>NC_056432.1:51096508-51404008 GCF_018296145.1 Oncorhynchus tshawytscha
CAAAAAACAGATCTACAAACACTGGAGAAGTATTCATAACCTGAAATAAATAAATAATCTCACTACAATACATTTTAATAGAAAGTTAGCAAAAATAGATAAGATCGTGCTACCATGGAAAGGACAATACCTGTCTATATGTGGAAAAATCACCCTGATTAACTCGTTTTTCATATCCCAGTTTACCTATTTACTTATAGCCCTGCCTACACATAATGACTTGTTTTTAAATTTTATTATATGAGCAAAAAATATTCCACTTTATTTCCACTTTATTTTATGAACTCGGAGGGCAGAAATGATTAAATATTAAAGCATTTGACCTCTCACTAAAGGCTTCAGTCATACAAAAGCTATACTTAAATCCAAACTGGTTCTCCAGCAGATTAGTAAGAATGGCTTTACCCCGTGTTCAAGAATGGGCTTTTGCCCTTTATTCAGATTACTACCTCTCACTTTCGGTTATTTGAAAAATGTATCACCCCCAAAATATGGCTATTTTTAAAACAAGCCATAGAAAGCTGGTTGCAATTGCACTTTAATCCACCAGAAAAGACAGAACAAATATTACAAGAAATATTATGACTGAAGTCAAATATACTAATTGATAAAAACATTTTTGAATGAAAAAAAGACAACTGTATAATCTTTGTAAATGATATCATAAATATGACTGGTGGAATTATGTCACATGTGCAGTTAGCAAAAGTATCTGGAAATGTCTGCTCTATTCAAATTACAACCAACTGATTGACCAACTGAGACAAGTGGAAGGGGGAGAAGGTAAGGAACTTGTCTGTCGGCCCCGCATTAAAGACCAAAATTGTTCAAAGAAAATTGTGATAAATAAAAAAGTATACCAGTTTAATTTAAGGACCAAAGAAATACAGCTGCGCCATACAGGTTGCAAAATAGTTGGGAAGAGATTTTCGATGTACCGATTCCATGACACAGGGTTTATGAAATGATACACAAAACAACGCTGGATTCAACAGTTCTTAGTTTCTACATGTTTTATTATTATTCAAAATTCTTGCAACCAATAGAATGTTATATACAACCATCCCAGCTCTGCAAATTTTGCTGTGAAGAGACAGAATCATTATATCTGTCACACACTGATCTGTTTCACCTGTCTTTGTGCTTGCCTCCACCCCCCTCCAGGTGTTGCCCATCTTCCCCATTATCCCCAGTATATTTATACCTGTGTTCTCTGTTTGTCTGTGGTCAGTTTGTTTTGTTTGTCAAGTCTACAGCGGTTTACCCCTCGCTCTTGTCGTTTTCTAGTTTTCCAGGTTTTGACCATTTCTCCCTACCCTGACCCTGCATGCCGTTCTGTACCTTGTCACACCACCCTGGATTATTGACCTCTGCCTGCACTGACCCCAAGACTGCCTGTCGTTCTGTACCTTATGCACTCTGATCTGGATTACTGACCTATGCCTGCCCTTGACCTGTCGTTTTGCCTGACCCCTGTTCTAGTAATAAACTTTTGTTACTTTGATACTGTCTGCGTCTGGGTCTTCTCCTAAACGTGATAATATCACTTGTTTTGGTACTTGTTTTGGTACTGGCCAAATGCTTGTTTTTGGTTGCAGGTCCAGGAATTGCAACATTTATCTCGAGCTAACTCTGCAAATAGCACTTCTGGTTGATTTGAAAAGTCATAGTCAATCGACCAATAATATAATAACACTTTTATTTTAAATTTACAATCTGTATAAACTATGAAAATAGAAAGGTTCAGAACTTTTGTGAAACATCACAGCAACAAAAATATGGTAATTAGAAATCATAAATAGATGGTCTTCCGAGATATATGGGAGGGGTTGAGTGTAGCTGGAGGGAGGGACTAAAACAAAAAAAGATAACTAATGTAAAATATACTGTGTCCGTAAAAGTTAGAAGCCTATGTATTGTTGTCCATTAGTCTACTCCAATTACGGAAGGGGTGTTAGGGTTAGGGGAAAATAATAAAGGAAAATCTAAATATATATATATATATTTTTAAACAATGTGCAGTACCAGTCAAAAGTTTGGACGCACCTTCTCATTCAAGGATTTTTCTTAATTTTTACTAATTTCTACATTGTAGGATAATAGTGAAGACATCAACACAATGACATAACACATATAGAATCATGTAGTAAGCAAAAAAGTGTTAAACAAATGAAAATATATTTGAGATTTGAGATTTTTCAAAGTAGCCACATTTTGCCTTGATGACAGCTTAACTCTCTCAACCAGCTTCATGAGGAATGCTTTTCCAAGAGTCTTGAAGGAGTTCCCACATATGCTGAGCACTTGTTGGCTGCTTTTCCTCCGCTCTGTGGTCCAATTCATCCCAAACCATCGCAATTGGGCTGAAGTCAGGTGATTGTGGAGGCCAGGTCATCTGATGCAGTACTCCACTCTCATTGGTCAAATAGCACTTACACAGCCTGTTTTGAGCCATTGTCCCATTAAGCTCAAACCAGTTGAGATGGCGTATCCCTACAGAATGCTGTGGTAGCCATGCTGGTTAAGTGTGCTTTGAATTCTAAATAAATCACAGACAGTGTCACCAGCAAAGCACCCCCACACCATCACACCTCTTGCTCCATGCTTCATGGTGGGAACTACACATGCGGAGATCATCCGTTCACCTACTCTGCGTCTCACAAAGACACGGCGGTTGGAACCAAAAATCTAAAATTTGGACAGATTTCCACCGGTCTAATGTCCATTGCTTGTTTCTTGGCACAAGCAAGTCTCTTTTTATTATTGGTGTCCTTTAGTAATGGTTTATTTGCAGCAATTCATCCATGAAGGCCTGATTCATGCAATCTCCTCTGAAGTTCCGATGTGACTGTTACTTTAACTCTGTGAAGCATTTATTTGGGCTGCAATCTGAGGTGCAGTTAACTCTAATGAACTTATCCTCCGCTGTGGCGGTCATCATGAGAGCCAGTTTCATCATAGCGCTTGATGGTTTTTGTGACTTGAAGAACGTTTCAAAGTTCTTGAAATTTTCTGGATTGACTGACCTTCATGTCTTAAAGTAATGATGGACTGTCGTTTCTGTTTGCTGATTTGAGCTTTTCTTGCAATAATATGCACTCGGTCTTTTACCAAATTGGGCAATTTTTTGTATACTACCCCTACCTTGCCACAACACAACTGATTGGCTCAAACATATTAAATTAACCTTGAACAAGGCACACCTGTTAATTGAAATGCATTCCAGGTGACTACCTCATGAAGCTGGTTGAGAGAATGCCAAGATTGTGCAAAGCTGTCAATAAGGCAAAGGATGGCAACTTTGAAGAATCTCAAATATAAAATATATTTTGATATGTTTAACACTTTTTTGGTTATTACATGATTCCATACATGTTATTCCATAGTTTGATCTTCACAATTATTCTACAATGTAGGAAATAGTAAAAATAAAGAAAAACCCTGGCATGAGTAGGTGTGTCCAAACCTTTGACTGGTACTGTACATATACAAAATAATATATATGGGGAATTGGAAATGATTCAGACAATTACATTGGTAGAAGCCACAGTCCATCTGTAATATTAATGCTGATCTACCCTCTAAAATATTTTTTTTTAAATACAAACACTGGAGAATTAACTGCACTAGGCTAAGGGATGCATTTTTTCCAACCAGGTAGCTATATAGGCCACTCTCTCCCTTCTGGCTCTAACAAATTCCATAGTCAAACACTAAGGACTCTTTAATCTATTAGACCTAACAGTTCCCAGAAAAACCTCAAAGCTACAGGGGCACCACACCCTCTTGTCTTATCTGTCATAATAAAAACCTAACACGTGCCAATAAATAAATAAAGCTTCTTGAATTGAAATGTATTTGAATGGAATTCTCAGAGGCAACAGACAAATATCTTGTCTCTCTCTAGATAGCAAGAAGCAGATTGTGCAGTCAACCTTTCTACCTGTTCTTGATTATGGGGATGCTATTTATCAAAGTGCGGCTGCCTCTACTCTTAAACCTCTGGATTACGTTTTTCATAGCGCCATTCGTTTTATCACAGGAGACAGTTTAATTACTCATCATTGTATTCTTTACAAAAAGGTTGGCTGGACCTCTTAAGTCACGTAGACAACAAAATGCTCATCCAGAGGTGTCTCTCCTAGTGGCCGGGGAGTTTAACGTAGGGAAACTTAAATGTGCAACCAGAGGGGAAAAAACTCTAGACCACCTTTTCTCCACATGGAGACACGTACAAAGCTCTCCCTCCCCCTCTATTTGGCAAAAACTAAAGCAGGAAGTACTAGTGACTCGCTCAATATGGAAGTGGTCAGATGACGCCGATGCTAAGCTACAAGACTGTTTTGCTAGCACAGACTGGAATATGTTGCAAGATTCTTTCGATGGCATTGAGGAGTACACCACATCAGTCACTGACTTCATCAATAAGTGCATCGATGACATCGTCCCCACAGTGACCGTACGTATATACCCGAACCAGAAGCCATGGATTACAGGCAACATCTGCACTGAGCTAAAGGGTAGAGCTGCCGCTTTCAAGGAGAAGGGACTCTAACCCGGACACTTATAAGAAATCCCGCGATGTCCTCGGACGAACCATCAAACAGGCAAAGCGTCAATACAAGATTGAATCCTACTACACCGGCTCTGACTATCGTTGGATGTGTCAGGGGTTGAAAACTATTACGGACTAAAAAAGGGAAGCACAGCCACGAGCTGCCCAGTGACACGAGCCTACCAGACGAGCTAAATTACTTCTATGCTCGCTTCGAGGCAAACAACACTGATGCATGCATGAGAGCACCAGCTATTTCCAGACGACTGTGTGATGTGAGTAAGACCTTTAAACAGGTCAGCATTCACAAGGCCGCAGGACCAGATGGATTACCAGGACGTGTAATCCGAGCATGCGCTGACCAAACTGGCAAGTGTCTTCACTGACATATTCAACCTGTCCTTGACTGAGTCTGTAATACCAACATGTTTCAAGTAGACCACCACTGTCACGTTCTGACCTTTATTTCCTTTGTTTTGTCATTATTTAGTATGGTCAGGGTGTGAGTTGGGGTGGGCAGTCTATGTTTGTTTTTCTATGATTTGGGTATTTCTATGTCTGGCCTGATATGGTTCTCAATCAGAGGCAGGTGTTAGTCATTGTCTCTGATTGGGAACCATATTTAGGTAGCCTGGGTTTCACTGTGTGTTTGTGGGTGATTGTTCCTGTCTCTGTGTTTTGCACCAGATAGGGCTGTTTTGAGTTTTCACATTTCATTGTTTTTGTAGTTTATTCATGTATAGTTTTCCTTTATTAAACAAACATGAATCATCATCACGCCACATTTTGGTCCGCCTCTCCTTCAACTAAAGAGAACCGTTACAACCATAGTCCCTGTGCCCAAGAACACCAAGGTAACCTGACTAAATGACTACCGACCAGTAGCACTCATCTGTAGCCATGAAATACTTTGAAAGGCTGTTCATGGATCACATCAATACCATTATCCCAGAAACCCTAGGCCTACTTCTATTAGCATACCACCCCAAAAGATCGACAGATGACACAATCTCTATTGCACTCCACATTGCCCTTTCCCACCTGGATCCTGGACTTCCTGATCGGCCGCCCTCAGGTGATAAGGGGAGGTAACAACACATCTGCCAAGCTGATCCTCAACATGGGGGCCCCTCAGGGGTGCGTCCTCAATTCCCTCCTATACTCCCTGTTCATCCATGACTGCATGGCCAAGCAAGACTCCAACACCATCATTAAGTTTGCTGACAACACAACAGTGGTAGGCCTGATCACTGAGAACGATGAGACAGCCTATAGGGAGGAGGTCAGAGACCTGGCAGTGTGGTGCCAAGATAACAACCTCTCCCTCAACGTGATCAAGACAAAGGAGATGATCATGGACTACAGGAAAAGAAGGGCCGAGCACTCCCCCATTCTCATCGACGGAGCTGTAGTGGAGCAGGTTGAGAGCTTCAAGTTCCTTGGTGTCCAAATGACTAACGAACTGTCATGGTCCAAACACACCAACACAGTCATAATGAGGGCACGACAATGCCTATTCCCCCTCAGGAGACTGAAAAGATTTGGCATGGGTCCTCAGATCCTCTACAGCTGCACCATCAGCTTGCATCACCAGGTTGCATCACCACCTGGTATGGCAACTGCTCAGCCTTCGACCGCAAGGCATTACAGAGGGTAGTGCGTACGTCCCAGTACATCACTGGGGACAAGCTTCCTGCCATCCAGGACCTCTATACCAGGCGGTGTCAGAGGAAGGCCCTACAAATTGCCAAAGACTCCAGCCACCCTAGTCATAGACTACCGCACAGCAAGTGATAGCGGAGCACCACGTCTAGGTCCAAAACGCTTCATAACAGCTTCTAACCCCCCCTTTTATACACTGATGCTACTCTGTTAATTATCTATGCATAGTCATTTGACTTTTACTTACACGTACATATTACCTCAATTACTTTGACTAACCTGTGCCCCGGCACATTGACTCTGTACCGATACCCCCTGTACATGGCCTCGCTCCTGTTATTTCATTGTTGCTCTTTCTATTTTCTTATTTTTTTCAATTTTTATTTGTATATTGCATCTCCCTAACGAGCTCCGAACTGGAAGCAACGTCAGCACAATAACTGTTTGTCGGGAGCTTCATGAAATAGGATTCCATGGCCGAGCATTACCATCTGGCAGTCAGATAGACAAATCTGGGTTTGGCGGATTCCAGGAGAATGTTACCTGCCCGAATGCATAGTGCCAAATAAAATTTGGTGGTTGAGGAAGAGAATGGTCATGGTCTGTTTTTCATGGTTCAAGCTAGGCCCCTTAGTTCAAGTGAAGGGAAATCTTAACGCTACAGCATAAAATGACATTGTAGACGATTCTGTGTTTCCAACTTTGTGGCAACAGTCTGGGGAAGGCCCTTTCCTGTTTCAGCATGACAATGCCCCCGTGCACAAAGTGAGATCCATACAGAAATGGTTTGTCGAGATCGGTGTGGAAGAACTTGACTGGCCTGCACAGAGCCCTGGTCTCAACCCCATTGAACATCCTTGGGACGCCGATTGAGAGCCAGGTCTAATCGCCAAAATCAGTGCCCGACCTCACTAATACTCTTGTGGCTGAATGGAAGCAAGTCCCAGCTGAAATGTTCCAAAATCTAGTGGAAAGCCTTCCCAGACGTGTGGAGGCTGTTATAGCAGCAAAGGGAGGGGGGGGCAACTCCATATTAATGCCCATGATTTTGAAACGAGATGGCTTTGAAACTGATTGGTTAGAGATGATCCAATCGTTGATGACTTTGTTTTGTACAACACCCCTCATTGTGAGGTCACCATTTGCTTCAATGATAGCAGTCTCAGAGTGAATTATGTAGCAAACACAGAGCAGTGGAAGAATTAATTTTAAGCCATTAGGCAACCATTTCCTGTCAGCACAAGTAGAACAGAAACTCACCTCTAACCTCCTCTTAGAAATAGAACAGAGCCAAGCCCTCTTACTTAAATACTTCCACCTCCTCCCATCCTCATCTTAATGAGATAGAGACAGGGGGAAGAGGAGAGAGAGATAAAGAGAAAGGAGGACATATATATACTGTATATATATATATATATGAAGGATGGTCTGTTTCATACAAAATGCATGTGACCCGTGAATGATTTAACATGTTTTTTTATTCTTCATTATGCAATAGGAAGGGCAGCTTAAAAAAGCATGAGCTACCTGAATACACACACACACACACACACACACACACACACACACACACACACACACACACACACACACACACACACACACACACACACACACACACACACACACACACCAGGGCTGGGGTCAATTCGAATTGAAGGCTATCAATTCAGGAAGCAAACTGAAATTCCAATGAAGGTTTAACAACGGGCTCTTGAGTGGCGCAGCGGTCTAAGGCACTGCATCTCAGTGCTAGAGGCGTCACTACAGACCCGGGTTTGATTCCAGGCTGTATCACAACCGGATGTGATTGGGAGTCCCATAGGGTTGTGCACAATTGACCCAGCGTCATTCGGGTTAGGGTTTGGCCGGGGTAGGCCGTCATTGTAGATAAGAATTTGTTCTTGACTGACTTGCCTAGTTAAATAAAGGTTAACTGAAAAATTAAAACATAACATACACAATGCATGCATGACCTATGGCATAAAAATAATGTCAGAAGCCTTGTGGATAGATCTAGCCATAGCTATCATTGTGGCTCCATTGCAATGTAGTTTGCACTTAGCTAGTGTAGCATTGTGGTTAACGTTCCATGCGCAATTCAGAGGACTTAGCTTGTATTGCAGCTGAAACCATCTAATGCATTACAAACATATTTTTGCTAGCATTGGGCTAAATCTAACCTTATCAGTAGATATAGTACAGTAGTTCCAAGAACAGAGTGCATTTTAAGTTTTAAGTAGAACATGCATTTTAAATTTTAAGTAGAACATTTGCACCAATATTGAATTTTAAAAGCCTGTAATATTATATATAGTGCCCTTTAAAATAAACAACATGGAAAAATCTGATTTATAATATGAATAAAGACTTGCTAAAGTACAACAAAAAAAACAGCATTGTCCATGTTTTTCCGACTTCTAGGAAGATTTTAACCCACTTAACCCAATTTTTTTTTGTGGTAGAAAAGTGAATGCAAGAAATGTGTTCACAATTTCATATTTTTGTGGTGCTTGCATTCAATTGCCCCTCCCTGTTGCACACATCACGCTTCCCTTCCTCCTGTCACAAAGGGATTTATAGCTGATTTAAGATTAAATATTTAACCCTGTTACTTTAATTGGCACTTAATTGGCACTAACTCTCATAATATATATTTTTTCTTGAGATGGGAACAAGTTTGTAATGAAGTTGAACATTATGACAGAATGTTAAAATTAGAAATACAAATTGAATATTTTTTTCTCTCCCTAAATTGTACCCAAAAGGCACTCTATTGGTGGAATGACCAGGTAGCATGTGTCTGAGGTGTCCCATAACTGTACATATTACCTCAATTACCTCGACTAACCGGTGCCCCCCGCACATTGACTCTGTACCAGTACCCCCTGTATATAGCCTCGCTATTGTTATTTTAGTGCTGATTTTTAATTATTCATTTTTAATTTTCTTTAAATTTTTTCTTAAAACTGCATTGTTGGTTATGGGCTTGTAAGTAAGAATTTCACTGTAAGGTCTACACCTGTTGTATTCAGCACATGTCACAAATAACTGCATCATTAGGGCTATCTGAAGAAATATACCAGAAATTTGAATAATTTGGGCTAGAGCAGGGTTTTTCAAACTTGGTCATGGGGGCACGTTTTGAGTGCAAGATTTGTTTTTTGCCCTTGCACTACACAGCTGATTCAAATAATCAAAGCTTGATGATGAGTTGGTTATTTTAATCAGCTGAGTAGTGCTAGGGAAACAACCAAAACTTTACCCAGGTTTTGGTAGGGTCCAGGACAAGTTTCAGAGGGAATATTTGATCAGCAGATGGATATATAAAAATAGAAAATATAGACCATCTAATATTCTTAATGCTCGCAGCTTGGCTCTTTGGAGATGGAGGGTAGGGGTTTGTTTAAAGGTCAAAGGTGAGAGGTGTCGGCGTAAGTGGTAAAGGTCAAAGGGAAGGTAGATTTATGTGTTACCTGGTTCCAAAGCCGCCCCTGGCCCCTGTGGTGGGTGAGTCCAGGGAGTCCCCCGGTTTGGGCCGGTGCATCTGTGATAAGATGGAGCTCAGCTCGTTGATAACCGTGGCCTTGGGGTCGGGCGTGGGTGGGCTCCTTAGCTCCGGGGGCTCGCCCCACAGCTTGGACAACCGATGGGGGGGAGTCCTGGGGAGTTCTGGGGGGGATATGGACCCGGGTGGAGGGGGCGCCTCAAATGAGTCCAGGGATTCCTCCATGAGGACGTTGTGGTAAAGTGCAGTGTTCTTGTTGATGACGGGCTTGTTTTTGGGCTTGGGGGGCACGGGGGGTCGGTCGTCGAGGTAAGCCTGGCCGTCAGTATAAACCATAGAAGTGTTCTCCAGGGCGCTGTTGTACCCGCCCTCTGACGACAGTACAGAGATGCTCGAAACTGTGGAAATGGTGCTGGTAGTCTCTACATGGGGGTCTCCACTTCTGCGACTGTCTACCTCCTCGATGCTTGAGTCAGTGACACCTTTCTCAAAGCCACCGTCGGGGGGCGGAGGGGGATAGAAGGGTGGGGGCATGCAATTGGACACCCCGCTCCCTCGTCTGAACTGGCCGACAGGGGTCGGGGCGTGAGTGTAGTAGGGGGGTGGATGTGGCCCCCTGGTTCCCATCCCGTTGCGTCTCTCTTGGTCCCGTTGTTTGAGCAACTCAGCGATGGTCGTTGCCTGGTCCTCAGGGATGTCGATGCTGTTGGCGAACTCCAGCGGTGGCGGCAGGGGCTCGGAGAAGACAAACTCCTCCACCTCCTCAATGTCCACCGAGGCCAGCGGGGGAGGGGGCATGCGGAAGGACAGCTTGACTGGATCGTCGACCGAACCCCCGGCCGTGATGGTCTTCCCCCGTGGCACGGGGGGCAGGGGCTTGGTACTGTGGCTGTTGGTGGGGGGCTTTGGCTGGTTGGGGACTCTCAGTTCGCTGGGGATGCTGTTGTCCCGGGCTGGTGTGTTCTCCTGCCCCCTGTCTTCCTCCTCCTGGCTGTTTTTGGAGTGCACCATTAGCAGACCGGCCACTTTCTGCGTTTGTGACGTGTTCACAACGTCGATCTGTATGCCCTTCCCATCCTCCGCCGCCTGCTGCCTCTCCTCCCTCTCTCCGTCAGACTCATACTTCTGCTCCGTCATATGACTCTTCAGGTCCCCCCTTATGCCTCGCCCCAGGGTTGTCGTGGAGTTGGCGAAGCCCGGCTCAATGCTGGAGCGGAGCTTGGTATCGATGAAGAGGGGCTGATTGAGGCCAGGTTTGTGGGGGTTGGGGGAGGGACTGGGGGGCGTCGCTCTTGGGGTGCGGTTGAGGTTGAGAAGGGGGTGGGGCTTGCGTTGCAATGGTCGTTTGTGTCTGCTCTTTCATGGCTCTGTCCCGGGCTACCAGCGCTAGGGCGAGGGGCGAGGTAGGTTCCAGGGCATTACCCGTGACGGGGTGCAGGTAGCCCCATCCTCCGTTTGAGCTGTAGGTCTTGGGCGTGGTGGCCGGGAGACTGACGGGGCTGTCCGGGAGACTGACGGGGCTGTCCAGGTTGGGGTACTGGCCGGTACGTGCGGTCAGAGGCTCCCTCACCACCTGTGTGGGCTCAGGGGTGTTGAAGTCTGTCACGTTACCGCCACGGTCACCCCCTTCTTGGGACCGCAGCAGGGTGGTGGCCGGCGGGGGTGCCATTATCCTCCGCAGGTGCTCGTCGTTGCTGAACATCCCCTCGTCAATGGACTTGGACTGGCGTAGCCGCGGGGCCGGGGTGGGGTCTCCCAAGTCCTCATCTCCCATATCGGTGGAGAGAAAGCCAGGTGAGTTCCTCCGTGCCTCCAGCCTCTTCTCCCGGTCCCTCACTGCCCCTGCGATGGCAGCCGCAAAGGGGTTGTTGACAATGGGGTCTTCAGGCCCTAGCCCCCTGCCCCCTGCCCTAGGCGTTAAGGGTGGGTGTTCGGGCGTGGTTGGCTCAATCTCCATACTGCTGCCCTGGCTGCTCTTTCCACTGCTACTGGTGGAAGGCTCCTTGACAATGATGGTGGGGATGGGAATGGACGAGAAGTTCCTCTCAGTGGGTGTGGTCGGCATGGAAACTGCGCCTGAGGGCAGGGTGCAGCAGGTCTTCTCTGGGCTGTCCTCCACATTGGGCTGCTTGACCAGCATGCCCTTCCTTCTCGCCGGCTTGGCGGGCACGTACAGCGCCTTGTTGCCCACCTCCGAGTACGGGTTCTCGGGCACGTGCGCCCGTCCTCGGCTTCTACTATCGTACTGTTCTGAGCTCTGGCGGTGATAACCTCGCCTTAGTGTCCCTACATCTACCGTGCGGTTGCCAAGGGTAATGGCGTTGGAACATTTTCCAGCGGAGTTGAGGGTGAGGCCCGGTCGGGTGGTGCCGTAGCCCCTTGGCATGGGGGAGACAGAGGGAGAGTTGTAGGAGGAGGGGGGAGATGGGGGAGATGGCCGGGGGAGGGGGATGTCTTCAGACGTGTCGGGCATGGAGAGGCTGCGGGTGAACTTGAGTGGGGGAGGGGAGAGGAGCGCCTTCTCTTCTTTCTCTTCTGTTATACCTGAGAGAGAGAAATAAAGAGAGAGAATAAGAGATGGAGAGAGAGAAAGCGATATCTGTCAATTTTATGTGTGATTCTATTCCATTTCACCTTTCTGATTGAGAAACATTTTTTGAGACATATTGTTCACTTAACTTTTTAAATTCTGTTATCAGTTTTAGGATGTTGTCTATGGGTCAGGTGTGAGGACTGCATTCTATGTTCCAGATATTATAAAAGTATGCTCAAGCTACTACATATTTTTTTTATTTCACCTTTATTTAACCCGGTAGGCCAGTTGAGAACAAGTTCTCATTTACAACTGCGACCTGGCCAAGATAAAGCAAATCAGTGCGACAAAAACAATAACACAGAGTTACAAATGGGATAAACAAACGTACAGTCAATAACACAATAGAAAAATATATGTACAGTGTGTGCAAATGTAGTAAGATTAGGGAGGTAAGGCAATATATAGGCCATAGTGGCAAAATAATTACAATTTAGTATTAACACTGGAGTGATAGATGTGCAGATGATGACGTTTAAGTAGAGATACAGGGATGCAAAAGAGCAAATAAATAACAATATGGGGATGAGGTAGTTGGGTGGGCTATTTACAGATGGGCTGTGTACAGGTGCAGTGATCGGTAAGCTGCTCTAACAGCTGATGCTTAAAGTTAGTGAGGGAGATATAAGTCTCCAGCTTCAGTGATTTTTGCAATTCCTTCCAGTCATTGGCAGCAGAGAACTGGAAGGAAAAGTGGCCAAAGGAGGTGTTGGCTTTGGGTATGACCAGTGAAATATACCTGCTGGACCGCGTGCTATGGGTGAGTGTTGATATGGTGACCAGTGAGCTGAGATAAGGCGGAGCCTTACCTAGCAAATACTTATAGATGACCTGGAGCTAGTGGGTTTTGCGACGAATATGAAGAGAGGGCCAGCCAACGAGAGCATACAGGTCGCAGTGGTGGGTAGAATATGGGACCTTGGTGACAAAACAGATGGCACTGTGATAGACCACATCCAGTTTGCTGAGTAGAGTGTTGGAGGCTATTTTGTAAATGACATCGCTGAAGTCAAGGATCGGTAGGATGGTCAGTTTTTACAAAGGTATGTTTGGCAGCATGAGTAAAGGAGGCTTTATTGCAAAATAGGAAGCCGATTCTCGATTTAATTTTGGATTGGAGATGCTTAATGTGAGTCTGAAAGGAGAGTTTATGGTCTAGCCAGACACCTAGGTATTTGTAGGTGTCCACATATTCTAAGTCAGAGTAGTGATGGTAGTCAGGTGGGCGGGTGCGGGCAGCAATCGGTTTAAGAGCATGCATTTCCTTTTACTAGCATTTAAGAGCAGTTGGAGGCCAAGGAAGGAGTGTTGTATGGCATTGAAACTCATTTGGATGGTTTGTTAACACAGTGTCCAAAGAAGGGTCAGAAGTATACAGAATGGTGTCGTCTCCATAGAGGTGGATCAGAGAATCACCAGCAGCAAGAGCGACATCATTGATATATACAGTGAATAGAATCGGCCCGAGAATTGAACCCTGTGGCACCCCCATAGAGACTTCCAGAGGTCCAGACAACAGGCCCTCCGATTTGACACACTGAACTCTATCTGAGAAGTAGTTGGTGAACCAGGCGAGGCAGTCATTTGAGAAACCAAGGCTATTGAGTCTGCCGATAAGAATGCGGTGATTGACAGAGTTGAAAGCCTTGGCCAGGTCGATGACGACGGCTGCAGAGTACTGTCTTTTATCGATGGCGGTTATGATATCGTTTAGGACCTTGAGCGTGGCTGAGGTGCTCCCATGACCAGCCCCGAAACCAGACTGCATAGTGGAGAAGGTACGGTGGGAATCGAAATGGTCGGTGATCTGTTTGTTTGCAGGGCAGGATGGATATAGGTTTGTAACAGTTTGGGTCAAGAGTGGCTCCCCCTTTGAAGAGGAGGGATGACTGTGGCAGCTTTCCAATTTTTAGGGATCTCAGACAATACGAAATAGTGGTTGAACAGGCTAGTAATAGGGGTTACAACAATTTTGGCATTTTAATTTTCGAAAGAGAGGGTCCATATTGTCTAGTCCAGCTGATTTGTAGGGGTCCAGGTTTTGCAGCTCTTTCAGAACATCAGCTATCTGGATTTGAGTGAAGGAGAAGTGGGTGGGGGGCATGGGCAAGTTGCTGCGGGGAGTGCAGAGCTGTTGGCCGGGCTAGGGGTAGCCAGGTGGAAAGCATGGCCAGCCGTAGAAAAATGCTTTTTGAAATTCTCGATTATCATAGATTTATCGGTGGTGACAGTGTTTCCTAGCCTCAGTGCAGTGGGCAGCCGGGAAGAGGTGCTCTTATTCTCCATGGACTTTACAACGTCCTAAAACTGTTTGGAATTAGTGCTGGAGTGAACCAAGGGCTATATCTGTTCTTAGTTCAATGGGGCATGCTTATTTAAGATGGTGATGAAAGCACTTTTAAAGAACAACCAGGCATCCTCTACTGACGCGATGAGGCGGGCATCCTCTACCCGGGCCAGGTCAGTTAGAAAGGTCTGCTCGCTGAAGTGTTTTAGGGAGTGTTTGACAGTGATGAGGGGTGGTTGTTTGACCGCGGACCCATTATGGACGCAGGCAATGAGTCAGTGATCGCTGAGATCCTGGTTGAAGACGGCAGAGGTGTATTTAGAGGGCAAGTTGGTTAGGATGATATCTATGAGGGTGCCCATATTTACGGATTTAGGGTTGTACCTGGTAGGTTCTTTGATCATTTGTGTGAGATTCAGGACATCTAGCTTAGATTTTAGGACGGCCGGGGTGTTAAGCATATCCCAGTTTAGGTTACCTAACAGTACAAACTCTGAACATAGATGGGGAGCAATCAATTCACATATGGTGTCCAGGGCACAGCTGGGGGCTGAGGGGGGTCTGTAACAAGCGGCAACAGTGAGAGACTTATTTCTGGAAAGGTGGATTTAACAAAATAAAAAGCTCAAACTGTTTGGGCACAGACCTGGATAGTATGACAGAACTCTGCAGTAGATTGCTACACCACCCCCTTTGGCAGTTCTATCTTGATGGAAAATGTTGTAGTTGGGGATGGAAATCTCTGAATTTTTGCTGGCCTTACTAAGCCAGGATTCAGACACGGCTAGGACATCAGGGTTGGCGGAGTGTGCTAAAGCAGTGAATAAAACAAACTTAGGGAGGAGGCTTCTGGTGTTAACATGCATGAAACCAAGGCTTTTACGGTTACAGAAGTCAACAAATGAGAGCGCCTGGGGAATAGGTGTAGTACTGGGGGCTACAGGGCCTGGGTTAACCTCTACATCACCAGAGGAACAGAGGAGGAGTAGGATAAGGGTATGGCTAAAGGCTATAAGAACTGGTCGCCTAGTGCATTGGGAACAGAGAATAAAAGGAGCATATTTCCTGGTCATGGTATAATAGATTCAGGGCATAATGTACAGACAAGGGTATGGTAGGATGTGAGTACAGTGGAGGTAAACCTAGGCATTGAGTGACGATGAGAGAGGTTGCATCTTTGGAGGAACCAGTTAAGGCAGGTGAGGTCTCCGCATGTGTGGGGTGTAGGACAAAAGAGCTATCTAAGGCATGTTGAGCGGGACTGGGCGCTCTACAGTGAAATAAAACAATAAGAACTAACCGAAACAGCAGTAGACAAGGCATATTGACATTAGAGGCATAAAGCAATCACAGATGGCGATGAATGGGCAGAGAGGGTCTGTTAGGTACACACAGGACCTGAGTTTGAGAATGGGGCCAACAGAAAAACAAAATTAGGTACAGTGTATGTGAACAGTACAGCAGGCATCAGCTGTGTAGCCGAGTGATCATAGGGTCCAATGAGCAGCAATAGGTGAGTCAGGGAGCCGTTCGGTAGTCGCTACTACGCTAGGCGAGCGTGAGACAAGGCGTTCAGAAAGCTATCGGGCCGGGGCTAGCAGATGGGTGTTTGGCGACATCGCAACGGAAAAGCCTGTTGAAACCACATCGGACGATTACGGCGGCAGACCAGTTGTGATGGATCTGCGGGGCTCCGTGTCAACGATAAAGGGTCCAGGCTAATTGGCAAAAGAGGTATTGTTGCCCAAGAATTAGCTGGTATACTTTGTCAGCTAGCCGGAAGATGGGCCTAGCTCGAGGCTAGCTCAAGGCTAACTGGTGCTTGCTTCGGGACAGGGGCGTTAGCCAACAATAGCCACTCGGCTGCAGCTAGATAGCTGCGATGATCCGGTGTAATGGTCCAGAGCTTGCGGCAGTAATCCGGTGATGTGGTAGAGAAAAGCAGTCCGATATGCTCTGGGTTGATATCGCGCTGTGCAGACTGTAAGGTATTGACAGAGCAAAAGCTGGCTGGTGTCCAAGCTAAAGGTGAAGACCGTTAGCAGTGGCTAACAATGACTAATAGTTAGTAGCTAGTTAGCTGTCTAGCACCTGATGGAGATTCCAGTTATAAAGAATAAAAATAGCAGATCCGTACCACATTGGGTGAGGTGGGTTGCAGGAAGTATATTTAGTTCGTAGATGGAAAGTGAGAATAAAATATATACGGGAAAAAAATGAAGAAACAGACTAATTACATGGGACAAGACAAAAACACGTCCGACGGCTACGCCGTCTTGGGACACCAAGACATATACTGAAGTTACTAGCTACTGTAGCTATTGCAGTCATAACACACAGACCTGCCTTTGGGCTACTATTGGCTCTGAGTGCCGTGATGAATTGGATGGACCATTAATATAATTTGTTTCTATTAAATCATAGACTGTGGTTTCAGTGTATGGTTAATGGGGTATAATATTGTCGCCTCAGAGCACAATTTGGCAAGTGGATCACTCTAATTTGTTCATTATCACACTTAATGAAGCCAGTTACTCTCTGAAGTGAACTCTCTGGAAACAGTAATCATAGTAAAGGGCATTATACATTAGACACATACACACATACCTATGGACTTCTGTCTCCTCATGGTGCCACCCTTGGCAAGTATTCCCAGGAATGCCCCCCCTCTAGGACTGCCTGGCACAGTGGGTGGTACCACTGCCACTCCACCCTGGCGGTCGTACATGGACTGTAAACCAGAGTTGGGTAGGGTTAGAGTTTGACATATTCACAACACACTGAGTATTGACCAATACCGTACTGTACATTGCTTTAGATAGAAACGTCTGCTAAATGGCATATATTATACTGTGTGGAGTAACTCACATTCATGTCAGTAGGTGTGACCAAACAGCGGCTGGAGGGGCGTGGCTTAATGGTGGCCACCTTCATGTCCACGGCCTTCTGGGAAGGTGACACCTCGTCCACTTTATCTGCAAGACAAACCCCACCCCCTATGAGTGACAGGGTAAATAGGGCAGGACTTCCTTAAGCCTAAATATGTCATGGGCCAAATGCGTTCGCAAGCCAGTCATTTTCATAACCCCTTCCTCAGTTTCCAAACTAAACTGAGGCTGAAACAGAGAAAAAAGAAACACAATAAAATTACATTAAAAAACATGTAATTTTGGGAAGAGGCCAGCCTTGGAAGCCGTGCAAGCCTTATATTGCTTATATAGCTTATATTATGTAATATTTAGTTGTATTCATTTTTGGAAAGGCTCCATGCATTTGGGGATGTTACTGTACTTAGAGTGACTTGAAAACATATCCTCTTCTTCTGACCATCTACACAGAGGGAAGAGAGTGGATTCAGCCTTAACTAGGACTTAGATTAGTAACAACCTCTAAATACACACATACACACAAAGAAATGCGCACACACACACACAGAATCATACGAACATACACACATATTCTGACACTATGGGTGACTTCTTCTATCTGGCCATTTTCTGAGGCATGATGTGTATAGATTCTGTTTCCGATGCCACTTCAGTAAATGAAACCACTCCAAATTCATCCATATTCCATACAATCTGCTACGCCGTGTAGATCCTGCTATTTAACATTATTGTTAATCTGTTGCCAATCTTTCCATTCATATGGGATTGAATTGCAGATTTATTCTAATTCATTTTTTTATATTATTATTTTTATTTAACTTGGCAAGTCAGTTAAGAACAAATTCTTATTTACAAACCTGGACGACACTGTGCCAATTGTGCACCTAATTCATGTAGCAGGATCAATAAAACAGATGGCATGAACCAGTTTTGAGACGTGAAACCCTCTGACAAACTTTGATTTTGGGGTGAACTATCCATTTAATAGCTCTTGAGTTACCTGAATAAACCAAAGTTGAGATTTTCAGCTATGTGACATAAGCAATGTTTGAAATATAATACCATGTTATCACGTTATTGAGTCTGTGATGTCCATTCAGTATGCACAGAGATTAGACTGGAATGAAATCATGCATTCTCATTGGTTCACACAATTACATTCAATGACAAATCAACTTACTACAGTCAATTCCATTTCATTTCCAGTCAATTCTGGAAGTTAACTGATATTCGGAATTGGAATTTTGTTTACTTTCTGAATAGTCACAGTTGGTATTCATGTAAAAAGGAATTCCCCTCGACCACGGCCACAAATTGTGGAAAACCCTCATACTTTCCTATTGACCCCCATTGTAAAAGAGACAACTTCGTTGTAGATTTTTTGTTATGCAAGATATAATTAAACATGCTGAAAAGCTGCTGTATCGTTCAAAGTACATGTAGACAGGTAAAAATCCCGACCTACGGTTCGCAATGCTCCCACATAAGGAAATAGAGTTTACGAGAAGAGCCCTATGGCTTCAGGCTATTCGGTGTGGGAGATTGGGTAATGTGGAGACGAGGTGTCCAAGTAGGCTACACGTAGCTATGTGTGCGGAAAACATTGAATCATAGGTAAGACATTTAACTTGTGACGTACAGTCTGTTTGTAACTCCACCCACTACTTGTAGCTGTATAGTCTGTTTGTTTGTGTTGTTGGTCTTGGCTAGCTTAATGTTCCGGTTGGTAGCTAGTTAGCACTAACTAACTCAAGTGGCTGCTAGCATCGTCATGAAAAGGTGCATGAGGGAAGTTTTACTAAGTAGTGAGAAAGCTAGAGAGCAGGCAACGTTGAAGAGTAAACTTTAGACATGTACTTTTCTTAAATGTAGTTTTGTAATTGAGTAAAACAAGCAAACAAGAATATTGGGTCTGAAAAAGGTGAAGTTTTTGCTGTGAGCTAATGGGGTAACCTAAGTATCCACAGGTTGTTTTCCTCACAGGCCGGCAGGATCGTTCTATTAATACCGGCTGGGTCTATTGACCGGAATTTGAATGGAACTGACCCCAACCTGCTGGTTGTACCGACTTTATCATGCAAATATTACCAGACAATGACATACTAAGTAGGTATGTTTCTCAGGGGGAAACACATTTTGTAAATGATACAGAGACACTTTGTAAATATAATTTAAAAAATATTGTTAATACAGTCAATAAAAACAATACACAAGTCAGTGATTTGTGGGTTAGTCCTCAAGTCATCCATACAACATACTGTACTTTGTGTGAAACATGCCTACGTAACTTACCACCTTTCTTTTTCCTTAGTGTAGCTTGGGAGGGATAGAGAAAGAATGCTCTGTATTTGATGTGTATTTGACCCGGGTCTGATGAAAAGTACACTACATGGCCAAAAGTATATGGACATCCCTTCAAATTAATTGATTCGGCTATTTCAGCCACACCCGTTGCTGACAGGTTTGCCGCCATTGGACTCTGGAGCAGCGGAAACGCGTTCTCTGGAGTGATAAATCATGCTTCCCCATCTGTTAGTCCGATGGACGAATCTGGGTTTGGTGGATGCCAAGAGAACGCTACATGCCAGAATGCATAGTGCCAACTGTAAAGTTTGTTGGAGGAGGAATAATGGTCTGGGACTGTTTTTCATGGTTCGGGCATAGGCCCCTTAGTTCCAGTGAAGGGAAATCTTAACGTTACAGCATACAATTACATTCTACACGATTCTGTGCTTCCAACTTCGTGGCAACAGTTTGGGAGCCAGGCCTAATCGCCAAACAGTCCCCAACCTCACTCACTCAATGTTCTTGTGGCTGAATGGAAGCAAGTCCTCACAGCAATGTTCCAACATCTAGTGGAAAGCATTCCCAGAAGAGTAGAGGCTGTTATAGCAGCAAAGGGGGGACCAACTCCATATTAATGCCCATGATTTTGGAATGATATGTTCGACAAGCAGGTGTCCACATACTTTTTGTAAATGTATATGCATGCACCAAATTTGTAATGAGCAGCCAGAGAGATAATACTCTGACATTCTCTATCCTATACAGCAAGAAAAGACGGTATTAAAATAGCAATGAACAGTAAAATTAGTAGAATTCATGCATGCGTCAACTGAGATCAGGGACATAACATACAATAGTGACATTGGCCTGACACTTTTCAGTTCAGCAAGATCTCCCTTTCTCTCTCTCTCTCTTCACCTCTCCTCTTCTCTCTCTATCCCCAGCCTCTCCTCTCTCCCTTAATTTATCTCCTCCTCTTTATCTCAATCTCTCTCTTCCTTTCCTCCCACTGTATTCCTTCAGTAGTGTTATTGATGTGTAAAGTGTTTCTCCTGTTTTCTACCTTGCACACAGTGTTAATTTCACACTAGTTGACACTTGTCAACTACCTATTTTTCTTGACAAAAGGCCCTGGGAAAAAAAACTACAAGTTACTTTTCATTTCAGTGATGAAAATGTGATGAGAATTCCATGTGAGACTAATGGACATGTAATTTGACATGAAGTTTGTTTTTAACCGTGTTGTCCAATCCTAAACATGCATGCATAATATTTCATGCAATCCCCTCATTGGCAGAATTAACATCTTTCAGTTGCCCAGTCTGATTGAGCTGATCTGCCTGGCTCTCCCACACAGCTCCCAGGCGGTCACTTCAGTCATTAGTCAATCTTTTGAACTGATGCGAAGCCAGGACACTTGACTTGTAACTAACCTCAACTAGAAACCATTTTTACACTCTCTCTTACTTTCATGGAGGCTATTTTTGCTTCAATCACGTCAGAAGCTCTATTTTCCCATCTGTACTGCAGCTCTTGTGCCGTGGTCTGCAAATTCGAGTTGCGGTTGCTTTTTTTCTATGGGAAAAATGAATGCTATTTGTTGAATATTAAGAGAACAGTAATACTTCTGGCATTTTTGTAAAGATCAAATTCTCCCCTTTTCAAGGAAACTGCTTCTATTTACCCCCTTGACAGTTATGATGGAGAAAAAAATCAGAGCTGTAAATTGTTTAACCTCTAGCGAAGGCTTTTTAGCCTATATGGTTAATTATGTTGGCATTGGTTACAATCTGCCACAATATCAATATTGCCAGCTAAGGTATACAAGTGGATAGTAGATCTAGTTGGACAACATTTTCTGAATGTGCACATGATGGAAGTTAGAGGTAACCTAAATATTAATTATTTAAAGATGCACTAAAGTGGTTCCTCCTTTAAAAGTTGCGAGCTTACACTGTGGGACTTAGAGGTACCCAGCATCACGGCTTCATTGCTCCAGACCACCAAAAGAGGGAGTTAGAGAACTCATTATGAATTTGGGTCCAAAGGTTTTAATATGACCACTCATATCCAGTGGTTCCAATGATGAATTTGATGTGAGCCACCTGTCGCTTGCAACTTTCTTCAGCAAAGATTGCTGACAAAACATTACGGTGGAAGCAAATGTAAGTAACTATAACGTCATAATGAGTCAAGCAAACAATGTACAATTGAGAGGAATATGTTAGTTAAACCAGTTATGCATTAGGGGACGCTATTAAAATTTTGGGATGAAAAACGTTCCCGTTTTAAACAAGATATTTTGTCACGAAAAGATGCTCGACTATGCATATAATTGACAGCTTTGGAAAGAAAACAGTCTATCGTTTCCAAATCTGCAAAGATATTATCTGTGAGTGCCACAGAACTGATGCTACAGGCGAAACCAAGATGAAATTTCAAACAGGAAATGCCCCAGATTTTGAATGTGCTTTGTTCCAATGTCTCCTTATATGGCTGTGAATGCGCAAGGAATGAGCCTACACTTTCTGTCGTTTCCCCAAGGTGTCTGCAGCATTGTGACGTATTTGTAGGCATATCATTGGAAGATTGACCATAAGAGACTACATTTACCAGGTTTGGTGTCCCCCGTCGAAATTATTGCGTAATCTCCAGCTGCATGCATTTTTCCATGTGGTTCAGAGGAGAAACCAAACTTCCACGAATTATATATCATTGAATAGATATGTGAAAAACACCTTGAGGATTGATTCTAAACAACGTTTGCCATGTTTCTGTCGATATTATGGAGTTATTTTGGAAAAAAGTTTGGCGTTATAATGACTGAATTTTCGGGTTTTTTTCTTAGCCAAAAGTGATGAACAAAACGGAGCGATTTCTCCTACACAAATAATCTTTTTTGTGTCTCAGAAGTTTCTGTCCATGACTGATGCAACCTGAAAAGGCATTAAAGACAGAGTTAATGAGTACTTGAGTTCACCAAGAAAGTCTGGACATGGCTTTCTCTCCCTTATGTAAGGAATTAGGCACTTTCCCATGTTTCCTACAGTATGTACTATAGGCTATGTTTACTTGTCAGACTGCACAGTTGCCTAATAAACAAATGGAGGTGGCTTATCTTCAAAATGCTTTATTATCCAAATGTAAAAGCATATACTGTACAGTACTGCATTTCTTTATCAACATCTTTTATGCTTTCTTTAATAAAATAATGATAAAAATACTCTTTCAAAATGCAGATTTTTTAGTTATGGATTCATGACGAATTACTATGGGAATAAATATCACTGATTTACAGAAACATTGGAACAAAGTTGTCTAATGAAGGCAAACAATTTAGAATTGTTATGCTGTAGCCTACTCCCGACCGTCACGTTTTACAGCGCCATATTTTCCATTTCATCCTAACGGAAACCCAGAAGATTTTTTTTCTTCATTTTTATCGGAATAAAAACACCATAATATTAATCTAATTAATTAAGCCAAATTTCTTAAAATCAATCCCATACGCTATGTTATTACAAAAAAAGATTTTAAATTCTTTAGTAATGCAAATATGGAAGACTATCAAATGCTTCTCAAAGATGCCCTCTGGTGGTCAAACTAGCACTAACTTGCATTAACAGAAACAATGGGTGACAATTAGATAACGTGCCACAGAATGCTGCAGCAGCCCACAAGGTCTCCTGTAGTATGGCACAACTTTTAAAGGAGTAACCACTGTATGCCATTTCCTGGTTGCAAAAACTTCAGTTCATGTGACAAAACAAGTATAGTGTAGAGAATCATTAAACCATCTAAAACGCTGTGAAATATATTTTCCATAACCAAAAATATTGTATTTTCAGCTGTTTGAAGCTAGTGTACAAAACTTTAAGTAAAATACGCAAAAACTAAACTTAAGAACAGGAAGCATAGAAATAGCCGACATAGAACATATCTACTGATTCTTAAACTTGCTTTCAAAGCGAATGAACGATCTATAACTCACATTTGTATGTGAATTTGGTCAGGTAACTTAAAAAGTTACATATTGCAGCTTTAATAGAAAAAAAATGCAAGGACTATTATGTGACTAAAATGGCTATGACTAGAACTACACAAAACTTGTCCTGAATTTAACTAAAACTAACAAAGGATGAAATTACTAAAATGTGACTAAGACTAAAAATACATTGAAAATAGAGGCCAAAATTAACACCACAAGATTCAACCCCATTCACCCTCTCTGTTTCTCTCTCTTCCTCTCCCTATTCCCTGACTTTCCTCCCAGACGTCTCTCTCTCTCTTCTCTCTCTCCCTGGTTCCCTCCCAATTTCCCTCTCTGTTTCTCTCTTTCTCCCTATTACTTGTATTTGATCTCTCTTCTCTCTCTCTCCATCCATCTTTCCTCCTCCTCTTCTTTTTGTCTCTCTTTCCCCTAGCTGAGTTATAATTGTGGTGCTATAGCGTAGCGTGCGTCCCTAGCTACCCACCAGTTTCTCCTCCTCTCACCGGTGGTCTAGAGCAACCCTTCTCAGAAGCGCTGACTGTTCCCTCTGTCAGAACACATTACCACCACACTGCGCTCCCATTCCACACACGGGCCCTCGAATGAGATCTTGGCCCAACACACATATACACCCATTCACATGTGCATACACACACTCACAAACAGAGTATCATAATCACACACGCAGACACACGCTCTCACACAGACACACATTCACAACCGTGTCTGTGTTTCTAACTCAAATCAAATGTTATTGGTCACATACACATGGTTAGCAGATGTTAATGCGAGTGTAGCGAAATGCTTGTGCTTCTAGTTCCGACAGTGCAGTAATATCTAACAAGTAATCGAACAATTTCAGAACAACTACCTCATACACACAATTGTAAAGGGATGAAGAAGAATATGTACATATAAATACTTAAGATTTCCTAGGGTAACAATGTAAGACATAACACATAAAAAAACGAAATACTGTATAGTTTCCTAAGAACGCGAAGTGAGGCGACCATCTCTGTCGGCGCCATCTCTCTTCCACTCAGACATTAATGCAACTCTAATGCCATCTTTACAACATGCCAGCTCCTCGTTTCCATGGTAGTTACACAAAAAAATTCTGTGGAGGTATTTTCACAAACAACCACTTCCCATGCAATGACGCAGACAATCACTGTGAGAAATCCCAGTGAAAAATAATAGCAAAAATATTACAATCTAAAATAATACATGGTTAACATAATTAACAGCATGTTAGGTTTGAACCAATGGGCTTGACACTATAGCTTAGCTTCACGGGTTCAAAAGATGAATAAAATGTCAATGAATCAGCATGTTGAATATGTTGAATATTAGATGCACTTAGTGTATGTTTAGCTTCACTCCTTACCTTTACTGATTTCCACTAATGGGAGATGAATAACAAACCAATAGGGACAGAAGAGAAAGATCGAAAAGAGGGCGTGGTTAGAGAGTCTCATCTCAGTGACTCCTTTGTGAGAGCCTATCAGATTGCCCCTTACCTAGTTCTTCCAGTTCAGAGGTCATAGACTTGGAGCGCATAGACAGGGCGGTGGTGGGGGCTCTCTTTGGCGGTGGGGGGGCTAAGAGAGAGAGAGAGAGGCTGAGAGAAAAATACATTTGGAATTTGGCCTTTATTGGCACATTTCAACACCCAAAATACATTTAGCATTTTTGCATGAGCGTTGGTTGTTGGGACAGCATTGTGCTACTACTGAGATGGTGCGTAGCTTTTTCTACCATAACATGAAGTGGTGTAGGGGTGTAGTACCTTTTTTACGTGCGGTATCCTCAGGGTCCATATTCCTGCTGACCGTTACCACTTTGATGATGAGGCTGTTCCCTGCATGACGGATCATGTTGACCACCTGCCTGTGGCCCACCTTCACCACATTCTCTTGGTTCACCTAACAACACACACAACACATAATCTTACAATACACATATTTATATATCTGTGCCCTAACACACACACACAACAGTATAACACAATACAGTTATGACGGTGTGAATTTGGTCCAGTAGCCATGGAACCTAATCCATTCAGATGTTCCAGATTAGAATGTGTGCGAGTGAAACCATGTAATGCCAGAGCACAGAACACATGTGATACTAAGATACACACACACACACACACAGAGAGAGAGAGAGAGAAAGAGTGGTATTTAGGGAAGTTGTTACCATCATACATATATTTTTACAAGAGAAACTGTTGCGTTTTTCAACATTTAAACAAATGGGGATCCCATAATACTAAAACTGGAACCACATTCTCAGTAACGGTTGCACAAGAAGAACTGTGTGCAAACCACAATATAAATATTAGAATGAGCGCCCACCTCTAGCTGGGCTTGGTGTGGGCTATCCTGTGCTGGGCTTGGTGTGGGCTGGCTTGTGTAGGGCTGATATGGGCTAGCCTGTGTCTGACTATTCTAGGCTAACCCGTGTCGGGCTGGTGTGGGCTGGCCCATCTTGGGCTGGTGTGGGCTAGCCTGTGATGGGTTGGTGCACGCTATCCTGTGTTGGGCTGGTGTGGGCTTGGTATGGGCTGGCCCGTGTTGGGCTGTAACCTGTGCCTGCCACCTGGTTCAGGTTATCAGTCAACCTACCAGGGTATTTACAAACAGCCCAGGAATGAAATCATCCACATGTACTGATCACATCTTTACTAATGCTGCAGAAAAGCTACTTTAAAGCAGTATCCAAATCCATGTAGCGATCACAATATAGTAGCCATATCTCGGAACACCAAAGTTCCCAAAGGCTGGGCCTAATATAGGGCATAATATTTGATGGTCTGTAATGAGGATCAACCAGATGCTGCACCTGACACATTTATGAAACTGCTTATTCTAGTTAGTAATAAGAATGTACCCATTATGAAAATGAATGGATTGATGAGGATTTAAAAAATTGTATGGTTGTAAGTGGTGAGGCAAAAATAATGACAAATAAGTCTGGCTGCACAAGCGATATGCAAAAGTACTGAAAATTGAGAAATCATGTGACAATACTGAATGAAAAGAAGAAGCAACTATACTATGATAGTCAAAAGATTTGGAGCACCTTACATTACATTTTGGGAAAAAAGAAAAACTCAGCTACATCATTTAGTGAATCAGATGGCATCACAAAACCCACTGATATTGGCAAATACTTTCATGACTTGCCAGCAACAAACGCAGACCCTACAGATCCAAGTATAACTGACCAAATTATGAAAGATAAGCATTGTGTGTGGAAGAGGTGAAAAAAGTACTGTTGTCTATCAACAATGACAACTTGGATGGAAAATTACTGCGAAAATTACAGCCTAAAAGAAAGTGTGTGCCATCAGGCTTGGAGGGAAGCAAAAGTCATTCTGCTACCTAAGAATAGTGAAGCCACCTTTACTGGCTCAAATAGCTGACCAATAAGCCCGTTACCAAAAAAACAGACTTCAGCATGCTTATAGGGAAGGACATTCAACATGCATGGACGGTACGGACGGCACTTACACAAATTACTGATGATTGGCTGAGAGAAATTGATGACAAAAAGATTGTGGAAGCTGTTTTGATAGACTTCAGTGCAGCTTTTGACATTATCGATAATAGTCATCTGCTGGAAACCGTATGTGTTATGGCTTTACACCCCTTGCTAAATTGTGGATAAAGAGTTACCTGTCTAACAAAACACAGAGGGTGTTCTTTAATGGAAGCCTCTCCAACATAATCCAGGTAGAATCAGGAATTCCTCAGAGCAGCTGTCTAGTCCCCTTACTTTTTGAATTTTTTACTAACGACATGTCACTGGGTTTGAGCAATGTACGATGTATCTACAGCATGTGCAGTTGAAGTCAGAAGTTTACAACAATTGTTTACAGATGATTTTACTTATAATTCACTGTATCACAATTCCAGTGGGTCAGAAGTTTACATACACTAAGTTGACTGTGCTTTTAAACAGCTTGGAAAATTCCAGAAAATTATGTAATGGCTTTAGAAGCTTCTGCTTGGCTAATTGACATCTTTTGAATCTGTGGATGTATTTCAAGGCCTACCTTCAAACTCAGTGCTTCTTTACTTTTTCCAAATGCCTGAAGGTACCACGTTCATCTGTACAAACAATAGTACGTAAGTATAAAACTATGGGACCATGCAGCCATCATACCGCTCAGCAAGGAGACTCGTTCTGTCTCCTAGAGATTAATGTACTTTGGTGTGAAAAATGCAAATCAATTCCAGAACAACAGCAAAGGACCTTGTGAAGATGCTGGAGGAAACAGGTACAAAAGTATCTATATCCACAGTAAAACGAGTCCTATATCAACATAACCTGAAAGGCTGCTCAGCAAGGAAGAAGCCACTGTTCCAAAACCGCCATAAAAAAGCCAGACTAGGGTTTGCAACTGCACATGGGGACAAAGATTGTACTTTTTAGAGAAATGTCCTCTGGTCTGATAAAACAAAAATAGAACCGTTGGCCATAATGACCATCGTTACATTTGGAGGAAAATAGGGAGGCTTGCAAGCTGAAGAACACCATCCCAACAGTGAAGTACGGGGGTGGCAGCATCATGTTGTGGGGGTGCTTTGCTGCAGGAGGGTCTGGTGCACTTCACTAAATAGATGGCAACATGAGGTAGGAAAATTCCGTGGATATATTGAAGCAACATCTCAAGACATCAGTCAGGAAGTTAAAGCTTGGTCGCAAATGAGTCTTCCAAATGGACAATGACCTCAAGCATACTTCTAAAGTTGTGGCAAAATGGCTTAAGGACAACAAAGTCAAGATATTGGAGTGGCCATCACAAAGCCCTAACCTCAATCCTATAGAAAATGTGTGGGCAGAACTGAAAAAGTGTGTTCGAACAAGGAGGCCTACAAATCTGACTCAGTTACACCAGCTCTGTCAGAAAGAATGGGCCAAAAAGTTTGACCCAAGTTAAACAATTTAAAGGCAATGCTACCGAATACTTTTTGAGTGAATGTAAACTTCTGGCCCACTGGGAATGTGATGAAAGAAATAAAGGCTGAAATAAATAATTCTCTCTACTATTATTCTGACATGTCATGTTCTTAAAATAAAGTGGTGATCCTATCTGACCTAAGACAGGGAGTTGTTACTAGGATTAAATGTCAGGAATTGTAAAAAAACTGAGTTTAAATATATTTGGCTAAGGTGTATGTAAACTTTCGACTTCAACTGTATACACACACACACACACACACACACACACACGATGGTTTCAAATATTCTTCAGGAAGGAACATCGTGATGAGGGTGAATCGTAGTTTCATTACACTATACATAAGGATGCCTTTAATATGGATTTGAATCTATGCCTTAGAATTCTTAAAGATTTTTACTTATTCATTCAAATGCATCATATCAGGTACCAAAGCAAAGACCATACCTTCTGTAATGATAATAAGTTAATGAACTATCAGCCAATAATTATCTATTATAAAAGCACAGGAGCCTGCTGAGGGGAGAACGGCTCACAATAATGCCCAGAACGGAGCAAACGGAATGGCATCAAACACCTGGAAAACATGTGTTTAATGTACTTGATACTATTCCACTTATTCCGCTCCAGTCATTAGCACAAGCCCGTTCTCCTGAATTTAAGGTGCCACCAACCTCCTGTGAATAAAAGGTGTAGTGATACACAACAAACAAAGTTTGGACTGACGTGACATAACTTTGGCCTACTCCGCCATTATTTCCTTCCTCCGAACCCAGGGTTCCAGACCTGACCAATAAGGTTTGATTCCTGTGCTCTCTGCCGATACCAGAGTGTCTCTCTGACGCACATGCTCAGAAGGCTTCTCCCTCCGCGTGCATCATTATCATCAGCATTATACATGCACGCACAATGCGCCGATGGTTGCTAGATGACTGCTGCACTGCGTAACCATTCTAAGTGGGAGTGCGGTGTTGCTGTATGAAAAAAGGGCAAGTACCATTTATTATTAAAGGGGTTGGGTTGACAATCTGGGTTTTTCGTCAATGGAGTTTTCACAAATTCAAACCTTTTTTCTCTCGCAAGAGAGAGCTCAATGATGAGCTGCTCAGTATGTGTAGGTAATCCTTTCTAACACAGATTATTTTGAAAGTTGGCTCTCCACTTTCTGGAGGACAGAGTTTTGAAATCAGTGGAATGCTCGGTGGATCAGAGTAAAATTGAGAAAATTCAGGAGTTTGATTGCCAATGCAGGGAGTTGAAAAGAGGAGGGAGTCGAAAAGAGAACGCAGAAGGCTGTTGTATAAAATGCCAAAAGGGTGCAAAGCTGTCATCGAAAAGCTGTCATCAAGGCAAAGGGTGGCTATTTGAAGCATCTCAAATATAAAATATATTTAGATTTGTTTAACACTTTTTTGGTTACTACATGATTCCATATGCGTTACTTCATAGTTTTGTTGTCTTCACTATTATTCTACAGTGTAGAAAATAGTACAATTAATGAAAAACCCTTGAAAGAGTAGGTGTTCGAAAAACTTTTGACCGGTAGTGTACGTTTCCAATTTTGTCAGAAAGTTGGTTTCATTGCAAGTTAAAGCGTACTGTTAGCTAGCTAGCTAACGTTACATGTATGGTCTGTGTAGTAATATTATTCGTATCTCAGAGCCATCAACATTACTGGTTATAGCCTAATGTTAGATAGATAGATAGATAGATAGATAGATAGATAGATAGATAGATAGATAGATAGATAGATAGATAGATAGATAGATAGATAGATAGATAGATAGATAGATAGCTAACATTGAACCTAGTTTGTTAGCTTTAGCTACCTGTAGATTCATGCAGGGTAGTAATGTGATGAGTTGGGATTATGATTCATTGCTTAGTTAGCTAGCTATGCAAGTAACCATTTCACTGTACCGTTTACACCTTCTGTATCCTGTGCATGTGACAAATAAACTTGGATTTTATTTGATACAGTGTGTGTTTACCAGAGATGGGCTCTGTTTTTTAACAGGTTTGATTTCACACTAGCCTAGGAACCAAGAATCAGAAAGCAGACCTCTCCCGCCAACACGATGTCTCTAACGAGGAGAGGGACTCTGAGCCCATCACCCCCAGATCCCGTATTGTGGTCCCTGTGATATGGAGTATTGAGACCAAGCCCAGATCCGAGAACCTGACCCCGTCGGGGGACCCACTAACAGACTATGCGTACCGCGACCAGCCCGTTCCCGAGTACTACAATGTGGACACTCCTCTAAATTAACTGGGCATCCAGGGGTTAATTGGACACGTGGGTTCCTGTGGCAAAAATTCTGGTTGGCCCAACATGACTGAGGATGTGAGATCCTTTGTTGCGGCCTGTTCCACCTGTGCCCAAAGCAAGTCCTCATGACAGCGACGTGGCTGGGTTGCTCCAACCTCTGACCATCCCCAGCTGGCCCTGGTCCCACCTGTCCATAGACTTTATCAGGGTTACCTGCATCCCAAGGGGTTACCACTATCCTGGCGGTCATTGATCAGTTCTCCAAGGCAGTCAATTTCATTGCCTTACCCAAGTTGCCCTCAGAGAAGGAGACTGCTGATCTCATGGTTACCCATGTCTTTCAACTACACGGACTTCCCCAGGACAGGTTTCGGATCGTGGGCCCCAGTTCGTTGCATGGAATTGGAAAGCTTTCTGCTCCCTGTTGGAGGCGTCAGTGAGTCTCTCCTCGGGATTCCACCCACAGTCAAATGGGCAAACGGAGAGGGCAAACCAGGAGCTGGAAATGTTTGTCCTCTGTTTGGTCTCCACCCAGGCCAGCAACTGGAGGAAGTTCCTCATCTGGGCGGAGTATGCTCACAACACACTGCCGAACTCTTCCACTGGACTGTCACCGTTCGAGTGTGAGTTCGGGTTTGCCCCCCGCCACTGTTTCCTGAAGAAGCGGCCGAAGTGGGGGTGCCATCAGCTGAGGCAATCATTTGACGATGACACCGTACCTGGATCAGAGGGCGATCCTCTTTGCTCCACTCCTCTGCCCGACACCAACACCAGGAAAACCAGCACTGAAGGCCTCTTCGGCTCCTCCGACCAGGTCAACGGGTGTGGCTGTCCACCTGTGATCTTCCCTTAAAGGTGGACTTGCAGAAGCTCGCTCAACGCTACATAGGACCATTCAAGATCCTGAGTCGCATCAACCCAGTCACCTATTGTCTCCAGCTTCCCAGGTCTATGAGTGTCTATCCATTCTTCCATGTCTCCCGTCTGAAGATAGTGAGGACCAGTCCATTCTCTCCTCCTACACCTGCCCCTCTGCCCCCTAAACTTGTTGATGGTCGCCCGGCCGACACTGTTCAGCATCTGTTGGTCCGAGACACCCTGCAGTGGTTCCACCTGTCTCCAGAGGGCGGCAGAGACTGTCCTAGAGACATTAACGACACTCAGGTGTGTCCAATTTACTCATTATGATTTCCCTGTTAAAAGAGGTGTGTTTTCTGTTGTGCTTTGCAGAAGCTTGAATTGTTTACAGTGTGCGTTTGTTTCCTGAGTGAGTTTGAGACTTGGTGGTTTTTTTTTTTTTCAAGTGTACTGTGATCATGTGGCTACCGTTTCTCAGTAAAGTATTATGCTTATCCTTAACCACTGGTTCCTCGTCTGGTCTCTTCTCTGCACCTTGGTCCAACCTTACCATGTCACAATCAGAGCTGGCTGCAGACAACGACCAGTAAGGGGGAAATCAGATTTTCAAAATTTTTATGCTATATTTATAATTATATAAAATATATGCAACGGATTTTCCACCAACAGGTTCCTGTGCTAATGCTTCACACAACCAATAAGCAAAGCAAAGCATAACTGCATACTGACTTCGGGCACTTCAACATCATGGTTTGCGTAGAGTATGCCAATCTTGACAAACAGAAAATACATCCCTCCCTACCTTGCACCCATTATTGAAGGCTTGGCTTGACAATCTCTGAATGTCATTAAACTTTTTGGTGTTTTGGAACAGGTCTCTTTCCATTCATCAAATGTTTGGATGTTGGAATTAGAGTGGACAAGCGTGCACAGGTAGCCTACAGAAGACTTTTGAAGTAGCCTAATCAGATTGAAACATTGTGACTGGTTGTGTTAATGCCAAACATAAAACTAAAAGGTAATACATCTTAGGCTGACCAGAGTACCTTCTTCCATATGTTTGGGGAGTCTCCCACATGCCTTTAGGAGAACACCAAACGTGTTTGCTCATTTTTTTCTTTAAGCAATGGCTTTTTTTCTGGCCACTCTTCCGTAAAGCCCAGCTCTGTGGAGTGTACGGATTAAAGTGGTCCTACGGACAGATACTCCAATCTCCACTGTGGAGCTTTGCAACTCCTTCAGAGTTATCTTTGGTCTCTTTGCTGCCTCTCTGATGAATTCCCTCATTGCCTGGTTCGTGAGTATCGGTGGGAGGCCCTCTCTTGGCAGGTTTATTGTGGTGCCATATTCTTTCCAGTTTTTAATAATGGATTTAATGGTGTTCCGTGGGATGTTGAAAGTTTAGGATATTTTTTTATAACCCAACCCTGATCTGTACTTCTCCACAACTTTGTCCCCGACCTGTTTGGAGAGTTCCTTGGTCTTCATGGTGCTGCTTGCTTTTGGTAATGCCCCTTGCTTAGTGGTGTTGCAGACTCTGGGCCTTTCAGAACAGGTGTATATATACTGAGATCATGGGACAGATCATGTAACACTTAGATTGCACACACGTGAACTGTATTTATCTGACTTCTGAAGGTAATTGGTTGCACCAGATCTTATTTAGGGGCTTCATAGCAAAGGGGGTGAATATAAACTCAGCAAAAAAAGAAACAGCCCTTTTTCAGGACCCTGTCTTGCAAAGATAATTCGTAAAAATTCAAATAACTTCACAGATCTTCATTGTAAAGGGTTTAAACATGCTTGTTCAATGAACCATAAACAATGAATGAACATGCACCTGTGGAACGGTCGTTAAGACACTAACAGCTTACAGAAAGTAGGCAATTAAGGTCACAGTTATGAAAACACTAAAGAGGCCTTTCTACTGAATCTGAAAAACACCAAAAGGAAGATGCCCAGGGTCCCTGCTCATCTGTGTGAACATGCCTTAGGCATGCTTCAAGGAGGCATGAGGACCGCAGATGTGTCCAGGGCAATAAATGGCAATATCCGTATTGTGAGACGTCTAAGACAGCGCTAGAGGGAGACATGACGGACAGCTGATCATCCTCGCAGTGGCAGACCACGTGTAACAACACCTGCACATGATCGGTACATCCGAACATCACACATGCGGGACAGGTACAGGATGGCATCAACAACTGCCCGAGTTACACCAGGAATGCCCAATCCCTCCATCAGTGTTCAGACAGTCCGCAATAGGCTGAGAGAAGCTGGACTGAGGGCTTGTAGGCCTGTTGTAAGGCAGGTCCTCAACAGAAATCACCGGCAACAATGTCGCCTATGGGCACATACCCACCGTTGCTGGACCAGACAGGACTGGCAAAAAGTGCTCTTCACTGACGAGTCGCTGTTTTGTCTCACCAGGGGTGATGGTTGGATTCGCGTTTATCGTTGAAGGAATGAGAGTTACACCGAGGCCTGTACTCTGGAGCGGGATCGATTTGGAGGTGGAGGATCCGTCATGGACTGGGGCAGTGTGTCACAGCATCATCGGACTGAGCTTGTTGTCATTGCAGGTAATCTCAACGATGTGCGTTAGGGAAGACACCCTCCTCCCTCATGTGGTATCCTTCCTCAAGACTCATCCTAACATGACCCTCCAGCATGACAATGCCACCAGCCATACTGCTCATTCTGTGTGTGCTTTCCTGCAAGACAGGAATTTCAGTGTTCTGCCATAGCCAGTGAAGAGCCCAGATCTCAATCCCATTCAGACCTGTTGGATCGGAGGGTGAGGGCTAGGGCCATTCCCCACAGAAATGTCTGGGGACTTGCAGGTGCCTTGGTGGAAGAGTGGGGTAACATCTCACAGAAAGAACTGGCAAATCTGGTGAAGTCCATGAGGAGGAGATGCACTGCAGTGCTTAATGCAGCTGGTGGCCACAACAGATACTGACTGTTACTTTAGATTTTGACCCCCCTTTGCTCAGGGACACATTATTCCATTTCTGTTAGTCACATGTCTGTGGGACTTGTTCAGTTTATGTCTCAGTTGTTGAATCTTGTTATGTTCATACACATATTTACACGTTAACTTTGCTGAAAATAAACGCAGTTGACAGTGAGAGGACGTTTCTATGCATGTTTCTACCACTTTTCCTATTTAAAAAAACAAACATTTTTTAAACAAGTTATTTTTTAAATTTCACTTCACCAATTTTGACTATTTTGTGTATGTCCACTACATGAAATCCAAATCCAAATCTATTTCAATTACAGGTTGTAATGCAACAAAATAGGAAAAACTCCAAGGGGGAAGAATACTTTTGCAAGGCACTGCATGTTGTGTTGCAATAATGTTATATGATGTACTGTCTTATCTTGTTTTATATGTGATGTGAGTGCCTTAATGAGCTTGGACCCCAGGAATAGTAGCTGCTGCCTCGGAAGCAGCAAATGAGGATCCCTAATAAATACAAATACAAATTGATAAAGTTGGTGTGAAGATGGGGAGAGGTACGTCTGTTATAAAAAGATGTCCTGCGTTTTTGACAGAAATCAACTGTACTAATGGTTCAGGCTCTGGTCTTGTCCCATCTTGATTACTGTCTGGTAATATAGTCAATTGCAGCAAAGAAAGACCTAGAAAGACCTAGCAAAGCTGCAGCTGACTCAAAAAAAAGCACACCATGCCCTTACCTGCACATACAGAAACAACATCAACAACTTGCATGTCAGTCTTTCCTGGTTAAGGGTTGAGGATGGATTAACTGTTTCTCTTCTAGTTTTTATGAGAAATATTACTGTGAGGAAAATTCCAGATTGTTTGCATAATTAAATAACATACAGCTCAGACATCCATATATACCCCACAAGAAATGCCACCAGTGGTCTTTTCACAGTCTCCAAACAAATTCACGGCAACACACAGTATTATATACAGAGCCATGATCCAACTAATCATGCAAACAGCAATATTCCCTCATTTCTTTTTTATAAAACAACATCTCATGGCACAATAGGGGATGTGAAATGACACATACAAACACTCTAACACACACAATCTACAGTACACACACGCTATTCTTTAGGTTGTATTTTTTGTATATCATAGTATTTTAAATTTGTGTGACTGTTCTAGTCTATCAGTGTTTTGTTACTAGTCTATCAGTGTTTTGTTACTAGTCTATCAGTGTTTTGTTACTAGTCTATCAGTGTTTTGTTACTAGTCTATCAGTGTTTTGTTACTAGTCTATCAGTGTTTTGTTACTAGTCTATCAGTGTTTTGTTACTAGTCTATCAGTGTTTTGTTACTAGTCTATCAGTGTTTTGTTACTAGTCTATCAGTGTTTTGTTACTAGTCTATCAGTGTTTTGTTACTAGTCTATCAGTGTTTTGTTACTAGTCTATCAGTGTTTTGTTACTAGTCTATCAGTGTTTTGTTACTAGTCTATCAGTGTTTTGTTACTAGTCTATCAGTGTTTTGTTACTAGTCTATCAGTGTTTTGTTACTAGTCTATCAGTGTTTTGTTACATGTTTTAAGTTTTTGTGTGGACCCCTTTTGCTTCGGCTTAAGCTACCGGGAATGTGAATAAACAAATAAACTCTCCCACCATGTGACATGGCAGATTAAGACGGAACAAAAATTATGGATGTGGTGTTTTGTGCTCGTGCGTGTAGTAATACATTACCTGACCTCCCAAAGTCAAACTAATCCCGCCTGAATAGGGCTATAGTGCCTTCTTCTAGCATTCTAAATCTCAAACATAGTCTGCTGAACACTGCATATCCATAGTGCTAAGTGGATGCAGTTTACAAGTTAACAGGTTGCAGCGCTAGATATTACAGACCCTTTAGCTATCATCACAATGCTGCTTGTCAGAGAGAAAATTGGCCACACACTCAGGCATAATTGGGTCAAGGGCAATGGTTGTAATCCAATCAATATCACTGAGCACAGACATGGGGGCTGTTGGGAAAGCATGGTTGGCTGCTATAATAGCATGGAACTGAGCTAGCTAGCAACGTAGCAACGTAGTGCTAGAATATCACACAGCAAAGTGTTTATTAGCAATGTGCTAAAATGACAAAGACTTAGCTTTACTGGTTTCTTGTAACTAACTGGGTAAAGAGATAGCGTTATCAGTCCACTGGTAGAATTGTGGTTTGGTAAGAGACTTTGCATTTGTATCTTCTGTATTTGTATAGCACCAGATTGACAGTAAAGTGCTCAGAATATGCAGCAGTGGGGAAGAGATCTGACTGTCACGCGCGCACACACAAACACACCCGGGGGTTGAGGGGAGCAGCTGCCTTTGCATACATACAGTGGTCACACACAGCACTCTCCTGACCCGGGAAAGCAGAGCGTTATATAACAGTCTTCCTCCCGATCTCGCTATCTCTAGTCAAACACACTCAGGCAGAGAGATACAGCGAGAACATCCGTGTACTGTACTGTACCATATTCATTGTCTTGGATGCCAGAGATCTCCTTGAACTGCTGTAGGAGAATTAGAGAGGAAGAGAGAGCGAGAGGGGGGAGCTGCTACATTTGAGAAATGACTATGTACTGTAGCAATCTGCTAACAGTCTTGATCTGGGCTAACCACCACAATCTTACTTAGCCCTGTCAGCACCCCTGTAGATAACTAAGGTCCTCAAACTGCTGTGGCAGCCACTTACAGTCCAGTATACCCAAAATACTTTACTTGTATCTTAGCGATTTCAGTAGTTACCACAGCCACAAATTCATAAACTCTGCCTATTTCTACAATTTCTCTACTTAAAATTTTATTTTACCACAGAGAGCATTTGCTTCTATCTATTCTTCTCCTTTCCTGGCTGGCAAAGTACCAGGATGTTGTCTCTGGTTTTGAATCTGAATTTGGAGAACTGAAATTGAAAACGGAATCTGAATGCATCTGAGAAGTTGAATATTTTAAACTTGGATAAACTTGAAATTATAGTTTGTAAACTTGATTCACAGACATTGAATGTAATAGCTACCATATTGAAAATAAATATGTAAATATTGAATTTGAATATTCAAGAAATTTAAAAAACTTAATGCATTATTAATTGAAATTAGTTTCAAATCATTAAATACAAGTTCAATTTATGAATTCAATGATTTCATTTATGTATTAGAAATTTAAAAAATATATAAAATTAAAATTCAATATCATAATACAACTTCTAAATTCTGAAATTGAAATACAATTTCCGTTGGCTCTGAAATCACTCCATACTTTGGCCATACACTCAACATTAGTAAGCCACTGGTTCTTAAGCCTTTATAGACTGAATAGGCAAGAGACATTCAGCCTCTTGGAAGGAAATGGAAGTTCAATGAAAAATATGTTTTTGGCATTAACTGCCAAATTATTTTGGGGATAAAAAGTGTGTTTTGGTATATTGCGCATCCTGTTCAAGACCCTGGTAAATGTTAGTGCACTATAAAGGTAATAAAGTTCCATTTGGGATGCAGTCTAGCCCATCAGCTAAGGGCACAATCATTTGCCAAAAACTGAAATGTCTGAGGAACAAGAGGTCAGACATAAACAGTGTTCTAACAGCGAGGAGTCTCAACATTACAGACAGTTTAACAGAGGAGAGGGGAGGAGAAGAGAGGGGAGGGGAGGAGATCCCTCATCTCCAAAAGCAGCTTGGTGAACTCGGCCCTGGTGAACTGTGTATTTCATGTTACCAGCAGCCTGCAGTAAAACTGCCACCTTTAACCTTTTGACACTGACAGGATACGAAGTCACCCGAGACCCCTCGGGAATCATCGTGAGCGAGCGACTCATTTTCTTTGGTGCTTATCCAACAGGGCAGAGCTAGATTGTCACCTCAGGAACGACGACAGAGGCTTAACTCCAACAATTGCCTGTATTGTGGTGCTAGAGGGCATTACAAATCCGTCTGTCCAGTAAAAGACCAGACTCATCAGCTAGGTAAGAGTACCCATGGTGGGTCATACTGGGAGTTTTCTAACTCACATTACTCATTCTCTCTTCCATGTTATCCTGCTGTGGGGTGACCGGTCTAAATCTCTCCGGGTGCTCATTGACTCTGGAGCTGGTGAGAGTTTAATGGACGCTACTCTGGTATTGGAGCTTGGTATCTCCACACAACCCCCCTCTCCCCAAGTTACCTTCCGCCAAGGAGACGGCCCAGCTCATGGTGCAGCACGTCTTCTGAATCCATGGACTCCTTGTTGACATTGCCTCTGATCTTGGTCCTCAATTCTCATCCAGATTCTGGAAGGAGTTCTGCACCCTAATTCGGTCGTCGGCCAGCCTGTCCTCCGGGTTTCATCCCCAGTCCAACGACCAGACGGAGCGAGCCAATCAAAACCTGGAGACTGCGCTTAGGTGCCTCATCTCAACCAACCGCACCACCTGGAGCCGGCAACTTGTGTGGGTGGAGTACGCCCGGAACACTTTTCCCTGCCCGGCCACTGGGCTTTTGCCCTTCGAGTGTTCCATGGGATATCATCCCCCGCTCTTCCCAGAGCAAGAAGAAGAGGTTAACATACCCTCGGTCCAGATGGTCGTCCGCCACTGTCGGCGGAGCTGGAAGAGAGCTCGGTCTGCTCTTCTCAAGGCCACCTCCAGGTATCGTCGACAAGCGGACTACCACCGGACTCCGGCTCCCAACTATCATCTCAGACAGAGGGTATGGCTGTCTACGCGGGACCTGCCCCTCCAGGGTGGAGTCCCGTAAACTTTCCCCCCATTTTATTGGTCCTTTCCCCATCTCTAAAGTCCTTAGTCCCACTGCTGTTCGTCTTCTGTTGCCCCATACCCTTCGTATACATCCCACCTTTCATGTGTCCAGGATTAAGACTTGTCTCACTGTCCTTTGTCTCCTGTTTCCAGGACCACCCCACCTCCCGTCTCATCGACGGCCATCCGGCGTACACGGTGAGACGCCTCCTGAGGGTTCAACCTCGGGGCAAGGGTTTCCAGTACCTGGTTGACTGGGAAGGTTATGGCCCGGAGGAGAAGTGTTGGGTCCCTGCTTAGGACATCCTGGACCTGGCCCTCATCGCCGACTTTCACGGCTGGCACCCTGGTCAACCAGGTATAAAAAATTGTCATTGGATTTAGGTTAAAAAAAATGAAATGCCATTGATGACTTTTTGCAAATCTAATCCGTTTTCCACGTTGTCACAACATCCTCACGTTGATTTTTTTTAAATGATGTGGAAATGACGTTGATTCAACCAGTTTTTGCCCAGTGGGTGGTCTGTGATTTAAGATGCTGTAATAGAGAGATGAGGGGAAAGAGTGTGTGTAACAGCTCATGAGAGAGGAGTGAGGGAGAGAGAGAGGAGAGAAAGCCAGAGATGGAGGCCGAGAGCGAGGGAGAGTTGCAAATAGATGCAGTTCTCTCTCATCATTTGCTGCTCCATTTGGCAAGAGCCAACCACAGCACTGCACTGATTACAGTTGTACTGTTTGCACTCGTTACACACACATACAGTATTGCACGCAAGCCCAACAGGGATTCACAACCATGTTCATAACAATTCTCAAACAGCACCATCATAACCACTATCCCACAAAAACAGAACACAAAAAGTACCCACATAAACTGTTCTTCAGGTCTCCAGATTGTTATTGTGTGATACTAGCCTAAGCTGGCTATCACTACCTGGATGTAGCTCTTCCCACTACATCCTTGGCTGTGACCCACCTAATGCCTTACACCACAAATAAACAAACCAATCCTACTGGACATAATCACATCTTCATCTGCCACCAGACATGGAACTACCCTTGACTTGGTGGTGGATCCTGACCCAGAGTTTGGGACTCACTGGTTTGATCCAAAAGCACTCCAAAACTCAAAGAATTGAGCAGAGACAGGACAAGTGGTGATACCTGGTATCAAAAAGCTGCAAAGTTGGGCTTGTTGTAATTAATCCTAAAGAAACAACATTTAATTATAACATTATTATTGCATAATGATCATACCATCGTATGCTTTCTAAGTAAATGCCAGGTAAATAGCGGTCTGTAAAATAAAGAGGGACCTAAGATCAAGTTGAACCAAAGATCAAGTGCCAACAGATATCACCAATCAGCTCTCACTCATCCCAAAAATGATCTCTACAACTAATCTCATTGCTTCTAGCAGCAGGAAGAAAGAACTCTGTTTGGGAAAGGAAGTGAAGAGTAGTATGACACACACACACACACACACACACACACACACACACACACACACACTCTCACATAAAAGCGCATACATGAACACACCTGCACGCACGTACACACACACACTTACCTCGATGAGGAAGTCCCCGGTCCTTAGCCCCGCCTGCCAGGCCACTCCTCCCTCGTCCACCGACTCCAGGTATTGGAGGGCTGGGAAGGCAGGGGTGGGAGTAAACTCCTCGATGGGCGTGTCCGCTATGGGAGAGAAAGAGAGAGAGAGAAGGTAAGTGGGTCACCTTATCCTGGACACCACTCCCTTCCTCAACCCTGAGCCTATGGAGATCTAGCCCCATTCCAGATCCACACACACACACACAATCAGCTTTATTTACATTACATTTAGGGTGGATGGGGAGAATGAAATTACAGGGTTTAGCATTGGCTTTGTGGTCGGCGGACAAACATACAAACAAACAAAACAAACATCTGAGTATTCACCAGAGACAAGCAGAGAGAATCCATTCATCACCAATAAACCCACAAAGGTAATTGCCAATTCAATAAGGTGGAAGGCTGCAGACACTGTGCTGTCATCAACACAGCCAGATTAGATTACTGCTGTCTATGCATGGCAGTGTGTGTGTGTCTAGACACAAGGTTTGCTCTGGTGGTAGGGGCCAGTAAGATCTCTTTCTCCCATCTCCTATACTCCTGTCTATCTTCTCTCCCTGTCTCCCTATCATCACCCTTTTCCCCTGTCACCCTCTCTCTCTTTCCCCTCTCCCATCTCTTCTCTTCTCCTCTCCTCTCTTCCACCTTCCACTGACCAGTGATATTCACATGATGTCCTCGTGGCAGCCAGAAACCAATGGTGACAAGTGACATTTCTGATCAATCTCCCTCTTGCTGTAAGAGAGATGCTAGGCACTGTGTGCGTGGGAGCGTGTTTGCGCAAGCATTCATTTGTGATTTTATGTGAGAGTGGGTGCGTTGTGTGTCTGTGTTTTTGTGCGATTTTGTGTGTTTCCGTTGTGTGTGTTTGTGAGCATCAGAGTGTGTGTGTTTGTGTGAAGTGCACAGTGCCAGAGGATAAAGAAGGCTGGCTCAGTTCCCTTGGGTGATGGCAGTGTCAGAACAACTGTAGTACATTCGGCTTGTTGTTTTTAATGCTAAATGACTCTCCTCTCTCTCTTCCTCTCGCTGTCACTTTCTTCCTCTATCCATGTCTCTAAAAAAGAAAATGTACCTCTCGACAGTGCAGACCAATGAGAGTATGCCACCTCGCAGCATTTGACAGTGTGGATTATGACATGGCTGTAATCGTCATAGAAACCAAAACAGCCACTCAGCGGGCTATTTTTAGACAGCATCACATGAGGGGTGGAATATCAAATTATGTGTGGACAATCGCACTAATGTCCTGACAACATGTCCTAAACGCAGGCTGATATTGATGTGTGTGTGTGTGTGTGTGTGTGTGTGTGTATGTGCATTTGCAAGTATGTGCATTTGCAAGTGTGTGCTCTAGATTAGAGGTCTTCACAGATCCACCTGTATCCGAACACCCGAGATCCAGAATTCTAAATAGTGTCAAGGGTCTGGTCGGATCTGATATGATTGTCACGGGTCTCGGGTATGTGTAATTTTGACAGACTTGTCTGGAAGGACCCATATAGATCTGAATGTGACTGCTGCAGTAGAGAGAGAGAAATGTATAATTTATCCTTCTGCTCTTTAATTTTCACTGGAGTGGCGCATGAGGCAATTGTTGGCCAATCATAAGTCATCAACGAGGCAATAGGCTACAGTCATAGAGCCTCCATGTGGGCAATAAGTTATGAGATATTAATCAACGGAAGATGCAATTAAAGTGATGGAATTAAAAGTTAAAGGAGAAGAATAGGTTACAATTACCAAGAGCCAACAGGTAGGCTACGACTTTATATTCTGAATGGAGTTGTTGTTGTTTGTAACTGTGTTTGTAACTACCCCCTCTTCCTTCCGCTTGAAATCAAATCACATTGTATTGGTCACATACTCGTTTAGCAGATGTTGTTGCGAGTGTAGCGAAATGCTTGTTGAAAAAAGCTCTGGTTAAAAAAGGAGTTTAAAATGGACTTTCTGCTGCTTCTCTCCCTCGGATCCGTCCGGGTCTGGAGCCGGCCAGGTCTATAAGGAACGGGTTTAGTTGTCCTCGGGTCCGTTCGGAACAGGTCTCTATATTTAAAACATGTATTTATGGAGATGGGAAAGCCCCAGATCCATTTCGAAACGGGTCCAACTATTTGGACCCATGAAGGGCTCTAGAGAGGTGGACAGAAGTGCTGTTAGTCTTTGTGTGTGTGTTTATGCGTGTGTGTTGTGCCTGGCTGGCTGGACATTGATATTGATGCTCAGACAGACAGACAGACAGACATTAGCCTATAGCCTACTGTTTACATTAAACAGTAGGCTATAGGTGATTGCCATACAGAGTGGAGGGGTTACTGTGGTTACATCAGGTGGGCAAAACCATCTTAATCTCATTAACCTTTTACCATATAGAGACATAGATCAAATACATAGGCTGTTATTATCTTGTTTACTGTGCAGTGCCTACATATACAGGAGAATGTGGGAGACACCAGGGTAGCCTCTTACCTTTGGCCCCTCGCAGCACGAAGCCGAAGCCTTCATTCTCCTTCTTGGTCAAGACCACCGTCTTCTCGTCGACCACGCAGTCGCTGTGGAGAAAATACCGCGCAAAGCGCCCGTTATTACAGCCCATCATCCGCATCATGGCCACAGCCGCCCGCCCCGAGTGCAGGTTCATCGCGGTAAACTACCCTGGGCAGCCCCCGATGGAGGGGCTCCTTGCCTCGGCCCCTTTTAGCTCAAATGAAGTGCGCGACAACGCTGGCAGTGGGAGTCCGGCGCCCGCATCTCCAGAAAAGCCGCCGCCGCTCCTCTCCTATCCTCTGCCGCCGAAAACCACTCGGAGGAGCGACAAGCGGAGGCCAGAGCTGACGACTAAGTCGAAGCGTGACGTCAGATAGAAGCAGCATTACCGACTAAATAAATGATGACGAAAGCGTGGCTTGGCGCGGAGGAGGGGGAGAGAAACGGAACGGAGGGCAGGCAGTTAAAATAGTCCTAGGCGAGGAGTGCGCGCAACGGATGAGAGAAAAGAGAGAGGGACCAGCATGGCAGTGCGCGGGCACGACGACAGGAGGCAATGCGTGAGTGATTGACCCTTTCACTCGAGTCGAGAGGTGGGTGTCCTCTCACTCAGTGGCGTGGGGTGGCGGTGGATGACACAGAGCCCCGCAGCCCGCATGCGCTTGCATGACATTTTTCTTTAATGTAATCCAAGGCGACAGATGGGCCCAAGCAAAGTGATGAGCGAAACAGACAGGGAGGGAAAGATATTCAGGTAATTATGTTTCTTTCATTTTGATTGCTGTGGTTTAAAATAACGGATGGGGCGTTGATATAGTTTTTATCAAATGTATTTTTGTTGGATCAGCCTGACTCCAAATTAGAATGGGAACAAAGGTGATAACTCCAACCTGTGCACTCATACTCCAAAAACAGAATGCCACCACGTCAGTCACAGCCACATTCAATCAGGCTATTCAATTCTCAGACATCTCTTCACATCTATAACTTAAAAAAAAAACATCTACCAGCAGCAATGACGTGGTCCAAGCAATACAGCCCCATCAACACCACAGTAGGGCAACCAGGCTACCAGCAGTACTGCGATATACCCTTTACCTGCCACATCTGCTGCTGGAACCGCTCAGTCTATCTATATACTATATATAAGGATAAAATGAGGGAGACTGTGAGATAAGTGTCTAGTGCCAAGTGAAAATTCAATAGGTGCCTTTCATTCCCCCCCAATCCCACCTCTTATGGCAGATGTATTATTTAAAAATATTCATATATTTCACCTTTATTTAACCAGGTAGGCCAGTTGAGAACAAGTTCTCATTTACAACTGCAACCTGGCCAAGATAAAGCAAAGCAGTGCGACAAAAACAACAACACAGAGTTACACATGGGATAAGCAAACGTTCAGTCAATAGCACAATAGAACAAATCTATATACAGTGTGTGCAAATGTAGTTAGATTAGGGAGGTAAGGCAATATATAGGCCATTGTGGTGAAATAATTACAATTTAGCATTAACACGGAGTGATAGAAGTGCAGATGATGATGTGCAAGTAGAGATACTGGGGTGCAAAAGAGTAAAATAAATAACAATATGGGGATGAGGTAGTTGGGTGGGCTATTTACAGATGGGCTGTGTACAGGTGCAGTGATCGGTAAGCTGCTCTGACAGCTAATGCTTAAAGTTAGTGAGGAAGATATAAGTCTCCAGCTTCAGTGATTTTTGCAATTCGTTCCAGTCATTGGCAGCAGAGAACTGGAAGGAAAGGCGGCTAAAGGAGGAGTTGGCTTTGGGGATGACCTGTAAAAAATACCTGCTGTAGCAGGTGCTATGGGTGGGTGTTGCTATGGTGACCAGTGAGCTGAGATAAGGTGGGGCTTTACCTAGCAAAGACTTATAGATGACCTGGAGCCAGTGGGTTTGGCGATGAATATGAAGTGAAGGCCAGCCAACGAGAGCATACTGGTCGCAGTGGTGGGTAGTATATGGGGCTTTGGTGATAAAACGGATGGCACTGTGATAGACCACATCTAATTTGCTAAGTAGAGTGTTGGAGGCTATTTTGTAAATGACATCGCTGAAGTCAAGGATCGGTAGGATAGTCATTTTACAAGGGTATGAGTGAAGGAGGCTTTGTTGCAAAATAGCTGATTCTAGATTTAATTTCTGATTGGAGAAGCTTAATGTGAGTCTGGGAGGAGAGTTTACAGTCTAACCAGACACCTAGGTATTTGTAGTTGTCCACATATTCTAAGTCAGGCAAGTTGCTGAGGGTTGTGCAGAGCTGTTGGCCGGGGTAGGGGTAGCCAGGTGGAAAGCATGGCCAGCCGTAGAGAAATGCTTGTTGAAATTCTCGATAATCGTAGATTTATCAGTGGTGACAGTGTTTCCTAGCCTCATTGTAGTGGGCAGTTGGGAGGAGGCACTCTTATTCTCCATGGACTTCACAGTGTCCCAAAACTTTTTGGAATTTGTGCTACAGGATGCAAATTTCTGTTTGAAAAAGTTAGCATGTGCTTTCCTAACTGACTGTGTATATTGGTTCCTAACTTCCCTGAAAAGTTGCATATCGCGGGGGCTATTTGATGCTAATGCAGCACGACACAGGATGTTTTTGTGCTGGTCAAGTGCAAGTAAAATCTGGAGTGAACCAAGGGCTATATCTGTTCTTAGTTCTACAAGATAAACGTTTAGCAAATTAGTATGCCACACTAGTCACACTGTCTATGTGCATATATATATATATACATACAGTGCCTTGCGAAAGTATTCGGCCCCCTTGAACTTTGCGACCTTTTGCCACATTTCAGGCTTCAAACATAAAGATATAAAACTGTATTTTTTTGTGAAGAATCAACAACAAGTGGGACACAATCATGAAGTGGAACGACATTTATCGGATATTTCAAACTTTTTTAACAAATCAAAAACTGAAAAATTAGGCGTGCGAAATTATTCAGCCCCCTTAAGTTAATACTTTGTAGCGCCACCTTTTGCTGCGATTACAGCTGTAAGTCGCTTGGGGTATGTCTCTATCAGTTTTGCACATCGAGAGACTGAAATTTTTTCCCATTCCTCCTTGCAAAACAGCTCGAGCTCAGTGAGGTTGGATGGAGAGCATTTGTGAACAGCAGTTTTCAGTTCTTTCCACAGATTCTCGATTGGATTCAGGTCTGGACTTTGACTTGGCCATTCTAACACCTGGATATGTTTATTTTTGAACCATTCCATTGTAGATTTTGCTTTATGTTTTGGATCATTGTCTTGTTGGAAGACAAATCTCCGTCCCAGTCTCAGGTGCACAACTGAGCAAGAGGGCAGGTACATTAGAGTGTCTAGTCCTCAACTGGCAGCTTCATTAAATAGTACCCTCAAAACACCAGCCTCAACGTCAACAGTGAAGAGGCGACTCCGAGATGCTGGCCTTCTAGGCAGAGTTCCTCTGTCTAGTGTCTGTGTTATTTTGCCAATCTTAATCTTTTTTTTTTATTGGCCAGTCTGAGATAGGGCTTTTTCTTTGCAACTCTGCCAAGAAGGCCAGCATCCGAGTCACCTCTTCACTGTTGCCGTTGAGACTGGTGTTTCCAGACGTTTCCAGCTACAATAGTCATTTACAATATTAACAATGTCTACACTGTATTTCTGATCAATTTGATGTTATTTTAATGGCCAAAACCTGTGCTTTTCTTTCAAAAACAAGGACATTTCTAAATGAACCCAAACTTTTGTAAATGTAAATATATATGCACATAGACAATGATATTATATATATATATATATATATATATATATATATACACACAGTGTGACTAGTGTGGCATACACATTTGCTAACATTTATTCTGCCATAAGAGCTGGGATTAGGGGGGAATGAAAGGCACCTATTGAACTTTCAATTGGCAGTAAATCTCACAATCTCCCTAATTTTATCCTTCCTTCACACGATGGCCCCCAAGAAGCTCTCTCTCTGTGTGTATGTGTGTGTGTGTGTGTGTACTCTACAATTGCAAATGAGGGGTAAAAAACTGTAAAATCCACCCAGACAGTGGATGAGATATGGGACACATTAAACAGGCATGGTGAGGGATGAGAGGAGCGATAGAGAGCTGCAACTGCCTTCCTAGCAAGAGAGCAGCAAATGCAGAGTTTCCTTAGCAACGCAATCTGTTTAGAAAAAAAGGACAACATACTGGTTATATTATTATTGGTATTATTATTATTATAGTAATAATACAACTTTTTATTGAAATAAAGTTTATTCAAAACACCCAGTCACTTTAACTTGTCAGGATAATCAGCAAGATCAAAAGCAATAAGATCACACATTAAAATAGCCCATGAGGTTATCGCCCATGAACTGTCACACATGGAGTCCAGTGGTCAATCACATTAATCGCACCGTTATCACCTGAAGCGTCGCCGCTTTGTTGATTTAACAACTTCCTATGGTTTGACAGAGGAGAGTTTGCATGTCATCGATTGAATCCTCTCTATCCAACCACCCGAGTGACAATAACAGATACAAGTGTCAAAACATGTACAATGTGAGGCCAGAACCCAAGCCCCGCAAAAGGCTTCTGTGGGATATCAACGCATGGTAGTCCTGGTGATGTGACCACTGCACTAATTCAAATGTCGAACCAAATGACCGGTATTGATATGTATGCCTTTTTTAAGTCGATTTTCTATTGATGTAGTTCTGTCCTAGAGCTGCTCTTGTCTATTAATGTTCTATATTAAGTAATGTTTCATGTTTTGTGTGGACCCCAGTAGGAATAGCTGCTGCTTTTGCAACAGCTAATGGGGATCCTAATAAAATACCAAATGCCAAAATACCTAAATTGTCCTTTCTTGTTACAGGCAGAGCCATTTACAGTTGAAATTGGAAGTTTACATACACTTAGGTTGAAGTCACAAAAACTCGTTTTTCAACCACTCCACAAATGTCTTGTCAACAAACTATAGTTTTGGAAAGTCGGTTAGGACAACGACTTTGTGCATGACACAAGTACATTTTCCAACAATTGTTTACAGACAGATTATTTCACTTATAATTCGCTGTATCACAATTCCAGTGGGTCAGAAGTTTACATACACTAAGTTGACTGTGCCTTTAAACAGCTTGTAACCTTCCAGAACATGATGTCATGGCTTTAGAAGCTTAATTAATAACATCATTTGAGTCAATTGGAATAACCTGTGAATGTATTTAGAGGCCTACCTTCAAACTCAGTGCCTCTTTACTTGACATCATGGGAAAATCAAAATAAATCAGCCAAGACTTCAGGAAAAAAATTGTAGAACTCCACAAGTCTAGTTCATCCTTGGGAGCAATTTCCAAACGCCTGAAGGTACCACGTTCATCTGTACAAACAATAATACGCAAGTATAAACACCATGGGACCACGCAGCCGTCATACCGCTCAGGAAGGAGAAGTGTTCTGTCTCCTAGAGATGAATGTACTTTGGTGCGAAAAGTGCAAATCAATCGCAGAACAATAGCAAATGCTGGAGGAAACGGGTACAAAAGTATCTATATCCACAGTAAAACGAGTCCTATATTGACATACAGTGGGGCAAAAAAGTAATTAGTCAGCCACCAATTGTGCAGGTTCTCCCACTTAAAAAGATGAGAGAGGCCTGTAATTTCCATCATAGGTACACAACTATGACAGACAAAATGAGGAGAAAAAATCCAGAAAATCACATTGTAGGATTTTTTATGAATTTATTTGCAAATTATGGTGGAAAATAAGTATTTGGTCACCTACAAACAAGCAAGATTTCTGGCTCTCACAGACCTGTAACTTCTTCTTTAAGAGGCTCCTCTTTCCTCCACTCGTTACCTGCATTAATGGCACCTGTTTGAACTTGTTATCAGTATAAAAGACACCTATCCACAACTTCAAACAGTTAATTAGAAGCATTTTTTAAGCCCTACTTCAACTTGGGATACAGATAATAGAAGCTTAGTAGTCAGGTTTGGATGCAATGACAGCTCATTGCTGAGTTATCTGTTATCATAGGCTATTCCGTGATGGCCAGTTGCCACTATCAGTTGTTCACCTTGACCTATGCAGTGCATACACAGCTCCTGCATATTTACAGTGCATTTAGAAAATATTCTGTCCCCTTGACTTTTTCCACATTTTCCTACATTACAGCCTTATTCTAAAATGTTTTTTTTTTAAATCACTTATCAATCTACACACAGTCCCGATAAATACAAAGTAAAAACAGTAATTTTTTATTTTTTGCAATGTATTAAAAATATAGAAATGTAACATTACATTTTTATAAGTATTCAGACACTTTACTCTGTACTTTGTTGAAACACCTTTGGTAGTGATTATTGTGTTATTGACTGTACATTTGTTTATCCCATGTGTAACCCATGTGTCGCCCTGCTTTGCTTTATCTTGGCCAGGTCGTAGTTATAAATGCGAAATTGTTCGCAACTGGCCTACCTGGTTAAATAAAGGTGAAATAAAAACAAATAAAAAAACATCCTCTTGTCTTCTTGGGTATGACGGTACAAGCTTGGCACCTGTATTTGAGAAGTTTCTCTCATTCTTCTCTGCAGATCCTCTCAAGCTCTGTCAAGTTGGATGGGGAGCGTCGCTGCACAGCTATTTTCAAGTCTTTCCAGAGATGTTCCTTCGGATTACTCAGAGACATTCAGAGACTTGTCCCGAAGCCACTCCTGCGTTATCTTGGCTGTGTGCTTAGGGTCGTTGTCCCGTTGGAAGGTGAACCTTCCCCCAGTGTAAGGTCCTGAGCGCTCTGGAGCAGGTTTTCATCAAGGATCTCTCTGTACTTTGCTCCGTTCATCTTTCTGTCGATTCGGACTAGTCTCCCAGTCCCTGCCACTGAACAACATCCCCACATCATGATGCTGCAACCACCATGCTTCACCGTAGGGACGGTGCCAGGTTTCCTCCAGATGTGATGCTTGGCATTCAGGCCAAAGAGTTCAATCTTGGTTTCATCCAAACAGAGAATCTTGTTTCTCATGGTCTGAGAGTCCTTTAGGTGCCTTTTGGCAAACTTCAAGCGGGCTGTCATGTGCCTTTTACTGAGGAGTGACATCCGTCTGGCCACTCCACCATAAAGGCCTGATTGGTAGATTGCTGGAGAGATGGTTGTTCTTTTGGAAGGTTCTCCCATCTCCACAGAAGAACTCTGGAGCTCTGTCAGAGTGACCATTGGGTTCTTGGTCACCTCCATGACCAAGGACCTTCTCCCCCGAATGCTCAGTTTGGCCGGGCGACCAGCTCTAGGAAGAATCTTCATGGTTCCAAACTTCTTCCATTTAAGAATGATGGAGGCCACTGTGTTCTTGGGGACCTTCAATGCTGCATAAATGTTTTGGTACCCTTCCCCAGATCTGAGCCTCGACACAATCCTGTCTCTGGTCTCTACGGACAATTCCTTTGACCTCATGGCTTGGTTTTTGCTCTGACATTCACTGTCAACTGTGGGACCGTATATAGACAGGTGTGTGCCTTTCCAAATTATGTCCAAACAATTGAATTTACCACAGGTGGACTCCAAACAAGTTGTAAAAACATCTCAAGGATGATCAATGGAAACAGGATGCACCTGAGCTCAATTTCAAGCCTCATAGCAAAGGGTCTGAATACTAATGTAAATAAGGTTTTTCAGTCTATTATTTTTCATAAATGTGCATACATTTCTAAAACCTGTTTCCCTTTGTAATTATGGGGTATTGTGTGTAGATTTGTATTTATTTAATCAAACTAAATGTGGAAAAAGTCAAAGGGTCTGACTATCTGGTCGAGTTAGGGACCATTCAAAAATTATTAGGGGGGAGAAGGGATCCAACCCCCCTCCTCGAGTTGTCATGATTTTTTTTTACCTCCCTGCCCAACATAAAACATATTTTCACCTGACCCTCACCTTATACTTGAAAAAACCTATATTACCCTCCAGTTTTGTTTAATTAACTTAACAATGATTAAGACAACAGTAACTGCCTTGGCAATAGTGTAGCAACCCTGTGTTTCTAAGCGCCGATATCGACTCTGCCACTTAAGCTTGGTTTTGTGGCACAGTTGATGCCATGCTGGGCTATGGGATAGAAGGTTGAGGGTCCACCCACGACTTCGGCGGGCGAGCTCACTCTCCCTACTATTCTCAATACAATATGTTGTTCAAAGTGGTTAGAGAGGCTAATGAGAGAGAAATAATGGAGGCTACCAAAAATATTACAAGATTATTAAATTATGACAGGAGTGTTTGCTTCAGTTCCTCCCATTTAATAAGAGAGGAAGCACAAAACTGGCACCTGTCATCAGTCCTCACAAATCTCTCTCAGTACCAGTCAGAAGTTGAATAATAGTGAAGACATCACAACTATGAAATAACACATATGGAATCATGTAGTAACCAAAAAGGGTTAAGCAAATCCAATTATATTTAGATAGATTCTTCAAAGTAGCCACCCTTTGCATTGATGACTGCTTTGCACACACTTGGCATTCTCTCAACCAGCTTCACCTGGAATGAATTTCTTTTTAAATACATTTTTTTTTTAAATTCATTTTTACCCCTTTTTCTCCCCAATTTCGTGGTATCCAATTGTTTTTAGTAGCTACTATCTTGTCTCATCGCTACAACTCCCGTACAGGCTCGGGAGAGACGAAGGTTGAAAGTCATGCGTCCTCCGATACACAACGAAAACCAAGCCGCACTGCTAACACAGCGCGCATCCAACCCGGAAGCACCAATGTGTCGGAGGAAACACCGTGCACCTGGCAACCTTGGTTAGCGTGCACTGTGCCCGGCCCCCCACAGGAGTCGCTGGTGCGTGATGAGACAAGGATATCCCTACCGGCCAAGCCCTCCCTAACCCGGACGACGCTAGGCCAATTGTGCGTCGCCCCACGGACCTCCCAGTCGCGGCCGGTTGCGACAGAGCCTGGGCGCGAACCCAGGGTCTCTGGTGGCACAGCTGGCACTGCAGTACAGCGCCCTTAACCACTGCGAATGAATTTCAATTAACAGGTGGACCTTGTTAAAAGTACATTTGTGGAATGTCTTTCCTTCTTAATGCATTTGAGCCAATCAGTTGTGTTGTGACAAGGTAGGGTTGGTATACAGAAGATAGCCCTATTTGGTAATATACCACGTCCATAGTATGGCAAGAACAGCTCAAATAAGCAAAGAGACATAAACTGTTCAGAGGAGACTGCGTGCATCAGGCCTTCATGGTCAAATTGCTGCAAAGAAACCACTACTAAAGGACACCAATAATAAGAAGAGACTTGCTTGGGCCAAGAAACACAAGCAATGGACCTTAGACCGGTGGAAATCTGTCCTTTGGTCTGATGAGTCTGAATTTTAGATTTTTGGTTCCAACCGCTGTATCTTTGTGAGACTCAAGGTAGGTGAATGGATTATCACCGTGAAGCATGGAGGAGGAGGTCTGATGTTGTGGGGGTGCTTTGCTGGTGACACTGTCAGTGATTATAGCATTCTGCAGCGATACGCCATCCATAGTGGGACTATCATTTGTTTTTCAACAGGACAATGACCCCACATCTCCAGGCTGTGTAAGGGCTATTTGACCAAGAAGGAGAGTGATAGAGTGCTGCATCAGATGACCTGGCCTCCACAAAAATCTGAACTCAACCCAATTGAGATGGTTTGGAATGAGTTAGACCGCAGAGTGAAGGAAAAGCAGCCAACAAGTGCTCAGCATGTGTGGGAACTCCTTCAAGACTTTTGGAAAAGCATTCCAGTTGAAGCTGGTTAAGAGAATGCCAAGAGTGTGCAAAGCTGCCATCAAGGCAAAGGGTGGCTACTTTGAAGAATCTTAAATATAAAATATTTTTTGATTTGTTTAACACTTTTTTGGTTACTACATGATTCCATATGTGTTATTTCATAGTTTTGAAGTCTTCACTATTATTCAGGCCTATAGTTTAGTTCGTAATATTTTTTAAAATAAATTAGCTTTTTTTTTAGGAGAAGAAGCACTCTTGCTTGCTGAATATAAAATAGGCAATCAAAAGGAACTGGTGGGGAAGATTGAATGGCGAGAGTGTAGGCTACATGTAGCTCTGGTGGGATGTGATTTGGCGGTGATAAATTGATATATTGCAGCACTGATGCATTGTACACGTAGCCTATAGAGAACAGAGGGAAATCCATTCATTCATTCATTCATTCATTCACACAACGAACCTGTGTCTTGCAGTGCACGGCCTGTCAGTGGCAGTACAGGTGTCCCATATAATATTTTTTATTGGTCGAACCACAGGTTCCATAGGGGAGGCATATCTAATTAGATGGGAAAGTTGGCTAGGATGGAATATAGGAAAACCTGCCAAAACAGTGAATGTAAATAGGGAGGAAATGCACTATACCCTCCACTGTGTGTCCAATAAAAAACTAAGGAACCCTCCCCAAAGCAAAGAAAAAATCTGCACCCCTTCCTCTCCTATCTTGGTCCCCCACAGTAATTTTCAAACGGCCCCTTATGGGAGATATGCCTATATCACACTTCATGCTGTGATTAGTGGTCTAAAATTGCCTAGTGGTCATATCCAACACATTGGAAAGTAGGCCTGTGACTGGGAGTGGATAAGACAATGAGAGAGAAGAAGAAGAGAAAAATGTAATGATAACAACTGAAAACTAGAGCAAAAACAAACCTCAAAACACTGCTCTGAGACAAGCTACCACTTCACATAAACTTCCACTTAGCTAATCACCCTGTGTGCTTGTGTGTGTATGCGTGTGCATGTTTTAATAAAGGCATCTGAGTAACCTTACCTGGTGGTATCAAAGCTATCGTAGGACCCCACAGTGTAGTGTCGGAAGAGTTTCCTCCTGTCCGAGCGGTCAGCTCTTGTGTCTGTGGAAGAACAGGAGGACCAACAGTCATTGACCACATGAGTCACCTACCACATGCATGGCTACAGAAATCAATTCATCATCCCTAATAGAAAGAGATATACAAACAACAGCAACATGTAAACTATGAAACTCCTTTACAAGAAAGTGCAGCTCTGCAATCCAATCAACTGTGCAAACAACCACAGAAATATGGACACGCTCCAGTTTTCATTCTAAAAGTACAAAACGAATGACAAATGACAAATTGAACCCCAACCCCTACCACCCTATAGGCACTTCAAGTATGTAACTCTGAAAGGATTGGATAAGGTGACTGATAACAACAAGCTGCAGAAGTGTGCACCACTGTAACGCGAATAACTACAATCTCCTTTGGTAAAAAGAAACAACACTTAAGCAATAAATCAACTCAAGCAACACACACACACACACACACACACACACACACACACACACACACACACACACACACACACACACACACAGTTACCTCCAAAACAAACTTTCCTCCCGATAGAGCCAGTTTTTTTCATTTGCACTCCTAAATGTCTCTTCCCTCTTTCTCTCCCTCAATTTCTGTCTTTAACATACACCGTCTTTCTATCACTCTCATTCCTTCAGACACGCTTTCTATGTCTTTCCCTCGCTCTTCCTCTTTCTCTCTCTCCCTTTCTTTCAGATGCAATCAGTGGCAGGGACATGCCTTGAATGTCCAGAAATGCCCAAATCCACAGTGTCTAGAGAAAAGCCCGAAAACCAGACAGGCAATCCCACTGAGCGTTAAGGATATAATCTGGGTTGAGCTCTGTGGTTATTGCTGAGAAGAGAACATAATGTAAAGGAGAAGAGAGAATAAAGAGGAGGGAGGTGAAAGAGATACATACTTCATCACAACAGGCCCACTCCATAGCAACCACCAGTGTACTGTATGGAGTTTGTTTCCATGACCACCGATAAATGGAGAAGGTACATGACGTGCATGTGTGGTCGCTGTGAAGTTTTCCTTAGTGTGTGTGTGTGTGTGTCTACATCTGAATGTGTGGGTGTGCAGGTAGAGTGGTAGAATAATTGAAGGGTGTGCGTGCATGTGTGTGTGTGTGTGTGTGTGTGTGGAAGAGGGGGGACGGTTACTGATTTGGTTACAGTTCAACGTGAAGGGAGGTCTTTGTTGACCTGCATTTCCCTATTTTCTACTTTTCCTCCCACATTCCTCCCTCCTTTGTTCCCTCCCTCCTACTCCCTCCTACTGGGGGAATGAAAAGGACACAAAATGAGCAAGACAAATAAAAAATTATTTATGAGTAATAAATGAACTTAGCAGGGTTTAAAGTATTTGAAGGCTTACACAGCAAAGGCACAACAACTACAGTGGGGAGAACAAGTATTTGATACACTGCCGATTTTGCAGGTTTTCCTACTTACAAAGCATGTAGAGGTCTGTAATTTTTATCATAGGTACACTTCAACTGTGAGAGACGGAATCTGAAACAAAAATCCAGAGAATCACATTGTATGATTTTTAAGTAATTAATTTGCATTTTATTGCATGACATAAGTATTTGATACATCAGAAAAGCAGAACTTGATATTTGGTACAGAAACCTTTGTTTGCAATTACAGAGATCATACATTTCCTGTACTTCTTGACCAGGTTTGCACACACTGCAGCAGGGATTTTGACCCACTCCTCCATACAGACCTTCTCCAGATCCTTCAGGTTTTGGGTTCAGGTCTGTCGACTGGCTAGGCCAATCCAGGACCTTGAGATGCTTCTTACGGAGCCACTCCTTAGTTGCGTGTGTGTTTCGGGTCATTGTCATGCTGGAAGACACAGCCACGACCCATCTTCAATGCTCTTACTGAGGGAAGGAGGTTGTTGGCCAAGATCTCGCAGTATATGGCCCCATCCATCCTCCCCTCAATACGGTGCAGTCGTCCTGTCCCCTTTGCAGAAAAGCATCCCCAAAGAATGATGTTTCCACCTCCATGCTTCACGGTTGGGATGGTGTTCTTGGGGTTGTACTCATCCTTCTTCTTCCTCCAAACACGGCGAGTGAATTTTAGACCAAAAAGCTATATTTTTGTCTCATCAGACCACATGACCTTCTCCCATTCCTCCTCTGGGTCATCCAGATGGTCATTGGCAAACTTCAGACGGGCCTGGACATGCGCTGGCTTGAGCAGGGGGACATTGCGTGCGCTGCAGAATTTTAATCCATGACGGCGTAGTGTGTTACAAATGGTTTTCTTTGAGACTGTGGTCCCAGCTCTCTTCAGGTCATTGACCAGGTCCTGCCGTGTAGTTCTGGGCTGATCCCTCACCTTCCTCATGATCATTGATGCCCCACGAGGTGAGATATTGCATGGAGCCCCAGACCTAGAGTGATTGACCTTCAACTTGAACTTCATCCATTTTCTAATAATTGCGCCAACAGTTGTTGCCTTCTCACCAAGCTGCTTGCCTATTGTCCTGTAGCCCATCCCAGCCTTGTGCAGTTCTACAATTTTATCCTTGATGTCCTTACACAGCTGTCTGGTCTTGGCCACTGTGGAGAGGTTGGAGTCTGTTTGATTGAGTGTGTGAACAGGTGTCTTTTATACAGGTAACGAGTTCAAACAGGTGCAGTTATAACAGGTAATGAGTGGAGAACAGGAGGGCTTCTTAAAGAAAAACTAACAGGTCTGTGAGAGCCGGAATTCTTACTGGTTGGTAGGTGATCAAATACTTATGTCATGCAATAAAATGCAAATGAATTACTTAAAAATCATACATTGTGATTTTCTGGATTTTTGTAATAGATTCCGTCTCTCACAGTTGAAGTGTACCTATGATAACAATTATAGACCTCTAGGTGCTTTGTAAGTAGGAAAACCTGCAAAATCGGCTGTGTATCAAATACTTGTTCTCCCCACTGTATATGATTGAAGTTCTGAAACAAACAGAAACACAGACATGCCAATACTATATTTAACTGTCTTGCAAATAGAGGAGAACATTAAAATACCCCACCCAAAAAATTGAAATACAAAATAGAGAATAAGGACCTTTGTCTGTGCGGCATTCTCCTTCTCAAAGAAACACCTGCATGTGTGTGTTTGTGTCTTTCTCTCTCACATTAAGAAGGAAAGAAATTACACAAATTAACTTTTAACAAGGCACACCTGTAAATTGAAATAGATTCCAGGTGACTACCTTATGAAGCTGGTTGAGAGAATGCCAAGAGTGTGCAAAGCTGTCAACAAGGCAAAGGGTGGCTATTTGAAGAATCTCAAATATAAAATATTTTGATTTGTTTAACACTTTTTTGGTTACTACATGATTCCATGATTGTCACACGCTTCGTAAACAACAGTTGTAGACTAACAGTGACGTACTTACTACCGGGCCCTTCCCAAAAATTCAGAGAAACAGAAAATAGAGAAATAATAGAAAAGCAATAACACATAATAAAAGTAATAATAAATACACAATGAGAAACTAAAATGTGGCTATATACAGGGGTACAAGGTACGTACATATCTACTATCTACAATTACGTACATATAACTAGGAATAAAGTGACTAGGCAACAGGATAGATAATAAACAGCAGCTGCAGCGTATGTGATGAGTCAAAAAAGGGTCAATACAGATAGTTAAATAGTTAACCAAATATCTACACAGACAAACTATTTAACTAACAATGTAACTAACACTTGCCGTGTGGTAGCAGAGAGATAAGTCTATGACTTGGGTGGCTGGACAATTTTTAGGGCCTTCCTCTGACCCCGCCTAGTATGGAGGTCCTGGATTGCAGAGAGCTCAGCCCCAGTGATGTACTGGGCTGTACGGACTACCCAATGTAGATGCCAAGGAGTTGCCATAACAAGCGGTGTGCAGCCAGCCAAGATGCTCTCAATGGTGCAGCTGTACAACTTTTGAGGATCTGAGGGCCCATGCCAAATCTTTTCAGCCTACTGAGGGGGAAGAGGCATTGTCGTGCCCTTTTCATGACTGTTTTGGTGTATGTGGACCATGATAGATCCTTCGTGATGCGAACACGAATAGTAATTTAGAAAGGTTCTTGCCGTTCTTGGGCACAGGGACTATGGTAGTCTGCTTACAACATGTAGGCTTTACAGACTGGGTCAGGGAGAGGTTGAAAATGGCAATGATGGTCTGAGTACGCGCATAGTCTTAGTACGAGTCCTGATACTCTTTATTGCCCTGCGGCCTTGTGAATGTTAACATGTTTAAAGGTCTTACTTGCAGATGCTAAGGAGAGCGTGGTCACACAGTCCTCCGGCACAGTTGGTGCTGTCATGCATGGTTCAGTGTTGCTTGCCTCGACACTGAACCATGTAGAGTACCTTGTCAGGAAATTGAAGCTGTGTATTGGGTTTTATTACAGGCACAAAGCTTGTTTTTCCTTTGCTGCCAGAAAATAGTTGATTTGTTGTACTTTTCTCTCTGTGTTAGACTATGGTGATACTAATTATGTGCAAGCCTCAAGCGCTACACTGAAGGCTCTTCACTGTATCATGCAGCCAGTCGTTCTGTCACCAATCAGACGTCTAATTTACCATTGTGATCTCTACAATACTGTTGGGTGGACATCACTAGCAACACACAGGCTCAAACATGGGTACATTCTTATTTATAAGGCCATTTTAGGAAAACTGCACACCTAAAAAATCAATGTCAACAGTAAAGAGGCGACTCCGGAATTCTGGCCTTCTAGGTAGTTGCAAAGAAAAAGCCATATCTCAGACCAGCTAATAAAAAGAAAATATTAAGATGGGCAAAAGAACACAGACACTGGACAGAGGAACTCTGCCTAGAAGGCCAGCATCCCGGAGTCACCTCTTCACTGTTGACGTTGAGACTGGTGTTTTGTGGGTACTTTTTAATGAAGCTGCCAGTTGTGGACTTGTGAGGCGTCTGTTTCTCAAACTAGACACTCTAATATGCTTGTCCTCTTGCTCAGTTGTACACCAGGGCCTCCCACTCCTCTTTCTATTCTGGTTAGAGACCGTTTGCACTGTTCTGTGAAGGGAGTAGTACACAGCGTTGTAAGATATCTTCAGTTTATTTGCAATTTCTTGCATGGAATAGCCTTCATTTCTCCGAACAAGAATAGACTGACGAGTTTCAGAAGACATTTCTTTGTTTCTGGCCATTTTGAGCCTGTAATCGAGCCCACAAACGCTGATCCTCCAGATACTCAGCTAGTCTAAAGAAGGCCAGTTTTATTGTTTCTTTAATCAGGACAGTTTCCAGCTGTGCTAACATAATATGAAAAGGGTTTTCTAATGATCAATTAGCCTTTTAAAATTATAAACTTGGATTAGCTAACACAATGTGCCATTGGAACACAGGAATGATGGTTGCTGATAATGGGCCTCTGTACACCTATGTAGATTTTCCATTAAAAAAAATCAGCCGTTTCCAGCTACAATAGTAATTTACAACATTAACAATGTCTACTTGGTATTTCTGATCAATTTGATGTTATTTTAAATGGACAAAAATGTGCTTTTCTCTCAAAAACAAGGACATTTCTAAGCCCCCTTTCGGAAAAGCTGACCACGACTCCATTTTGTTGATCCCTGCCTACAGACAGAAACTAAAACAAGAAGCTCCCACGCTGAGGTCTGTCCAACGCTGGTCCGACCAAGCTGACTCCACACTCCAAGACTGCTTCCATCACGTGGACTGGGAGATGTTTCGTATTGCGTCAGACAACAACATTGACGAATACGCTGATACGGTGTGCGAGTTCATTAGAACGTGCGTTGAAGATGTCGTTCCCATAGCAACGATTAAAACATTCCCTAACCAGAAACCGTGGATTGATGGCAGCATTCGTGTGAAACTGAAGGCACGAACCACTGCTTTTAATCAGGGCAAGGTGTCTGGTAACATGACTGAATACAAACAGTGCAGCTATTCCCTCCGCAAGGCTATCAAACAAGCTAAGCGCCAGTACAGAGACAAAGTAGAATCTCAATTCAACGGCTCAGACACAAGAGGCATGTGGCAGGGTCTACAGTCAATCACGGACTACAGGAAGAAACCCAGCCCAGTCACGGACCAGGATGTCTTGCTCCCAGGCAGACTAAATAACTTTTTGCCCGCTTTGAGGACAATACAGTGCCACTGACACGGCCTGCAACGGAAACATGCGGTCTCTCCTTCACTGCAGCCGAAGTGAGTAAGACATTTAAACGTGTTAACCCTCGCAAGGCTGCAGGCCCAGACGGCATCCCCAGCCGCGCCCTCAGAGCATGCGCAGACCAGCTGGCCGGTGTGTTTACGGACATATTCAATCAATCCCTATACCAGTCTGCTGTTCCCACATGCTTCAAGAGGGCCACCATTGTTCCTGTTCCCAAGAAAGCTAAGGTAACTGAGCTAAACGACTACCGCCCGTAGCACTCACATCCGTCATCATGAAGTGCTTTGAGAGACTAGTCAAGGACCATATCACCTCCACCCTACCTGACACCCTTGACCCACTCCAATTTGCTTACCGCCCAAATAGGTCCACAGACGATGCAATCTCAACCACACTGCACACTGCCCTAACCCATCTGGACAAGAGGAATACCTATGTGAGAATGCTGTTCATCGACTACAGCTCGGCATTCAACACCATAGTACCCTCCAAGCTCGTCATCAAGCTCAAGACCCTGGGTCTCGACCCCGCCCTGTGCAACTGGGTACTGGACTTCCTGACGGGCCGCCCCCAGGTGGTGAGGGTAGGCAACAACATCTCCTCCCCGCTGATCCTCAACACTGGGGCCCCACAAGGGTGCGTTCTGAGCCCTCTCCTGTACTCCCTGTTCACCCACGACTGCGTGGCCATGCACGCCTCCAACTCAATCATCAAGTTTGCGGACGACACAACAGTGGTAGGCTTGATTACCAACAACGACGAGACGGCCTACAGGGAGGAGGTGAGGGCCCTCGGAGTGTGGTGTCAGGAAAATAACCTCACACTCAACGTCAACAAAACTAAGGAGATGATTGTGGACTTCAGGAAACAGCAGAGGGAACACCCCCCATCCACATCGATGGAACAGTAGTGGAGAGGGTAGCAAGTTTTAAGTTCCTCGGCATACACATCACAGACAAACTGAATTGGTCCACTCACACAGACAGCATCGTGAGGAAGGCGCAGCAGCGCCTCTTCAACCTCAGGAGGCTGAAGAAATTCGGCTTGTCACCAAAAGCACTCACAAACTTCTACAGATGCACAATCGAGAGCATCCTGGCGGGCTGTATCACCGCCTGGTATGGCAACTGCACCGCCCTCAACCGTAAGGCTCCCAGAGGGTAGTGAGGTCTGCACAACGCATCACCGGGGCAAACTACCTGCCCTCCAGGACACCTACACCACCCGATGCTACAGGAAGGCCATAAAGATCATCAAGGACATCAACCACCCGAGCCACTGCCTGTTCACCCCGCTGTCATCCAGAAGGCGAGGTCAGTACAGGTGCATCAAAGCTGGGACCGAGAGACTGAAAAACAGCTTCTATCTCAAGGCCATCAGACTGTTAAACAGCCACCACTAACATTGAGTGGCTACTGCCAACACACTGTCAATGACACTGACTCTACTCCAGCCACTTTAATCATGGGAATTGATGGGAAATGATGTAAATATATCACTAGCCACTTTAAACAATGCTACCTTATATAATGTTACTTACCCTACATTGTTCATCTCATATGCATACGTTGATACTGTACCCTATATCATCGACTGCATCCTTATGTAATACATGTATCACTAGCCACTTTAACTATGCCACTTGGTTTACATACTTATCTCATATGTATATACTGTACTCGATATCATCTACTGTATCTTGCCTATGCTGCTCTGTACCATCACTCATTCATATATCCTGGATTATTATGTACATATTCTTTATCCCCTTACACTGTGTATAAGACAGTAGTTTTTTTTGGAATTGTTAGTTAGATTACTTGCTCGTTATTACTGCATTGTCGGAACTAGAAGCACAAGTATTTCGCTACACTCGCATTAACATCTGCTAACCATGTGTATGTGACAAATAAAATTTGATTTGATTTGATTTTGATTTGATGAGCGTGGCAGAACAGGATCCAGCCCATGATGGCACTAGCAGACCAGTCAATAAGGGGATTGTGTCGCTGGAGCCAAGAGAATCGCAATACCACGGGAACCTGAGGAGACTTAATGAGCAGGAATTGGATCATCTAACTGTGGTTCCCTGACACACATAGGTTGATGGGGGTTGTATGGTGGGTGACCCAGCCTATAGAGTGCCCGTCCAGCGCTCTAACGTCAATGGGAATGGAGAGGGGCTGAGTGGGGATGCCCAGTTCGGACGCCAGGGGAGCGCCCATGAAGCTCTCATCGGCCGCAGAGTCGATGAGTACCCGGAGAGATTTCGATTGGTTCCCCCACAGCAAAATGGCATGAAAAAGGGTGCGAGTAAGGGGAGAAGAAAGGTTCTCTGTATGGCCCACCAGAGTACTCACTCCTACCGGTGAGCCTGGTTTTTCAGTGGATAAATGGAGACGAAATTACCAGTAGTCCCGCATACGGGCAACTCTTAGTGTGAAGCCTGTATAGTCGTTCGGCTGGAGACAGTCTAGCTCTGCCTAGTTGCATTGGCTCGGGAAGAGCTGAATCGGCAGGTTTCGGAGACTCTCGAGGGAACTCGGGTAGCCTCGGGTTCTCTCGGCAATGGAGCCGACAGAGACTTCCAGTATGCCCCAGGGGGAGGTGGAATCCTTGGGCGGGCGAGTGAAATCGAATCTCCTTTCGTTCGTTCATTCCCTTAGTCGCCCATCGATCCGAATGGTCAAGGTGATGAGATCCTTCGGTAGTTCCTGGGCTGCAAGCTTGTCTTTTACTTCCTCCAAAGCTCCATACAGGAGCATGTCATGACAGTGCTTCCGGGTTCCAGGCACTCTCAGCTGCCAACGTGCAGAAATCCACCACACTGTGGGAGTCTTGCCGAAGCTGGAGTAACTTCCGGGGAGCCTCTCACAGAAAATGGAGCATCAAAAACGTTCTTTACCTCTGCCACAAACTCCTCCAGACTGAAGCATACGGCGACTGTTGCTCCCATACTGCCGTAGCCCAGGCGAGAGCCCTCCTGGACATTAGTGTGATGAGGTACGCTGTCTTTGAGCTGTCCGAGAGGAAGGAGGAGGGCTGCAGCTCGATGATGCAGCTCTCGGGAAACCCGGGGCGCCCGGGGAGGAGGCGCTGCTAACAACTGGGTTACCGAGGGGCTGGGAAGTTACTATCGTGGTAGGCTGCCTAACAGACAACTCGCGGAATTGCTCCAGCAATGTGTTCAACGCTCTGTCATGGCGTTCGGCCAAGGTCTTGAACCCTTCCATCAGACCACGAAGAAACTCCACGTGCCTTCCAATGATGGTTCCTTGGGAGGAGATGGCATTGCAGAGGTCGGTAATACAGATCACAGTCCAAAAGGTACAGAATGGCAGGCAGTCTCAGGGTCAGGGCAGGCAGAGGTCAATAATCCAGTGTGATGTGACAAGGTACAAAATGGCAGGCAGGCTCAGGGTCGGGGCAGGCAGAATTGGTCAAAACCGGGAAAACTAGAAAACAGGAACTAGAAACAGTCAGGAGCAAAGGGAAAAATGCTGGTAGGCTTGACGAACAAAACGAGCGGGCAACAGACAAACATAGAACACAGGTATAAATACACTGGGGACAATGTGGAAGATGGGCGATACCTGGAGGGGGGTGGAGACAAGCACAAGGACAGGTGAAACAGATCTTCTGTTACACAGAAGGTTTTTGCTCACATAGATAGAGGAACATTCTAACTAACAGAAAACTGGAAACTCAAACATTAGGGAACATTAAGGGAACATTACAAAAATATTCTCTCTCCCTACAATTTTAAGCTGGGTAGTTACTGATTTTCCAATATAAAAAGTGTTGCCTTTAAAAATAAAGAAGAGTACTAAGTAAGTACGGTAAACAATTACAGTGCCTTGCGAAAGTATTCGGCCCCCTTGAACTTTGCGACCTTTTGCCACATTTCAGGCTTCAAAGATAAAGATATAAAACTGTATTTTTTTGTGAAGAATCAACAACAAGTGGGACACAATCATGAAGTGGAACGACATTTATTGGATATTTCAAACTTTTTTAACAAATCAAAAACTGAAAAATTGGGCGTGCAAAATTATTCAGCCCCCTTAAGTTAATACTTTGTAGCGCCACCTTTTGCTGCGATTACAGCTGTAAGTCGCTTGGGGTATGTCTCTATCAGTTTTGCACATCGAGAGACTGAAATTTTTTCCCATTCCTCCTTGCAAAACAGCTCGAGCTCAGTGAGGTTGGATGGAGAGCATTTGTGAACAGCAGTTTTCAGTTCTTTCCACAGATTCTCGATTGGATTCAGGTCTGGACTTTGACTTGGCCATTCTAACACCTAGATATGTTTATTTTTGAACCATTCCATTGTAGATTTTGCTTTATGTTTTGGATCATTGTCTTGTTGGAAGACAAATCTCCATCCCAGTCTCAGGTCTTTTGCAGACTCCATCAGGTTTTCTTCCAGAATGGTCCTGTATTTGGCTCCATCCATCTTCCCATCAATTTTAACCATCTTCCCTGTCCCTGCTGAAGAAAAGCAGGCCCAAACCATGATGCTGCCACCACCATGTTTGACAGTGGGGATGGTGTGTTCAGGGTGATGGGCTGTGTTGCTTTTACGCCAAACATAACGTTTTGCATTGTTGCCAAAAAGTTCAATTTTGGTTTCATCTGACCAGAGCACCTTCTTCCACATGTTTGGTGTGTCTCCCAGGTGGCTTGTGGCAAACTTTAAACAACACTTTTTATGGATATCTTTAAGAAATGGCTTTCTTCTTGCCACTCTTCCATAAAGGCCAGATTTGTGCAATATACGACTGATTGTTGTCCTATGGACAGAGTCTCCCACCTCAGCTGTAGATCTCTGCAGTTCATCCAGAGTGATCATGGGCCTCTTGGCTGCATCTCTGATCAGTCTTCTCCTTGTATGAGCTGAAAGTTTAGAGGGACGGCCAGGTCTTGGTAGATTTGAAGTGGTCTGATACTCCTTCCATTTCAATAGTATCGCTTGCACAGTGCTCCTTGGGATGTTTAAAGCTTGGGAAATCTTTTTGTATCCAAATCCGGTTTTAAACTTCTTCACAACAGTATCTCGGACCTGCCTGGTGTGTTCCTTGTTCTTCACGATGCTCTCTGCGCTTTTAACGGACCTCTGAGACTATCACAGTGCAGGTGCATTTATACGGAGACTTGATTACACACAGGTGGATTGTATTTATCATCATTAGTCATTTAGGTCAACATTGGATCATTCAGAGATCCTCACTGAACTTCTGGAGAGAGTTTGCTGCACTGAAAGTAAAGGGGCTGAATAATTTTGCACGCCCAATTTTTCAGTTTTTGATTTGTTAAAAAAGTTTGAAATATCCAAAAAATGTCGTTCCACTTCATGATTGTGTCCCACTTGTTGTTGATTCTTCACAAAAAATACAGTTTTATATCTTTATGTTTGAAGCCTGAAATGTGGCAAAAGGTCGCAAAGTTCAAGGGGGCCGAATACTTTCGCAAGGCACTGTAGACCCAATCTTCACACTTACACGTCCTGCTATCCATGCATTTGCAATGAACACATGAAAGGCCTGCACCATACTGTGTTCCCCTTTTCTGACAGGCATTCTTGGGGGCAACCCTAAGGTACTTCTGATCTGGCAATGTGTGAGACAAGCTCTCTCTGCTCCAGGGCTGGTTCAAAAGGGGTTTCAGCGGGATGGGGTGAGAACAGCCAGACAGGAAATAAGGGTATGCTGTGTCCCATCTGCCCATATATATATATACAGTACTAGTCAAAAGTTGGGACACACCTACTCATTCAAGGGCTTTTCTTTATTTTTACTATTTCTTCTACATTGTAGAATAATAGTTAAAACATCAAAATTATTAAATAACACATATGGAATCATGTAGTTACCAAAAAAGTGTTAAACAAATCAAAATATATTTTAGATTTTAGATTCTTCAAAGTAGCCATCCTTTGCCCTGATGACAGCTTTGCACACTCTTGGCATTCTCTCAACCAGCTTCACCCGGAATGCTTTTCCAACAGTCTTGAAGGAGTTCCCACATATGCTGAGCACTTGTTGGATCACTCTGTTCACTCTGCGGTCCAAGTCATCCCAAACCATCTCAATTGGGTTGAGTTCGGATGATTGTGGAGGCCAGGTCATCTAATGCAGCACTCCATCAATCTCTTTCTTGGTCAAATAGCCCTTACACAGCCTGGAGGTGTGTTGGGTCATTGTCCTGTTGAAAAACAAATGAAAAGTGCAAACCAGATGGGATGCAGAATCGCTGCAGAATAGTGTGGTAGCCATGCTGGTTAAGTGTGCCTTGGAATCTAAATAAATCACTGACAGTATCACCAGCAAAGCACCCCCACACCATCACACATCTTACTCCATGCTTCACGGTGGGAACCACATATGCAGAGATTATCTGTTCATTTTTCAGATTGACTGACCTTCATATCTTAAACTAATGATGGACTGTCTTTGCTTATTTGAGCTGTTCTTGCCGTAATATGCACTTGGTCTTTTAACAAATATGAATATCTTCTGTGTTCTAACCCTACCTTGTCACTACCAAACTGATTGGCTCAAACCCATTAAGAAGGAAATAAATTCCACAAATTAACTTTTAACAAGGCACACCTGTTAATTGAAATGCATTCCAGGTGAATACCTCATGAAGCTGGTTGAGAGAATGCCAAGAGTGTGCAAAGCTGTCATCAAGGCAAAGGGTGGCTACTTTCAAGAATCTCACATATATTTTGATTTGTTTCACAATTTGTTGATTACTACATGATTCCATATGTGCTATTTCATAGTTTTGATATCTTCACTATTATTATTCTACAATGTAGAAAATAGTCAAAATAAAGAAAAACCATGGAATGAGTATGTGTGTCCAAACTTTTGACTGGTACTGTATATATATATATATGTAATGTGTGCGCTTGGAGTCGGGAAGCAAGTTCAGGGAGTGAATAATTTAATAAATTAACAAAACATAATACAAAACAAGAAACACGAACAATGCACAGACATGAACCTGAAACAATAACGTCTGGGGAAGGAACCAAAGAGAGTGACATAAATAGGGCAGATAATTTTGGAGGTGATGGAGTCCAGGTGAGTGTCATTAGGCGCTGATGTGCGTGACGATGGTGACAGGTATGCTCAATAATCAGCAGTCTGGTGACCTAGAGGCTGGACAGGAAGCACACGTGACAGTACCCCCTCCCCGACGCACGGCTCCAGCCGCATGCTCCAACCAAAATTACGATCCCGGGGGATCAGGAGTGGACCGGTCACCTCTGCTGAGGCACGGGAACATGTCGATACGGCTGAGGCATGGGAGCATGGCGCCGGAGAGAGAGCATATGTGACAGTACCCCCTCTACGGTGCGCAGCTCCTGCCGCAGGACGCCAACCAAAGGGACGAGTCCTGGGGATCAGGAGCGGACTGGTCGTCTCCGCTGAGGCACAGAAACCTGACGAACCGGCTGAGGCGTGAGAGCCTGATGAGCTGGCTGAGACTTCCCTGGTTGCGTCGTCCGAGGCACGGGAACCTGTTCACCCAGCTGAGGCATGGGAGCCTATCGAACCTGCTGAGGCATGGAAGACTGTTGAGCCAGTTGAGGCATGGGAGCCTGTCAAACCCGCTGAGGCATGGGAACATGTCAAGTGAGCTGAGGCAGGGGAACCCGTCAAACCCGCGGAGTCATGGGAACCTATCAATCCTGCTGGGGCATGAGAGTCCGACGAAACCGGCTGAGGCCTCCCTGGTAGCTGATGTACCGACACCCGGACCTGACATCACCTCCAACACAAAAAAAAACACTCCTTGATGCTTCCCTTTGGTGAGGCGTTATTCTGTAACGTTGTGCTGGGAGTCGGGGAGCAAGTTCAGGGAGTGAATAATTGAATAAATGAACAAAACATAATACAAAACACGAACAGTGCACAGACACGAAACAGAAACAATAACGCCTGGGGAAGGAACCAAAGGGAGTGAGTGCAGATAATCAAGGAGGTGATGGAGTCCAGGTGAGTATCATTAGGCGCTTATGCGTGTGACGATGGTGACAGATGGGCGCAATAAAGCACACGTGACTATATATATATATATATACATATATATATATGAGAGAGAGAGAGAGAGAGAGAGAGAGACACAGAGAGAGAAGTAGCTAGGAAGGGTAAGATATAATGCATATTGTATTATGCAATTATGCCAACAAAGCACAATTTAATATAATTTAATTGAGAGCGAGACAGAGTAAATAAAAGAAAACAGAGGAATATTGACATAGACAGAGAGAGAGAGAGAGAGAGAGAGTAAGGTGACAAAAAGTGGGGGGGGAGAGTGTGGGCATAGATAGAATAAATGGGCCATTTGAAAGAGAGCTTGAGAAAGAAAGAGAGAAGGGGATGGAGCATGATGTGTTCATTCCCCTGCAGCCCAGAGGACATTAGAACACAGCTGATTTAGCAGTGCAGTGTAGCGCTTAGCCTAGCGTAGCAGAGAGAAGAGAGTACAGAGAGACAGGGCCCATTCACGTGGAGCACATGTATATGTAGAAAGAGAGTGAGAGAGAGAGAGACAGAGAGAGGCTAACACACACTATCACTTCCTTCCTTGATATCCCTTCACCTTTAGCTAGTACATTTAGCCGACACTGAGTCTGAAAATTGTAATTGTAATGTTAATGATCCTTTGCTATGGCTAACAGAAGTAGGATTGCAAGTTGGCTCTTGCTAAGACCATTCCAGTGCTATAGGTAGCACAAAGCAGAGCACTGATTTCTGTTATGTTTACAGAACTATGCTTAGCAACACAATAACTGAGCTAGCACAGATAGAGTGATTGCTAATGCTGTTTTTTAAATATATTTTTAATTGAACCAAATTCTTATTTACAATGACGGCCTAACCTGGCCAAACCCTAACCCGGACAACGCTGGGCCAATTGTGCACCGCCCTATGGGACTACCAATCACATCCGGTTGTGATACAGCCGGGAATCGATCAAGGGTCTGTAGTGACGCCTCTAACACTGAGGTGCAGTGCCTTAGACCGCTGCGCCACTCTGGAGCCTAACTTGGTTATTGACCAATAGTATGGGAATGGGAAGGAACCCAAGCTAAGCCTCCAGAAATATTATTATTATTATTATTTATTTTTTCTTCCTAGAAATGATTGTGGTTATCAGCAATAGAATGACAACCATGACATACACGAGTGATGTCACACTTGTGCCAGCATGCCAGTGTATAATCCCCAGCAGACCCCTTGCTTTAAAGGCATGAGGCAGATCATACAGTGTAAAGCTGGCAAATATATCCAAGGGCCTTTGATGACACAGCAGTGAACATGCACACAGTAACATACTAGCTCAAAGCATAGTAGCGGTGCATAGATAAAATCACTGGGGAAGCCAAGCCAGGGAAAGAAATCCATATTACAACCTATGTGTTGTGATAATTGCATTGTTTGCTCTATAACCTGTTAGTTAATACCAGTGGAGGCTGCTGATGGGAGGATGGCTCATAATAATGGTTGGAATGGAGTCAATGATATTATATCATACACATCAAACACGTGGTTTCCATGTGGTTGATGCCTTTCCATTGACTCCATTCCATCCATTATTATGAGCTGTCCGCCCCTCAGCAGCCTCCACTGGTTTTTTGCCTTGCTACCGTGGTATATAGGCCTAAGGCCTAGAGAATAAGAAGACAATGGCAGAATAAATTCAACCACACCTTCGTTTCATCACAAAACCAGAGAGCAACCTCTGAAGTCCACAAAGCATATTGCATGTAGCAAACAGTTACATGACCTATAGCATGGTCCAGAGAGTTAATGTTTACAACATTTTCGGACGAATAAACAACCATTGGTTTAGAATCACAGAGAGTTACCGCAAGTCGAAAAGAAAACAGGAGCTGCCTCAAATTCATCATCAAATCACCTATGCGTGGTCTAATACAGTGACAACTACAAGATACCAAAAACTATTTAGTCCAATCAACATAAGCTAAATATGATGAGGCTGCCCATGTTACTGATTTGTGTGTGTGTGTGTCCATGCGTGCCAGTAGAAAAAACATGTTGACTCACCCTACTTCTAGAGAAACACCAATGACATCCTCCTCTTTTTCATGTTGCCGAAACTGTCTGTCTGTCATACAGTACACACTTTAAGTTTTTGTTGTCCTAGGCTACCTGGCTAAAATGCTTGCTTGCTATCCTAACTTCCTTCATGGGCAACGATGTGCAAGCCCAGCAAGTTAACATTAGCCTATTACATCTAGCTTGCTACATTGAACATTCCTCATCTCAGGCCCAGGGTCACAATGTATGCATTTATGGTTGGATCAGAATCGCCATTATAATCATTGCCCAGTATCTAGAATTAAGTCAAAGTAAAGTAAAGTCCAAATCCCTATCTCCCTCCATAGTTAATTTAAGAAAGGGACAATTTTAACTAGCTATCTAACCACCAGAGAACAAAAACACAACGAAATGCTACAATTCACATTTTTCTGGTAAATTAAGTTTTGCTTTTGATGCGATGTCATTGGTGTGAAGCCAAATCCAAACGGGTGGTAACAATGTCTTAGTCTTTTTGACCAGACAACTCCCTCCCTCCTCCGTCTCTCGCTCTCTACCTCTCTTTCATCTTTCCTGTCAGCCTGGAAAGACCCCTTAGCCAAGGCCTGGGCAACTTCAGTCCTCAGGGGCCTGATTGGTGTCGCACTTTTGCCCCAGCCCGAGCTAACACACCTGACTCCAATAATCAACAATCATGATCTTCAGTTAAAAATGCAATTAGTTTAAATAAGCTGTGTTTGCTAATGATGGGGTAAAAGTGTGACACTAATCAGGCCCCCCGAGGACTGAAATTGCCTAGGTCTGCCCGAGCCCCTACACACCTTTGGTAGGCAGTCAAATGCTGATGGCTCCATCTAGTGTGTTAATTGGGCTTAGGGGACTTTCCTCCATATTCCTCCACATTACACCAATTCAAATATTTTGGATCTGTACACACTGAACAGTCTCTGTGCAGAGCCCATCTACTGGGTGGAAAAGTGGGTCTCGGTGCCCTAGGATGCCACCAGGGGGATCCATAGAGCAGAAATCATCCCTCCACCTCCACAGAGCTCCCCAACCACTCTTTCCAACTCTCCTATTCCCAAATATCTGGGTCAGCATGCTTAATGACTTACGCGTCCTCTCCTCGCTGGGCTTGGCAGGAATCTCCTCCACGCACTCCGCAGGAAACCAGCCCACCTGGCCCCGGGCACTGCCTTCCCAGAACCCCCCCTCTCCGATACTCAGAACTGGAGGGAGGGAGGGAGGGAATCATTATACGCAGCACATGTACTGTAGTAAATGTCACTCGCGGAACGCATGGTACCTGTGTTTATAAAGCTCGCCAGCTTGTAGTCCTAATTTTTATTTTATTAATTACCTCTGGTTCGTTCAGCCATTCCTATGAATAGTGAAAGAATGGGGTTTTGGGATAAACGCCAAAAATAAGATCTAAGGTTAACACAGGCTTAGGAGATCTTATACGTTTTGTTGTATGAGATAATATCAGCCAGTTAACATTATTTTAAGAATTATGAAGCATTCATGTGGTTTATGTGCTTGCTTTGAATAAATCAAATACAATTGTATTAACCACATGCGCCGAATACAACAGGTGACAGTGAAATGCTTACTTACGAGCCCTTAACCTCACTAGGGTACCGGTACAGAGTCAATGTGTGGGGGCACCGGATAGCTGAGGTAATATGTGCATATGTCAAATAAAATCAAAGTTTATTTGTCACGTGCGCCAAAGTCTAGGTCCAACAGTGAAATGCTTACTTACAGGCTCTAACCAATAGTGCAAAAAAGTTATTAGGTGAACAATAGGTAAGTAAAGAAATAAAAACAACAGTAAAAAGACAGTGAAAAACAGTAGCGTGGCTATATACAGTAGTGAGGCATAAAAGTAGCGAGGCTACATACAGACACCGGTTAGTCAGGCTGATTGAGGTAGTATGTACATGTAGATATGGTTAAAGTGACTATGCATATATGATGAACAGAGAGTAGCAGTAGCGTAAAGGGGGGTTGGCGGGTGGTGGGTGGCGGGACACAATGCAGATAGCGGGAGCACTGGTTGGTCGGGCCAATTGAGGTAGTATGTACATATGTACATGAATGTATAGTTAAAGTGACTGTGCATATATGATAAACAGAGAGTAGCAGCAGCATAAAAGAGGGGTCGGGGGCGGCACACAATGCAAATATTCTGGATAGCCATTTGATTACCCGTTCAGAAGTCTTATGGCTTTTGGGTAAAAACTGTTGAGAAGCCTTTTTGTCCTAGACTTGGCACTCCGGTACCACTTGCCATGCGGTAGTAGAGAGAACAGTCTTTGACTGGGGTGGCTGGGGTCTTAAACAATTTTTAGGGCCTTCCTCTGACATCGCCTGGTGTAGAGGTCCTGGATGGCAGGCAGCTTAGTCCGAGTGATGTACTGGGCCGTACGCACTACCCTCTGTAGTGCCTTGCGTTCGGAGGCCGAACAATTGCCGTACCAGGCAGTGATGTAACCAGTCAGGATGCTCTCGATGTTGCAGCTGTAGAACCTTTTGAGGATCCCAGGACCCATGCCTAATCTGAGGACCCATGCCAAGTCTCCTGATGGGGAATAGGTTTTGTCGTGCCCTCATCACGACTGTCTTGGGGTGCTAATACCATGTTAATTTGTTGGTGATGTGGACACCAAGGAACTTGAAGCTCTCAACCTGCTCCACTGCAGCCCCGTCGATGAGATTAAACTACCAATGGGAAATTCAAAACTGTTATATCTTATGCTTCACGAAGTTGTGGCTGAGCGATGACACTATCAACATACAGCTGGCGGGTTATACGCTGTACCGGAAGGGTAGAACAGCGGCATTTGGTAAGACAAGGGGTGGTGGACTATGTATTTTTTGTAAATAGCAGGTGGTGCACGATATCTAAGGAAGTCTCGAGCAATTGTTCGCCTGAGGTAGAGTATCTCATGGTAAGCTGTAGACCACACTATCTACCTAGAGAGTTTTCTGTTTACATACAACCATAGACTGAGGCTGGCACTAAGACAGCATTGAATGAGCTGTGTTCCGCCATAAGCAAACAAGAAAACGCTCACCCAGAGGTGGCGCTCGTAGTAGCCGGGGACTTTAATCCATTTTCCCAAATTTGTATCAGCATGTTAAATGTGCAACCAGAGGGGAAAAAACTGTGGACCACCTTTACTCCACACACAGAGACGCATACAAAGCTCTCCCTCACCCTCCATTTGGCAAATCTGACCATAATTTGATCCTCCTGATTCCTGTTTACAAGCAAAAATTAAAGCAGGAAGCATCAGTGACTAGATCAATAAAAAAGTGGTCAGATGAAGGAGATGCTAAGCTACAGGACTGTTTTGCTAGCACAGACTGGAATATGTTCCGCGACTCCTCCGAGGGCATTGAGGAGTACACCATTTTATTCCTCAAAGATTGCATGTTTGCTAGCAGAATTGAAGGAAGTGGGGGTTCATTCGATTGCCTACGAATTCTCAGAAGGCAGCCCGTCCTCTGTCCCCCTTTTCTCTGCCTCCTCTTCGCGCAAATCACGGGAATCTGGGCCTGTTCCAGAGAAAACAGTATATCTTTCGTGCCGGGCTCGTCAGCCTCGTTAAAGGAAAAAAAGGATTCTGCCAGTCCGGGGTGAGTAATCGCAGTCCTGATGTTCAGAAGTTATTTTCGGTCATAAGAGACTGTAGTGGCAACATTATGTACAAAACAAGTAAAAAAACAAGTTACAAACAATGCAAATAAACAAACAAAAAACACAATCGGTTGGGGATACGTAAAATGTCAGCCTTCTTCTCCGGCGCCATTGTTACACCATTGTTACACCATTGTTACGCCATTGTTACAATACATAAATGCTTCAGCTGTTGAAGATGATCTCATTGAACAAAACGTGTAAGATCTCTTAAGCCTGTGTTTACCACAGAACTTCTTTTCTACGAGTATCCAAACCACCCTCCAAACCCCCCATATGCTTTGGCCAACAAGCCATGGTGGAGTTAGTGCTTACAAAAAGACGCCATTATTATTGCTCTCTATTAGTTTATTTCTCAGGGACCACATGTGCAACAAATGTTGAACCAGATTTAGCTATATACACAGCTAATTTCCACCGGTGTCACAAATGTATCCAGTGGTAGAGCAGTGTTAAGCATAATACAATTGTATCTGTATGTTCTCTCCTTAACATTTCCTAATGTCTCACCTTTAACCCTGTCGTTCTTGTAGAGGGTGATCTCTCCCTCGGCCCGTGGATGGTAGGAATGGACCACCACAAAGTGCCTACCTGGTACGGCACTGTACAGCTTCCTCCGCTGCACCACCACCTCCACATTACCACTGGGGCTGAGGGTGGGGACAGAGAGGTGGGAAGGAGGGAAGAGAGGAGAGGAGATGGAAGAGGGGTGAGAGAAAAGAGGAGATAGGAGGAATATTTTATTTTATTGAACATTTATTTAACTATGTAGATAGAGGAGTAGTGCATATTAGTACATGCCACATTTGACAGAGTACCACAGTATATATTGCAAACTCTTAAGTTACACCGCTGTCCTTATGGAGCTTGTATATGGGGCAGGATGGACACATAAAGTATTGCAGATCCCTGCAGTGTCCTCTGGGTAGGGAGGATAGGACACTGGGTTCACCCACCACACAAGCAGAAAGACATCCCAACACAGGGAAAAGAGAGAGAGAGTCTGTGCTTTCCTTTCTGAGATGCAATTGCTACATTTCCTACAGGAAGTCTCAGATCTTTATTTTTTTTACGAGTGTACCCGCCAAAACCCCGCCAGCATAACCAAAGGAGAGGAACAAGCACATGTGTACATTTGCTTGAGTCCAACTACAGATGAAAACGCATGTTTACTACACTACTGAGATGGACCTAATGTTGTGTATCCATTGGTGTCTGGGTTGATCTGTTAGAGTATTGTATTGGAGCGCCACTTGGTGGTAAGCCCCAGCAACAGCAGCATTGTAAGTATTCAAACACAGTCAAACGGAGAGAAAGAGACAATGAGCGGGTGGGATAGAATGAGAGTGATTGTCAGAGAGAGAAAGAGAGAGAGAGGGAGGAGGCATTTAGGAGAAGTGAGAGAGAGAGACACGGTAAGTGGGTCACCTTATCCTGAACACCACTCCTCTCCTCAACCCTGAGCCTATGGAGATCTAGCCCCATTCCAGATCCACACACACACACACACACACACCTTTTACTATTTGTTAAATTTCAGGACTTTTTGGGGAGTAAAAATGTTTGACCATTAGGAATCCTATTTTCCCTAACACCTAACCCTACCCCTAATCATTAACATAACCCTAACTTTAACCCTAACCCTAACCTTAAACCCCAAACCCTTAACCTAACCCTTAAGCTTAAAATAACATTTGAACAAATACAGGACATTAAAACAGTCCTGACTTTTCAGAAAAGTTATTGTTTTCCTACCATGTCAGGACATACGGGTGAATTGTTAGGAAATTGGCGTGCTGATAAGAGAGAAAAATAAGTACACACACACACACACACACACACACACACACACACACACACACACACACACACACACACACACACACTTAGGGAAGGCCAGGGTTGTATAAAAACAAATCGGGGGCATGACTTTCCAAACCATAAATAGAAATAAAGAAAGTACAGATCAAATGCAAAGACTTCCAAATGGCGTCAGTTCTAAACGCTACATTTGGGAAATATGGGCCAAGAAGGGTCCATCATATTGCTTTCACCAACTCCATTGATCCCTCTAGATCAGTGACAACAATGGGAAAGGACAGGAAAAAGAGGAGAAAAAACAGTGTCTCCTCCAGATGACAGGGCACATAATCAGTGTTGACTAAAACCTCCTGCGTATGTTCACTCTGTTAATCAATGATGCCCTCAGAGAGAGAGAGAGAAAGTGAAAGAGAGAGAGAGAGACTTGCCTTGACACATCCTCTCAGACGGTGCTCAGCCTGATTTTCAGTATAAAGGGATCATCCACACAAAATAAAACCTAACCTGATTAAATCATCGTTGGTTGTGCTCAACAGAGTTGGCTGCTCCTTTTTTGTCCCAATTGATTGCAGAAACGAATCTGGGTCATTTGGGTGGCTTAAGACGACCTTAGCCTTCCAAGCTATAGCCCAAGGCATTAGCTTTGGCAGCTAATATTAATCTTCAGGTTGCAGTTAAGGTTAAAACACACACTATGCTAAGCACGACTTCCAGAGTCAAATACTGATCTTATTTGATCTTTTAGTCCACATCGTATTTCTGTATTGGAAAGTCTTGGGTAAGAATATTCTTGCAGGAGAGAGGGAATCTGATTTGATTTGTCTAGACTCTCTGGAGAGTACGTGAATTAGGCACAAACTCAGGCTATAGGATGAGGATCCGTCGCCATAGTTTCTGATTCAGCTATGCGTTGAGGTTTTTTTTCTAGAGCAAAAAAGTGGAAAAAGGAAAAAATAGAGGTGAGAGGATGGATGGAAAGATTGAGGAGGGTTAACAAAAGGGGAGAGGAGAGGGAGAAGAGAAGCGAGGGAGGGAGTTGATGAAAATAGGGGAAAATGTAGGATGGAGGGAACGGGCAGAATAAAGGTGTCCGCATGCTTCCCTGCCCAAACAGTTTGGTAGAGTTTGTGCATATATTACCATGAGATTTTGTGACGTTTTTGTTCATTTTGGACTTCGGTGAGTTTTTTTCCCTGGCTGTTTTGGCACACAAACATGTTTCTGGAAGCAAGCTGAAGTTTGGCGGCGAAGTCTACGCCCCTTCGTTGGTGATTGGTCAACAGTAGGGATTCTTCAATAAAGTCTTTGTTGTCATTCAACAAGATACTACTCGTTTTTATGAATAAAAATCCTCGAAAAATACTACACCACACAGCTTAGTTAATTGCGTGACTAAGATCTCTTGAGCAAAAAACTTAAAAATGCAAGATTAATGAATTTAATTAGTTATTTTAGTTAAATTCGGACTATTTTTGAGGAATGGTATACTTGGTACGGTGTCTTAAAATTGACAAATTGTACTATTGTCGCTTTTTTTCTTGTTTTTCAATCTAAGGTCTTTTAAGGGAGTATTTGAGCACAATTGGTTCGGCTAGGCGTCAGCCGAACTGAGCATGCCGACGCCTTAAGGGGGAAATGGAGGTGGAGGATGGACTGAGAGCAAAGAGGAGAGTACGATGGAATGAGTGGTAAGAGGGAAGAAATAAGGAGGGAAGGGCTGATGGATGGAAGAAGAAGGGATTGAAGGAGATGAAGAAGTGGACAGGACCAGAGGCGAGATGGACATGGGATTGGGAAGGACTTGGAGGGGAGGATGGAGATGAAACTCCAACGTCCAACCCATCCTCCTGGGTTGCAGTGTTAAACATACAAAATAGGAAAATGACATGGCTGTCATCATGTAAGGGCAAAAGACACACTTATCCCCTCATTATCTTTTTGACTTTCCCTTGTTTACCTTCACTCCGTATGTCTTCTCTCCTCCCTATATCCCCCTCGCCCATTGTTTCTCTTTGTCAAGCTCTTAATTGGTCTCTCTCTCTCTCTCTCTCTCTCTCTCTCTCTCTCTCTCTCAACAGAGTGTGTGGATGAAAGACAGTGCCATATGTCTGTATTAATCTGTCAAGGAGGACAGGGAGCATGGTGTCTTAATCAGTACTGTGCAGAGCCAAGGTTACGTCACCAGCAATATAAAGCCTTCAGTGTCTAATCCGCAGGACGCACGCACACACACACAAACATACAGCCACACACATATGTGCATACGCATGCATGTGGTGTGTTGGTAAAGAGTATGTGCCTACGTACATGGCTGTGTGTCTCTGCTGCTTCTCCTCCTTCTACTGACCTGGTCTGTCTGTGCTGAATCTGCTGTGTCTGTACATGTGTCTGCGGGTGTGGTCTGCAGGCCTCCTCTCCCAGCCGGTTGAGGGACGGGGACGGACTCCGCGGGACCACCCCCACGCTGGTACTGCGGGACCTCTGGCCCATGGTCCTCACAGTGCCATTTGGGTTCCCCTGCATCTGCTGGAGCAGCTGTGGAGAGAGGCTACGGTGAGAGGTGGAGGTGGGGGGTCCGACCCCTCCCTGTTGGGATCCGTGGTGCTGGGGGGGTCCCTGGGGCTGGGACCAGTCCTGGGGAGGCCCCTGGCTCACTGTGAGGTTGTTGTCACTGTTGGAGCGCAGCAGGACCCGGGGGGCCACCAGGCAGCTACCGCTGCTGCTGGTAGAGGGAGGGACCCGACGCCGCTTGGAGTATTCCGGGGCCTCGTGGAAAGGCACTGGGTATGAGAGACAGAAAGAAAGAGCAAGAGAGAGGGCCAGTCATTGATTATCTGATAAACCAGTTCTACCTGACCCTTGCAAATAGGTGTCTGATGAGCCATTTCACTCTCTGTTAATGTTCATGTCTTAGAGAGCTAGACTTTGTGGTGGAGAGACACATGAGGAACAGAGTAGCAGTCCTCCCTTTCCCTTCCTTCACATCTACTGCTCTGAGAAGAGCCTACCTGATAGGTAGAGAATGAAATGGAGAACACTCCAAGAGATAACCTTGCAATTTACTCAAATTCACACAAGCACACATGCAAGCATGTTCGTACTTACACACTTACTTGCTTACTAACACGCACATGAACACAGAATATCAATCACTACCTGTAGGGCGATGTGTCTGATTGATTTTCTTGATGGGAATCAGTCAAGAACAATTTATTCCCCAAAGGCTTTCATCTATCCCTTATTGTAAAACAGTTGAAACACACACACTGCATACACACACACACACACACACACACACACACCCTTGCCTGGGGGATGTCTGCTCTGCATTATTCGATGGCCCTGTCTGGCCCTCTCATAAAAATCCAAGTCATTATGATCCCAGTATGATGATGATGATTATTGCACCAAGTCCAGCTGAGCTCCTCTGCCCCACCAGCAATGGTATGATTGAACCTTATTTCCCAGTGGAGTTTCAGCATTAGAGTATAATATCACACTGACAAGTGTGCAACTGCGGCACTTTCGTCTCCACTCGAAATTAAAGCAGTGGAGGAAGTAGCAGGAGCCTGGAGTCGCACCAAAGACCCAATAATGTTTTCAATGTGAGAAGGCGATCAACAATCTGATTCCTCATAAATGTATGAGATATGAAGCAGCTTTTGATTGAGCGCACTGAACTAGAACCGCATGCGTTTCACACACACTGCGGGGGTTGTTACGCACACCTGAGAGAGTGTGTGTGTGTGCTTGAGAGAGAGAGAGAGAGAGAGAGAGAGAAAGTGTGTATGTGCCAGCCAGGCTTTTGGATTTAGCAGAGACTGGAGCCATCTTAATACACCTTCACCCTACCTAACAATACCCACTATCAAAATCACAACCACAGCCTGATCAATTCTAACTCAACTTCAACCAGGCCCACACTGCTTTACAAACCACCTGGCCACAACCACATCCTGTTAAATCACAAACACATACCCTGACCACAACCGCACTTGAAGTAACACTTCACCATAAGAGTGTATACCCTGACCACAACCACACTCCCTGACCACAACCTGGACCAGACTGCTATCTTACCACACCCCCAACGATAAAGAACCACATTCCAAACACTTACAGTAAACCATACTAGTGCACATCTGTTTTGTGGGGCACGAAAACAGTATCCATTTGTGTTGGAGGATGCTGAACATGCTTGGTGTCACTGACGTGATTACGTTACACACAAAGGCAATGAATACACCTAAATGTAAAAAATAATAACATTTAACTAGGGAAGTCAGATAAGAAAAAATTATTATTTACAATGATGGCCTACCGGGGAACAGTGGGTTAACTGTCTTGTTCGTGGTCAGAACGACATATTTTTACCTTGTCAGCTTGGGATTCGTTCCGGCAACCTTTCAGTTACCGGCCCAACGCTCTAACCACTAGGCTACCTTCCACCCCAATCAAGACAAATAAAACACTGCATTTTCTAAAAGAGATATTCAAATAGAAAAAAACAATTATAAAATAACAGTGGATATGAGAGACTAATGCATTAAAATAAATAAACATAAATAAGACATATAATATGGGATAAAATAAATAAAACGTCCGGCAGGCTGTTCCAAAGGCCAGAACCATCGTGGCTGAAGGTATCCTCACCAAACATTTTTGGTTGTGACCTTTGGAACAAATAAAAGGCCAATGCCTAGCACAACTGACGTGATCTGGAAGTAAGGAAAGGAAGGGAAAGGGGGGATACCTCGTCAGTTGTAATACTGAATGCATTCAACTGAAATGTGTCTTCTGCATTTTTACTTGCTATATTGTATTTTCTTTGCCATTACCTCTCTTATCTCACCTCATTTGCTCACATCGTATATAGACTTGTTTCTACTGTATTATTGACTATATTTGTTTTACTCCATGTGTAACTCCGTGTCGTTGTATGTGTCGAACTGCTTTGCTTTATCGCAATTGTAAATGAGAACTTGTTCTCAACTTGCCTACCTGGTTAAATAAAGGTGAAATAAAAAAACTAAAACTTTTTTTTTAACCCAACCCTTCTGACTCAGAGAGGTGTGGGGAGGTTGCCTTCATTGAAATACACGTCATCAGCGCCCGGGGAACAGTGGGTAACTGCCTTGTTCAGGGGAAGAACAAGATATGTTTACCTTGTCAGCTGAGGGATTCAATCCAGCAACCTTTCGGTTACTGGCCCAACACTCCTACCCGCCAGGGAGAATTGAGTTCAAACTTTTCGACTCCTTTGATTGGTTCTATTGTACTGGGCAAACTAAATCAAGTACTTGAACAAATTTGACATAGCGTGCGAAAGTATTCACCCACTTTGGCATTTTTCCTATATTGTTGCCTTACAACCTCATTTGATGTACACGACATGCCTACCACTTTGAAGATGCAAAATATTTTTTATTGTGAAAAAAACAAGCAATTAGACAAAAAAAAACAGAACTTGAGTGTGCATAACTATTCACCCCCCAGGGTCAATACTTTGTAGAGCCACCTTTTGCAGCAATTACAGCTGCAAATCTCTTGGGGTATGTCTCTATAAGCTTGGCACATCTAGCCACTGGGATTTTTGCCCATTCTTCAAGGCAAAACTGCTCCATCTCCTTCAAGATGGATGGGTTCTGCTGGTGTACAGTAATCTTTAAGTCATACCACAGATTCTCAATTGGATTGAGGTCTGGGCTTTGACTAGGCCATTCCAAGACATTTAAATGTTTCCCCTAAAACCACTCCAGTGTTGCTTTAGCAGTATGCTTAGGGTCATTGTCCTGCTGGAAGGTGAACCTCCGTCCCAGTCTCAAATCTCTGGAAGACTGAAACAGGTTTCCCTCAAGAATTTCTCTGTATTTAGAGCCATCCATCATTCCTTCAATTCTGACCAGTTTCCCAGTCCCTGCCGATGAAAAACATCCCCACAGCATGATGCTGCCACCACCATGCTTCACTGTTAGGATGGTGTTCTCGTGGTGATGAGAGGTGTTGCGTTTGTGCCAGACATAGCGTTTTCCTTGTTGGCCAAAAAGCTCAATTTTAGTCTCATCTGACCAGAGTTCCTTCTTCCATTAGTTTGGGGAGTCTCCCACATCCTGTTGGTGAACACTAAATGTGTTTGCTTATTTTTTTCTTCAAGCAATGGCTTTTTTCTGGCCACTCTAATGTAAAGCCCAACTCTGTGGAGTGTACAGCTTAAAGTGGTCCTATGGACAGATACTCCAACCTCCGCTGTGGAGCTTTGCAGCTCCTTCAGGTTTATCTTTGGTCTCTTTGTTGCCTCTCTGATTAATGCCCTCCTTGCCTGGTCTGTGAGTTTTGGTGGGCGGCCCTCGCTTGGCAGGTTTGTTGTGGTGCCATATTCTTTCCAGTTTTTAATCATGGATTTAATGGTACTCGTGGGATGTTGAAAGTTTTGGATATTTTTTTATAACCCAACCCTGATCTGTACTTCTCCACAACTTTGTCCCTGACCTGTTTGGAGAGCTCCTTGGTCTTCATGGTGCCGCTTGCTTGGTGGTGCCCCTTGCTTAGTGGTGTTGCAGACTCTGGGGCCTTTCAGAACAGGTGTATATATATATATACTGAGATTATGTGACCGATCATATGACACTTAGATTGCACACAGGTGGACTTTATTTAACTAATTATGTGACTTCTGAAGGTAACTGGTTGCACCAGATCTTATTTAGGGGCTTCATAGCAAAGTGGGTGAATACATATGCACGGACCACTTTTCCGTTTTTGATTTTTTTAGTTAATTTTTTAATTTCACGTCACCAATTTGGACTATTTTGTGTATGTCCGTTACAAGAAATCCAAATAAAAATCTATTTCAATTACAGGTTGTAATGCAACAAAATAGGAAAAACGGCAAGGGGGATGAATATTTTTGCAAGGCACTGTACATGCAAGTAGGCAGACATATGCGTGCACACATGCACACACGAACACACACACACACACACGAACACACACACACACACAGCTCTTAATTGTGCTCTCAATTGTGGAATGTAATAAGCACACATTCCCTCTGTAGGAATAGAGAAGCAAGGAAAAGAAGATGACAAACATCCAGAGCTGTCTTATATAAGAGAGGAAAGCAATCAGTGTGATCTATATAATTTACTGCTGCTCCCTAATACTAAGAGAACTAAGTTCAAAGGGCAATGAGTGATCAGCTCTGGTCAGTGTCATGCAACCAAGGGATTTGACATAATGTAGCCTACCAATGGAACTATACCATGCTTTGAAAAAAAAAAAATGCTGTACTCATATATCCATTTTGAGTAAATCTCATTGAGAAATAGTCTGTCCGTTGGAAGTAAAGGCTTAAGGAACCAACTGTTTTCACACACAGGCAGATGGATCCATAATGCACCCGGCAGAGCCGTTTTGGTGACGTTAGTCATCCACTCATTTTGGTGGGTGTGTTTTCTCCCCCGTGGACCAGGAGAACGATAGATACACCGTGTGTCCTCTCGCTGGCTATAATCTACATACGGTAGGTGATTGGTGGAGGAGACTATAAATACCTTTTGTAGAAGACTGAATCATAACACATTTATTTGGAAACCACTCAAATGCGTGCCAACATTTAATCTATGACATAACCTATAATCTATCCTGCATGTTAAAGAACCTCTAGCCCAAAAAGAACGACACACATCTCCTTTTATAGGTACCACTAGTTTAAATTAGGACGACAATTGCACGCATTAATTCACAACGCAAAGACCTTGCTATATTCGTCACATTCAAAAAAGCCCATGTAGAATTACTTCCTGGAGCAGATGAAATGATTGAACTTGTGCCACGCAGGGATAAAAATACCCCCTGAGAAAGTTGAAAATGAACACGCAGTAGCAAAGGTAGAGAATTCCATCTATTTATGAGTCAAAAGAAAATAAAACTTGGACCCAGACTCATAAAGGTGATAGACCTACCTTCCTTTTTTAAGGCATTGAGAAAAGACTTCATTTTCACCCTTTTTTAAAAATGTTACTCCAATGTTCACAATAACTGCATAATCAGTGCACCTTTCAAAACAGCACGGAACAAATGAAGACTTTCACTGTGGTAATTGAAGAATATAGCGGCAGGTACCACGGACAGCGACCGATGGAGTTTAGCTCGCTGGAAATCGGGAGCCCGAGAGCCGCGCACATGACCCCACCTGGCAGAGGTGTGAAAGCACATTCACTGCCATACTGCCACTCATCTATCTCTCTCTCTCTCTAGTTGGAAATATAGACTAGTTGGAAATATACGGATTTTAAGGTGAACTTGACATAATGTTTCATTGACTGATGTTGTTAATTCATTAAAAGATCATTCCACATGATTTCAATCATTTTCGGACTGCACTCCTGATTTTAACTAAACTTTTCATACATATTTGCCCATGGTGGAAGTGGCCAGAAAGTTACCTGAATGACAAAACATTCAGGAGATAGAGGTGCTCAAAGTTGACCCATTGTGCATACCCTATCCTACCATGAGACATCCATGTCTTCATCACTGAAAAAGCGGTTAAGCTTGATATAATGTGAAAGCTTACAAACAGGGTTGTCAAACTATTATATTATTTTAATTTAACAACTATGTAATTTTTTAAAGCTTGTTGTAGCTTAGATTCTATTTTACATAATCTGAAGTGTTTGTGTTGTGCCAGTAATTGGTTGAGACACAGTATCTTCTTGAATACATGGTGGGTGTCATTTCAATCATAGAAATATAATTCATAGAATGGACCTATCACTTCAGAGCCCTGCAATTCAGCGGGTACACCATTAACATTTAAATTGAATGGAAACTTTAACTTCCAATTACTACTAGAAAGATGGCCGCCGGTCCACCCACTGTCGAATGAAGTCTGAAGTATCCCTTTAAAACAAAAATATCCAAAACAACTTTCTATCACTGGATTCTGTTAGGTTCTAATTCTCAGAGTAAAAAACTCATCGGACACTATGAAAGTTTAAGTTTATTCTTCCGAGAGGGCCAATACAGCTGCATTAGACAAAAACATTTTCACACAAGCACTGATATTTAACCCTTCCTACGAGTCTCCTCCTACACATCTGTACAAACATTGTATCTTTACTGCTAGGCAGGACACTGAGTGATATGGGCTAAAAACGTTTATTTCTCCCTTAACGTGACCTGACCTGATCTTGACCCCCCTTCATCACTAATCCATGGCTCTCTCCCCTTATCAACACCTGCCACATGTGATCGCTTCCCTGCACTCAACACATTCCAAGCTTAATTGCCCACACTATATACCTTCCCCCTGCAGATTAACTTCTGGTGTAGACCCTCTAAACCTCAGCACTATAAGTAATAAGTATATTTCATATTCTCAGAACCTTAGAACCCAACAATTTGAACATGCAACCTTTGGAACCAGAGGCAGATGCTTACTGGAAGTCTATGAGTATCTGATAGCATGCTTGTGCAACTACATTTAACTTCTGTCATACTGGACACAGAGACATAAACATGGTATCCACAGGTTTATCTGACTCTGGGGAAGTAGATAAAGTGCCTCATTTCCCAAATCCTGAAGTATCCCTTTAAAACAAAAATATCAAAGTTGTCCAAAAATATATTTTTATTTTTTTGTTTTAAAGGGATACTTCCGGATTTTGGCAATGCCTTTATCTACATCCCCAGAGGCAGATAAGCTCCATGATACAATTTTTATATCTCTGTGTCCAGTATGAAGGAAGTTAGAGGTAGTTGCACAAATGCTAGAAGACACCCATAGACTTCCAGCCATTGCGCTAACACTAGTTAGAATTGGCTGGCAAAACTACCTTTAACTTCCTTCATACTGGACACAAAGACATATAAATTGAATCCACGAGTTCATCTGACTCTGGGGAAGTGCATAAAGGGCCTCATTGCCAAAATCCCGAAGTATCCCTTTAAGCCTATCCCAAACCTTAACCCTTACCTTAACCATTCTGAGTTAATGCATAACCTTAAGAATTTGGAGTTAATTCCTAAATGTAACCTTGGAACGATACACAAAAGTAACCAAACACTTCAACATTTGACATTTGGAACAACTTCAAAATTTGACGTTTGAGAAACATGGATGAACGTCTTATTCTTGTGTGAGACTGTGAGAGTTTTTTGGGTGACAACATGGTAGGGTGGGGTATGCAAAATGGGTCAACTTTGACCACCCCTGTCTCCTGAATATTTTGGCATTCAGATCTCTTTCTGACCACTTCTACCATGGGCAACATGTATGGAAGATTTTGTTAAAATAAAAAGGTGTGCAGTGATTGAAATCATATGGAATGACCATAAACACAATTTATCTGTTAATTGACTGTTTACCAATAATATACTGTTAATTGCTCAACTCATTCACCCTGCAAAGTACAAGGCTTAGGCTAGGGGTTCCCAAACGTTTTGGGCCCAAGATCCCATTTTAATATCTGAAAATTCTCTCGACCCCAACCATGTTAACAAAAATGATGTAATTAACAGCAAATGTTTACTTTTTTATTTGGGGCTATGGCAGTCAATTGAAAAACATTCTAACACTATTTCTGACTGTCTTCTCAACTCACCATCACATACTTTTAATGTGGGGCTATGACAGTCAATTGCAAATTAGTCTGACATAATGTCTCACCAACATTAATGAGATGGGTGTGCTTGATACCAGTGGAAGCTCCTCAGAGGAGGAAGGGCAGGACCAAACATTAAAAAGTTATCCTTTTTAGATAAAACTATTTAAATGTATTCATATGTCACCAAATAATTGATTAAAATACACCGGTCTACAGTAACTTCAACAGCACTGTCTGGGGTAGCACCATGGTGTAGCTGGAGGACAGCTAGCTTCCGTCCTCCTCTGGCTACAATGACTTCAATACAAAACCATGGAGGCTCGTAGGCCTCACCCTCTTCCATAGTAATTATGAGGACGTCCTCCAACCACTCAAAGCTTTTTCAGCATCAACTAACATGTTGTCCATCCAATCATGGAATTAAGATCAGACAATGAACCTAGTGAGTTGTATTGGGATTGTGCCACAGAGCATTATGGGGGTTCAATGTGTTGAGAAGCTTGGTGACATTGTTGGATAGAGATTGAGAGTGAAAAGTGATAGTTGAGCATTTTTGGGATATTATTAAATTCAAATTAGTTTTTCAAATTACAGGAGACAAATGAGGTATATTATAAATTGTTTCTTGTTTTCAGAACTTCATTTTTGTGTCCAGTCAGTGCAATTTATTTAAATGTGCCTTGCTAACTTCAATAGGTAGCTAGCTACCAGCACGAGTGTGCAGTTTTCTCTGACAAAATTATAGAATGGACAACGCTGCCGAAAATGTTGTGGACTTTTTATTGAAAAACCCTTTTCATTCTCTGAGGAACACATAAAAGGTGCAAATTAAATGCGAGGATCGACCTCTGCCTGAGATCAGTTTCATGAAGAAGGATTAAAAGGTGAGGGTGTTCAATACCAACTGGTATCAAAAGTATAGCTGGTTAACAGGGAGCCTTTCATCAAGCCGCCTGTTTTGCTGGCCTTGCCTGCTTTTTGGAAAGTCTGAGCCTTGGTCGAAAGGTGGGTACAGTGACCCTAACAACATCAATCATTCAGCTAAACGGCAAAACAAAAGCAGGGAGCATATAAATGCCCAGATCAGATTCAAGCATCTGGGAAAAAGCTGCATCAATTAGGACGAAGGTCTGCGTATTCAAACTGCGGAACACAATGAAGATGTAAGAAGAAACAGGGATGTTCTCAAGCAGTGCCTAGTAAAAGTATTCATCACCCTTGGCATTTTTCCTATTTTGTTGCATTACAACCTGTAATTTAAATATATATTTTTTCGATTTCATGTTACGGACAGACACAAAATAGTCCAAATTGGTGAAGTGAAATGAAAAAAATTACTTGTTTCAAAAATGTCTAAATCGTTTAAACCTGAAAAGTGGTCTGTGCATATGCATTTATCCCCTTTGCTATCAAGCCCCTAAATAAGATCTGGCGCAGGCAATTACCTTCAGAAGTCACAGTATTAGTTAAATAAAGTCCACATGTGTGCAATCTAAGTGTCACATGATTTGTCACATGATCTCAGTATATATACACAGTTTATATATGTTCTGAAAGGCTCCAGAGTCTGCAACACCACTAAGCAAGGGGCACCACCAAGCAAGCGACACCATGAAGACCAAGGAGCTCTCCAAACAGGTCAGGGACAAAGTTGTGGAGAAGTACAGATCAGGGTTGGGTTATAAACAAATATCAGAAACTTCGAACATCCCACGGAGCACTATTCAATCCATTATTAAAAAATGGAAAGAATATGGCACCACAACAAACCAAGACAGGGCTGCCCATCAAAACTCATGGACCAGGCAAGGAGGAAATTAATCAGAGGCAACAAAGAGACCAAAGATAACTCTGAAGGAGCTGAGAAGCTCCACAGCAGAGATTGGAGTATCTAGGACCACTTTAAGCCTTACACTCCACAGAATTGGGTTTTACCGAAGAGTGGCCAGAAAAAAGCCATTGCTTAACCTCTTGAGCTTATGGCTCAATACTGCCCCCGTTGGAGGAAGTGCGTGCCCATAGTAAACTGAAAATATTTTTTTCCAAAATTGCTAATATATGCATATAATAATAATTATTGAATAGAAAACACTCTAAAGTTTCTAAAACCGTTTAAATTATGTCTGTATGTAAAGCAGAACTCTCAGGGCAGCCTTTCTCCCAAACTCTCTTGTCAAGAGAAAGTTGGGTCAACTTTGACGTCATCGCCCCCACCCTTCCCAGGCAGCTACCGATCTGGGAACAGTATGTATTTGTTCAGCGCGATGTCTGCTTTCAATTGGCACGTTCATTGTTTGAATTTCGCGCTCCCTCATCCTTTGGCGGGCGAAAATGCCCGGTTCACTCTCACATACATGCACTCTATTGCGGCGGCCGATTTGGGGAACGTTCTTTTCCAATAGACACCAGTTGAACGATGATCATTGTTTTACATGATAAAAACATCATTTTGCTCGATTCTGCACTTAGTTTGACCAGTTTAGTCAACATATAATATGTAATTTTGAAGTTTGATTGCGCAAGAGTGCGGGACCAGAAGGAGCAGAAGTTATTTTGGGTGCATTTCAGCTGAAGCTGTTAGCATATGCTAATACAAAGACGCACAACTTGAAACCAAACGATGTATTGGGTAAGTATGACTCCTTCTACGTCTTCTGATCGAAGAACATCAAAGGTAAGGGAATATTTATGTGGTTATTTTGGGTTTCTGTGGACTCCAAACGTAGAGGAGACACTGCTAATATCTGAGCGCCGACTCATAGCATAGACTAGTGAACGAATTCTGTAACGTTAAAAATAAATGTAACACAGCGGTTGTATTAAGAAGAAGTGTATCTTTGTAACTATATGTAGAACATGTATATTTAGTCATGTTTATTGCTTGTTATCTGACGTTATCTGTCCGAGCTATCATAATTTCTCCGGACATTTTGAGTAGCATTTTTTGAAATGTCGTCATTGTAAACAGAGATTTATGGATATTAATGGCATATTATTGAAAAAAAAAAAAAATGTACTGTGTAACATGTAATATTACTGTCATCTGATGAAGATTTTCAAAGGTTAGTGAATTATTTATTTTTTAATCCTACTTTTAAATTTTATATTTTCTGGGACAAAATGGCGCCGCTTGCATTTTGTTTCGGTGGTGGTCTAATATAAATGTGTGCTATGTTTTCGCCGTAAAACATTTTAGAAATCTGACTTGCTGGGTAGATGAACAAGGTGTTTATCTTTCATTTGAGCTATTGGACTTGTGTAGGTGTGGAGGTTAAATATGTCTAAGAATATTTTTCACATTTTGCGTTATGCTAATGAGCTTGAGCCGTAGTCACGATCCCGGATCCGGGATGGGTAGCATCAAGAGGTTAAAGAAAAAAAAAAGTAAATACGTTTGGGGTTTGCCAAAAGGCATGTATGTGGGAGACTCCCCAAACATATGGAAGAAGGAACTCTGGTCAGATGAGACTAAAATTGAGCTTTTTGGCCATCAAGAAAAACGCTATGTCTGGCGCAAACGCAACACCTCTCATCACCCCGAGAACACCATCTCAAAAGTGAAGCATGGTGGTGGCAGCATCATGCTGTGGGGATGTTTTTCATCGGCAGGGACTGGGAAACTGGTCAGAATTGAAGGAATGATGGATGGCGCTAAATACAGGGAAATTCTTGAGGGAAACCTGTTTCAGTCTTCCAGAGATTTGAGACTGGGACAGAGGGTCACCTTCCAGCAGTACAATGATCTTAAGCATACTGCTAGAGCAGTATGTTATAGGGGAAACATTTAAATGTCTTGGAATGGCCTAGTCAAAGCCCAGACCTCAATCCAATTGAGAATCTGTGGTATGACCTAAAGATTTCTGTACACCAGCAGAACCTTTCCAACTTGAAGGAGCTGGAGCAGTTTTGCCTTGAAGAATAGACAACAATCCAAGTAGCTAGATGTACCAAGCTTATAGAGACATACCCCAAGAGTATTGCAGCTGTAATTAATGCAAAATGTGGGTCTACAAAGTATTGCCTTTCGTTGGGGGGTGGGGGGGGTTTGCACACTCAAGTTTTCAGTTTTTGTGTCTTATTTCTTGTTTGTTTCACAATAAAAAATATTTTGCATCTTCAAAGTTGTAGACATGTTGTGTAAATCAAATGATACCCCCCCAAAAAATCTATTTTAATTCCAGGTTGTAAGGCAACAAAATAGGAAAACTGCAAAGGGGGGTGAATACTTTCGCAAGCCACTGTATCAGCAGCACTACGTTTTTGGGCATGCAATAATTAGCTTTTAGAGGACACGAGGGAAAGTTCCACCAACAGGGGCAACAACAAGAAGGTTGCAGAGGTAATTGCACGTTATGATGCTTTACTTGCTGAACATTTCAAACTTTCGACTGTCAACTCCGAATTATTTGATAGCTTCCATCACATCATCCATTAAACGACTAAAGAGGTAGACGCAGTGCATTTATATGCGTCCGCTCAAGTAGGCTTTTCACTTTCCTCCAGTATTTATTTAGCAAAGATGATAACACATAATCAATCCAGACAGGCACAAGCAAAAACTCATGATATAAATGTTGCAGCAGCTTAGGCTACACCTAAACATTAGAAATCTGACATGCTGTATGGGTTGAAAAGGAGACTATTTTTCAGTCTGATCAACCGTTGGCTACTGTCGATCTGGTCAGGGTAAACTAATTAGTAACATTATGTATTTGGGGTCTATTTGTGTGTCAGGAGAAATATTCAAAATATATTCAAAATTGGGCTGGCTAGGGTGCCTATATGTTTTTAATCCAAAATTATTAACTGGAAATAATGATTCAACATAATAGTGATGACAGATGTCGTAGCAGGATCAGAATTAGTTGGGTAACATAGATATATTTATTTTCATAATATGCTTGTGAGATACTTGTCATTTAGAATGTATTTTGTTGTACTATAGTGTTGGCCATTTGCAGTTATCTGTTCTCTGTCAGGGTTCAGTTACTTGGACCACAGAAAGGGGAGAGGTCAAGCTTGTCTTCATATGTAAACATATCTTTTAAACCATGTGAAGGGATGATTGAGGGGGAACCAATTATCTCTTGCCTTCACAATGTCTGTGTGCCAGTCACTCCCTACTTTTCCCATCGGGGAGAGGAGGATGGCAGTGTCTGGAACCCTTCTATATTCCCTCTGAGGTTGCCCTTATCTTGACCTAGAGAGTCACTCTCCTCTCTGTGATCTTGTCTAGGAGGGGGTGTATTTGAGATATGCCATTGGGTGAGGTAATGGTGTTGGTCCTGAGTGGTACCAAGAGCGAGATAAGAACATAGTTTAGGAGACAAAGCTGAACGATAATTTATAGCCAATGCTGTCTGGCTATGTGTGTCTTTGCTATAAAGGATCTCAGTTGCAATGTGTAAGCACTCTCAGATAATTCATTTATAGACACTGAATTGATCTGAGAGTCACCGGGTTGTGATGGAACTCATATAATTAAAGATGGACTTTATGATAACTCTGACTTGTGTGTGGGTTTTGCTCTCTTGTGATTTGGTAATACAGGAAATTTCCACTACACAGATGTGAGTACATTTTTTTGTAAGGCCTACAGTTGCATAGGCCTGCATGATGCAAACATGCATAAAGCAAGCTTTGCCCTGTGAGTTATATTGTCTATCAGTTGTTGTCTATATGTCTGGTTAGAGGTAATCCCCCTCATAATCTAGTCTAAATGTATATCAACAAATATAAGGTAGCTGCAGTTTGAAAGGGTTTTCATCCCCCCCAGGGCCAGTAGTTGTTTTTTAGGAGTTTTTTTAAAACCATGTGACCTGATTAGTAAAAACTGGTCCCATCACAGCCCATATCAAACCTTTTTACAACGGATTAATCAATGTCATACCTTATAGGGTCCACCGTTTTCCTAGTTAGGTTAACATATAAGGAAAAACCAGTCTCCAGGGGGTAAAAATTGCTCCACCGCTCTGGGACCTATGGTGCCACCAGTCTGCTTGCAGTTGTCAGGTATGTGGATGATCAGGGCTTTATTCAGGAACATTTCTTGGGATACTTTGATGTGTTAAAGAGGGCGAGATGCGCAGTCTGTGTTTGACTTCATGAATTTTGAGATGTCTGAGTTTAAGTTCATAGAGAAACTCGTTGTCCAAACCTATGACTGTGCAGCTGTAATGGAATGTATCTGCTATTTGTATTTACAGCTAAGTCACCTCCTGTTCCCTGATGACTACTACACTCCACTCCACTACCATTGTCAAATTTCTCCTGACATGAACTGAAACCACATCCCATGTGCCTGCTCATCCACTGGCACATTGAATGTTTCCCCTCCAAGCACTGTGAGTACCCCTGTCAATTGTCTCTCATTACTGTATGTATTTGTTGTCTCCGTGTGTTCCGCGCCTATACCGTGGGTCACCTATCCTCTTCAATTTTTCAAGTCACCAGCCTTCACTGCTTGATACGTAACTTTGGAGCTTTTCAAAGTCAGGGGGTGTGGTCGACAGTGCGCCTCTGCTGTCACATCCAACCTGGATCGATATTTGGTTTTAATGCAGACAAGAGCACTGAATCCAGCTTCACACAGATATGAGCTGAAGAAGGGTAGCCTACCATGAGATTTATAGCGCTTTCAAGACAACTGGGAACTCTGAAAAATACGAGGTCAAATCATGACGCCAGTGATCCTTAGGTCGGAAAGTTGTAGATCTAGAGTGTACGTAAATTCAATCTGGAGTGCAAGAGCGTGGAGTGAGCCTTTCATCATAATCTAAGGGTGCTTTCAAGTTGAATTTGATCTTTTAGATTTTAATAATTTTCATTTAGATTTTTAATGTTAACCACATTACAAAGGCTTTTGAGATACGAAGACGATATTATAACATACAGTACCAGTCAAAAGTTAGGACACCTACTCATTCTAGGGTTTTTCTTTATTTGTACTATTTTCTACATTGTAGAATAATAGTGGAGACATCAAAACTATGAAATAACACATATGGAATCATGTAGTAACCAAAAAAGTGTTAAACAAATCAAAATATAGTTTATATTTAGGATTCTTCAGAGTAGCCACTCTTTGCCTTGATTACAGCCTTGATTGCAGCTTTGCACACTTTATCAGTGGCAGAGAGGAAGAAGAACACTTTAGGAATTTGACAGTTTTCCCTGAATTTAATTGGGTTCCCATTACAATCTGAAAGAGCGGTTACAAAATAATCAGATTTAGCCTCACAACATTCATAAAAATAATATTGTACTTTTTACGCCATACGTTTTCCCTAACACCCAAAAATACTCATTACATTTTTATGCTTGGCAGGACAGGAATATTGACAAATTCACGCACTTATTAAGAGAACATCCCTGGTCATCCCCATTGTCTTTGATCTGGCGGACTCACTAAACACACACATGCTTCGTTTGTAAATTATGTCTGTGTTGGAGTGTGCCCCTGGCTATTCGGAATTTAAAAAAAAAAATAATTGTGCTGTCTGGTTTGCTTAATATAAGGAATTTGAAATTATTTATGCTTTTACTTTTACTTTTGATACTTAAGTATATTTTAGCAATTACATTTCCTTTTGATACTTGTGTATATATATATATATATATATATATATATAAAACCAAATACTTTAGACTTAGTATTTTACTGGGTGACTCTCTTTTACTCCAGTCATTTCTATTACGGTATCTTATCTTTTACTAAAGTATGACATTTGAGTACTTTTCCCACCACTACCATTCACAGACTCCGACACATACACACTAGGGTTCAATATTTTATGCAGAATCAACCAATTTTCCTCCCCAAGAAATAGCAAGAAATGAATGGTCTTTCCAGTATTCCCGCTCAAACTGGAAATGCTATTTCAGTGAAATAGCATTGTGAAAGAAATCTGACATGATTATACCACTGGGGGGCTCTCCAGATAGTGGTCCGGACTGCCAAACGCATCACCGGGAGCACACTTTCTGCCCTCCAGGACACCTACAGCACCCGATGTCACAGGAAGGCCAAAAAGACCATCAAGGACGTCAACCAACTGAGCCACGGCCTGTTCACCCCACTACCATCCAAAAGGCGAGGTCAGTACAGGTGCATCAAAGCTGGGACCGAGAGGCTGAAAAACAGCTTCTATCTCAAGGCCATCAGACTGTTAAATAGCCATCACTAACTGGGAATCACCTGGTTACTCGACCCTGCACCTTAGAGGCTGCTGCCCCATGTAGATAGACCTGGAATCACTGGTCACTTTAATAATGTTTACATACTGGTTTACTCATTACATATGTATATACTGTAATCTACACTACTGTATTTTAGTCAATGCCACTCCAACATTGCTCGTCCTAATATTTATATATTTCTTGATTCCATTATTTTACTCTAAGAGTTGTGTGTATTGTTGTATTGTTTGATACTACTGCACTGTTGGAGCTAGTAAGACAAGCGTTTCGCTACACCCGCAAAAACAACTGCCAAATGTGTGTCTGTTAACGATAACATTTGATTTGATATGTAAACGGGGAAATATACACACGAATCGGACGGTTTCTTGTTGTAATTTGTTGCAAATGAATCAACTCAAAGTTCTCTCAAAGTCACCGCACAATTTTGTTGATGTAGTCTAGTTTTAAACTGGCCACTGTTGGCCAACTGCTAAACTTTTATGAGTTTAGACTCTATTGACATTCATTTTAGCTTACTGAAAGATGCAGCTTTGTCCTTTTCTCTCCCCTTGCACCTGGCCATCGAGGGAATTGGGAAGGTTGTTGCTGTTTTACATTTTTTTTATTGTGGTGATCTTGTCAGGAGGAATACATCCCGATTTTCTGCTTATCAAAAATACTCAATACCATTGATAGCGCTGTGGTTGATCAATTGTACATGAATCGAAACCCGCCATAAATCATATTCCATTCTAAGGTAGGTTATATTTGACATAAAAGTGAACATTTACCTATTGTATTCGTTAGTTAGCCCAAAAAAATCTATGGTAAGCCTATTTCTAGCAATAAAGTAACATTTAAAGGTAGAGTTGAAGTCTGAAGTTTACATTACACCTTAGCCAAATACATTTAAACTCAGTTTTAACAATTCCTGACATTTAATCCTAGTAAAAACTCCCTGTCTTAGGTCAGTTAGGATCCCCACTTTATTTTAAGAATGTGAAATGTCAATAATAGTAGAGAGAATGATTTATTTCTGCTTTTGTTTCTTTCATCACATTCCCAGTGGGTCAGAAGTATACATACACTCAATGAGTATTTGGTAGCATTGCCTTTAAATTGTTTAACTTGGGTCAAAAGTTTTGCGTAGCCTTCCGCAAGCTTCCTACAATAAGTTGGGTGAATATTGGCCTATTCCTCCTGACAGAGCTGGTGTAACTGAGTCAGGTGTGTTGGCCTCCTTGCTCACACACGCTTTTTCAGTTCTGCCCACAAATTTTCTATGGGATTGAGGTCAGGGCTTTGTGATGGCCAATCCAATACCTTGCCTTTGTTGTCCTTAAGGCATTTTGTGACAACTTTGGAAGTATGCTTGGGGTTATTGTTCATTTGGAAGACCCATTTGTAACCAAGCTTTAACTTCCTGACTGATGTCTTGAGATGTTGCTTCAATATATCCACATAATTTTCCTTTCTCATGAAGCCATCTATTTTGTGAAGTGCATCAGTCCCTCCTGCAGCAAAGCACCCACACAACATGATGCTGCCACCCCCGTGCATCACGGTTGGGATGGTGTTCTTCGGCTTACAAGCATCCCCCTTTTTCCTCCAAACACAACAATGGTCATTATGGCCAAACAGTTATATTTTTGTTTCATCAGACCAGAGGACATTTCTCTAAATAGTACAATCTTTGTCCCCATGTGCATTTGCAAACCGTTGTCTGGCGTTTTTATGGCGGTTTTGGAGCAGTGGCTACTTCCTTGCTGAGCGGCCTTTCAGGTTATGTCGATTTAGGACTGTGGATATAGATGCTTTTGTACCTGTTTCTGCCAGCATCTTCACAAGGTCCTTTGCTGTTGTTCTGGGATTGATTTGCACTTTTCGCACCAAAGTACGTTCATCTCTAGGAGACAGAACGTGTCTCCTTCCTGAGCAGTATAATGGCTGTGTGGTCCAATGGTGTTTATACTTGCGTACTATTGTTTGTTTAGATGAACATGGTACCATCAGGCATTTGGAAATTGCTCCCAAGGATGAACCAGACTTGTGGAGGTCTACAATTTTTTTTCTGAGGTCTTGGCTGATTTATTTTGATTTTCCCATGATGTCAAGCAAAGAGGCACTGAGTTTGATGGTAGGCCTTGTAATATATCCACAGGTACACCTCCAATTGAATCAAATTATGTCAATTAGCCAATCAGAATCTTCTAAAGCCATGACATAATTTTCTGGAATTTTCCAAGCTGTTTAAAGGCACAGTCAACTCAATTTATGTAAACTTCTGACCCACTGGAACTGTGATACAGTGAATTATACGTGAAATAATCTGTCTGTAAACAATTGTTGGAAAAATGACTTGTGTCATGCACAAAGTAGATGTCCTAACCGACTTGCCAAAACTATAGTTTGTTAACAAGACATTTGTGGAGTGGTTGAAAAATGAGTTTTAATGACTCCGACGTAAGTTTATGTAAACTTCCGACTTCAACTGTAAATACTAATGTTAAATCTAAATCATACTTTATTGCTAGAAATGGGATTACCATAGATGTTTTGGGCTAACTAATGCCAATAAATGGTAACGAATGCAATCGGTAAATGTTCGCTTTTACCTATTGCCATGGCTCGGTGTGTTGATGTCTTTGATGATCTTTTTGGCCTTCCTGTGACATCGGGTGCTGTAGGTGTCCTGGAGGGCAGGCAGTGTGTCCTGGTGATGCGTTGGGCAAACCACACCACCATCTGGAGATCCCCCCCCAAGTGTTATAATCATGTCAGATTTTTTTCAATGGAATTATTTGCTTTTAAATAGCACTTCCGGTTTGAATGGGAATACTGGAAAGACAGTTAATTTCTTGCTATTTTCTGGGGAAGGAAAATTGGTAGATTCTGATTTCTCCATGTTTTGTTTTAAAATGTTTATTTAAATTAAAATGTTACTTTATTGCTAGAAATAGGCTTACTATCGATTGTTTTGGTTAACTAATGCTAATGAATGGTAACGAATGCAATAGGTAAATGTTTATTTAAATTAACATTTGACTTTATTGGGAAAAGTGAATGGGTTTTGGCTGGAAATCCCGGTAAATCTCGGTAACCCTGATTCCGCCATTAAACCCTAATCCACACCCACCACACACGTTCCACCGCAGCAAACTAGGACACACAATATATTCCACAACACTACTCAACCTTCTCCTCAACAGCAGGAAGTAGCTCCCTCACTTCCTTTCATCTTCCGCTGGCTGCCTGTTTTTAGTCTCCTCTAAATCCCATCACTTAAGGGGTGCTCTCTGGCTGTCTCATCAAAAGCTGTGTAGAACAGGCTGCAGTGAACCCGTGTGACCAGCTACTCCGCTACTCAGGCTGTGTTTGTTCTTTAATTAAGGAGACTGGATTTGCTAGTCAGTGACATTAAGACAATAATTCACGACCATGGTACACTAAGGAGGAGACATAAGACTTATTTGAACTGCTAAAAAGTGGCTTATTAAATTACGTCATAGCCCTGCAAGAGTATGCCGTGTTGTCGCTGAGCATTGGTCGAGGTGTGTGTTTGGTCGTCTGGGTGTTTAGTTGAGTGTTTGTTTGGATGGCCATTTGTGTGCTAAGTTGAGTGTGTTGAGTGTGTGCGTGCACGTGTCTCTGTGTGCATGTTTGTGTATGGTGCGCACATTGTGTATCTGTGTGTTTGATTTGACCCCCATGTCGGATTATCACGCTCTTGCAGGGTGATGTCTAATACACACATCTGCCAATCATTCTTAGAGAGGCTTACCGGCAGAATGGGAAAAAACTAACTGGATTTAAGAAACAGATTTACTAGCCTGTCTACCAAAGCAGAGTGTCTGGACACATTCAGTCACACCTAGTTACTAAAGCACTGATCGATTGGGCACATTGCACACTAACTCCTATGTCAATTTAACCTCTACTTACTACCCCCTATATCTACTTATAGCTCTCACCACCTTTATTTGCTACCCCTCTCTGCTAAACTTCTCCTGGGGTGCTGCTCTGTGGCTGACCATGTTGCTGTGTCAAAGTGATATAAGGATATGGATGGGTGCTTAACTTTATCCTAAATGTGTTTTTGGCATATCCCAACTCTCCCTTAGAAACCCCCTGAGAATGGGGTCACAGCCATTATCCAGCGACCCTGTGGCATTTTTCTCCTTGTAAGCTCGTGGATTCGAACTAGCGACCTTTCGGTTACTGCCCCAGGAGTACTGTGTCAGTAAAAATACACATTTCAATGCAAATGAACAATAAAGTCCTATTCTTTTCTATACAATTCTCTCTCTACTAGATCCCTCTCTGTCACTAGTTATTTCCCCTCCCTATCTCTATCTACAGTATTACCCCTTTCCAACTATACTTCTCTTTCTACAACATCTCTCCACCACCCCTCCCCACCCCTCCTTTTTCTCCAACTATCCCCTCTCTATAACTTTCCTTCAAACTGGGAATTGTACCTCTGCCCAACATTCTCTTACCATCTGGGGCATCAGCCAGATGCCATAGTCTTGTAATGATTAGCACACAGGCTCTGATGCCATGGTAACCTGTTTGCCGGTTAGGAGTGTGTTGCTTTCACTAGGAGCGAGAGTCCGCTGACTCAAAAGAGATGAACATAGCGAGACTCACCTCTCATCACTCCCGCCATTGTCTGTGTCATTACTATGGATGTAGATCACACACACACACACACACACACACACACACACACACACACACACACACACACACACACACACACACACACACACACACACACACACACACACTTGGGAATTCTCAATATAGGCTGAGCTAGAGAATGACGCCTCGTCCTCCGAGGAGATTAATTTCTGCTCTATCCATCCCTAATTCATCTACTTTAATATTCATATATTAGCCTTGTGTTTGCTAACCCAGTCCAAAAACCTAAGCATACATTATATGGCAATATAACCCATCCACCATAATCTATCCAATCATTTCTACTGTTTTGGTCAGATTCTCTGGTATCTCCTAAGGGTCTAATACAGAGATTGAATAACAGACTAGTTAATTGAATACGAGTGTTGGGACATACCATGATAGTAAATAAATAATACACTGATTCATGAGAACCTTGAGTTGGGTTCTAGGGCTAGGCAGTGTCAGGCTTAGCTGAAGTGCTCTGTGCTCTCTTGTACAGGATTACATTCATGCCTATCTTATAATCAAACTCCAACACAAAGAAAGAGAGATAGAGACTATAATGTCACCGACACTGTCCATCACACATCTGGGAACAAGGGAGCGAGAAGGATGTAGGGAGAAAGAGGGAGAGAAGGTGTGTGAGTGTTAATGACGCATAGTGCTACCGACTCTACTCTTTCTGGGCTAATGCTCTTTAGTGCACATTCTAAATACTGTACAGACACACACACACACACACACACACACAGACACATGCGCATAGGCACGCACACACACACACACACACACACACACACACACACACACACAATCAATTATGTACCCATGCCAGGGTAATGCCTCAGCTCAGGCAGGATAGACAACTACCCACCATATCGCAGAAACACAATTCGACCTCTATCCCAACATAGCAAGCTACCACCCACCTGGAGCAGGCGAGAAGGGGACTAGGGATGGCTGGACAGGGCAGAGGGTAGGAGGGAAGAGGAGGTAGGAGGGGGGTGGTTGAGCTTCAGAGCACCCACCTTTCTTTGCTTTGCAACATGCAGAACCCATCACCGATAATCCAGCATCGGCAATATCCCATCACAAACTGACAGTGAGCCGAAAGATAGAGATAGAAAGAGGTAGAGAGAGAGAAAGACAGAGAGAAAGAAAAAGCAACGAGGACTGTAACAGAGGACAGTTATCCGAGACTTTTCATTCCGCTAGCAACATCTAATGGTCAATGGCAGAGTTCGGGCGTGGCAGGCTCTCATGGCCCCACCAGAGTTTGAGGTGTGACGGCGTCCCAGTGTGAGAGGGTCCATGCTGAACGTGGGGAGCGGGATGGGGGTTCTGAGAGGGGAGAGCGGGAACGACGGCAGCAGATGTGAGAGACGCGGGGTAATCCTGCAGCGCTGCGTTTCATCTAGCCCTCGCTGCAGCTGTGAGGCCTCGGGAATTTCGCTCGGGGGGGGGGGGGGGGCAATCGTGGATTACATCTTTAGATGATTTTGTTTATTTATCTATTCACTCTTTTTCTATTTATTTATTACATTTTTATTTCATTTGTCTGGGGATGGTAATCCCTCCCGCTTAACCTTTTTCCCTCCATGTGAAATAGTTGAATTAAGAAAGATGATGCTGTTGTTGGGCCGTGGGGGGTGTGGAGTGCATGGCAGATAAACCCACAGAGAAAGTAGAAATCTGTTTTTTAAATTCCTTTGGAAGAAGGAAACCCTTTTTTCAGCGGGGATTTAGTAGAGAGTCTGTGAGGAAATATCTCTGCCCCATTCTATCCCTCCCTAACCCTTCTCTCATATGCCACCTGAAGGATCCTGGATTCCCCAGTGTGATAGGGTAATCCCACAAAGGGGGTGGGGGGGGCTGTACTGAATGTCAAATCCTGTCATGGTTTCCTCGCACCCACGCAAACACACACTCACACATGTGGCAGCGTAGCCTAGCGGTTAGAGCATTGAACTAGTAACCGAAAGGTTGCAAGATTGAATCCCCTGAGCTTGCAAGGTACAAATCTGTCGTTCTGCCCCTGAACAAGGCAGTTAACCCACTGTTTCTAGGCTGTCATTGAAAATAAGAATTTCTTCTTAACTGACTTGCCTAGTTAAATAAAATGATGGAGAGCATACTTGCAGAAGGGCAGATGCACTCACATACAGACACAAGAAAAGATCAACAACCTATTATCCAATAATATATCCATTTCAGACATATAAAACAGGAGGGTAACCATGGTTACTCACCTATATCTGTCTCTTTGTGGTTCTTGACTAGTTCGGCCAGTTCAAAGTTCCCCGCAATGATGGCCACCTGTGAGAGAGGGGGGGATCAGGAGGATTGCAATTTGAGGGCCACATTTAGTTTTCTGCAAAACAGCCTTTGCATTGCTCTACAAATTCAAACAATTCATTGTGTGTGTGTGTCTGTGTAGTAATCTGGACATGATTCCACTAAATTCTTATCTGGTTTTAACCATCTGCAACCTGTTACAAATCCTGACCTTTTAGCACACACACACACACACACACACACACACATGTGCATACCAACATGCGTACACACATGCCCACACTCACCCACACCCACCAGCGAAAGAGTGAGAGATGGTGAGAGACAGAGCAAGTAGGAGAAAGAAAGTGAAGACAGGGAGCAATAGTTTTTAATAGAGAGCGAGAGGGATGAGAGAGAAAGCAAAGGGTCGCCAGAGAGAGGGATATAGGGATATGTTGTGAGAAAAGCTTGAGAGGCCATCCTACCTACACATGAGAGAGACCGAGTGTGGTGGCTGGCGGGTCAGCTGTGGCATCCTGTTAGCATGGCTCTAATGGAAGAAGGACCCTCTCACTAGCCTCGTGTGACATGAAAGAATCATAAACCCGCATTCACCTGTCCCCTCTCATCTTTCTTTCCTCTCACTCTCCTCTCTCATCTTTCTCATTCTCCCCTCCTCTCTGCCCTTTCTCTTCATTACCACTTCTCCATCAGAGGACAAAAACAAAATGTAAATATAGCAGCAAGCAGCCATGACCGTTTTTATGCCTTTTGGCACCACTGCGCCACCGTCAGCTGGTCAACATGGCAGCATGGGCATCTATGGGTTGGTGACAAGTCACCCTCAGTCTTACCCACTGGAGGAAAGGGCGCAATATCATAGTGTCCCCAGGGTGCAGTGGATGTACGTATAGTGTACAGTGAGAGGGACAGCGCTTTGATTCCATTACAGGAGAACTAATTCCTGGGAGAGGGAGTAGGGGGGAGAGTGGGGAGGAGGGAGGAGGAGGAGGGTACGTGGGGGGGTTTACTGCAGTCTTTTTGGACAACACTTAATAACAAAATCCAAACCTTCCACGCTTAAACATAACATGCCCTCATTTTTTATGAGCCATTGTGATAGGTATAACACCGATTGCAGATCACTGGGCATCATAACTGAACACTGGTCAACTGAGAGCGATAGCACTGAGGCGATGGAAGGTACAGAATGAAGCCTACAGCTGATTTAAAAAAAAAGGTGCTATCTAAACCAAAAATGGTTATTTTGCCTGTCCCCATAGGAGAACCTATTGAATAACCCCTTTTGGTTCTACATGGAACCCAAAAGAGTTCTACCTGGAACCAGAAAGGGTTCTCCTATGGGGACAACGGCAGAACTCTTTTTGAACCCTTTTTGCTCAGTGTACAGCTGTCGTGTGGTTTAAAGTCTAAAGTCCACATCTAACCCACACGGCTGTAGTGTAGTGCACAGCCTTGTATAGGGGAAACCAGTCCACTAACGCCTTGATTGCATCCCCCTCCTTCACTCCCTTACTCCTTCACGTTCCCACGGCATAAAAATGCTCGGAATGACCCCTTGTTTCCCATGAAGACACATTGTTGTCTATGGTGATGGATGAGAGGAGGAGGAGGAGCAGGAAGAGAATGAGATAGGGGAGGAGGAATGGGTGTAGAATTGTGCCTGAAATTACATCCAACAACTCAGGGAGGAAATTAATTCTGATTCAAGACCAGGGAGAATCCTTAAAGGGCCAGGTACATAGGAGAACGCGAGCAGGGAAAATGGAGGAGATTGGAAAGGAGATGGGAAAGGATAAATTGTTAGCGATACAGAGACAGAGAGCCGAAATACTCTCTTTCCCTTCCCCTCGTTCTTGAATTTGCAAGTTCTTGTTTCTCATCGTGAGTTTCTCAATGCTGATAAAGATCAGCCCATACCCTGGGCTAAAAGGGTAGACTTTCGCCGAGAGACAAATAGCGATTGGAGCTTCAGTATAGTGTTGAACACTTCTGCATGTTTCACTGATTCCAGTGTTTCATCTCATACCAGTTTCTTATTCCACATCCCACTGGGCACAGACAATTGAACGTAATTTACATTAAATGACATGGGAAACAAAGTTGATTCAACCAGTGTGTGCCCAGCGGGATTCCAATCTCATCTGAATGCAACACAGTGAAAGAAACTGTTCTCACTTTCCACTGCTGACAGAAAGAAAGAGGGAGAGATGGAAAGAGAGAGAGAGAGAGAGAGAGAGGGGGATAATAAATGGGAGAAAGGAAAGACAACTGAGCAGAACATTTAAAGAGAACGAGAGGAGAGAAAAGGAGAGAAAATGTGAAACATTAAAAAGAGAATAGAGCTGAGGGAGAGGAAATGAGAAAGAATGGGAATAAAGTAGAAAGGGAATAGTGAAGAAAGAATCAAATAAGAGAGTGACGAGGGAGAGAAAATGAAAACATGTGAAAGGAATAAAGGACACGTCTGGGAAGAAGGGAGCGAGAAAGGGAACAGGGGGGAGAGTAAGGTTGAAATAGGCAAACGCTGAATATAAGAATCATGTGAAACACCTATATACAACAGGCTAGGGCCAACAGAGGAGGGATTTTGAGTCACTCGGCAGAGCTCTAATTGATGGATCTCTTTGTGCTGCTGGGACTCTATTTTTAGCTACAGATACACAGACACTCACTATTTTTTCCACTCCATTGAACTCTTCCCCAATACTTGATCAATTAATTGGCAACGTTGGTAGAGACACCTATATTCCGTTTCTGGGACCCATACAGGAATTGTACCCACAACCATGGTATTGGGAGCACCATGTTCTGATCCACTGAGCCATCCTCTGCGTGTGTCTTTTCCTTCTCTCCAATTGGAAAAGAATAGGAGACAATTAGACAAGTTCAACTTTTTCTGTCCAACCCCACTGAAGGCCAGAGTAATTAAAAGGGCCACTGAAGTGCCTGTGGAGGGCCATCGAGGATCCGAGGACTGCCTTACATCAAAATGCTCCTTTGTGACTCAGACGTGACTCATGCGGGACTCTCATTGGAATCAATAATGTCAGCTGCACTGCCTTCTGTGTATTCAAGCAATTACATATTATCTCTGCAAGACACACGCAAAATATCTAGCCAACCCATGGACATATGCAACTTTGTAAGATGTCTAAAACTGCGTCAAACACACAACTATGTAGCCTGGTAAGACTCAACCCATTCCCTTCAGCACTTGCTTTTCAGATGCAGATTACAGGAGAGGAGTCAAGTAGAGGAGTCAGGTACATTAGAGGAAGCCACTTCCGACTATTGAGATGCATCCTTGGTATTACTTGGGACTTGAAACATGTGTTTTTCTCAACAGAGTCCCATTCACACTGCCATCTCTGACCCAGGTTTCACCTGCTGATAAGGACACTTCCCCACAGCAGCACATGAAAGAAGTCTGAGACGATACAAATTCTCTCTCTCTCCATCTGAACCGACGGCATAATGCTATGAGAGCATTAAGCTGAATGTAGGAGGAACGTTGGAGGACATTATAAATCCATTAGCTAACAGGCAGAATATGACCCAGGATATGTTGGATAAACTATGCATGATGGAAGCAAACCCACGGCACTGATATGTCAGAACTACGGTCATGCTTTTGGATGGGAGGATGTATTACGGGTCTCACCTGGAAGGGACTCTGGCTGTTGTAGTTCTTCACCTCTTTGTTGGCTCCACGGACCAGCAGCACCCTGGCACAGTTATCCTGAGAAAATACAGGGAAGAACGGGACTCTGAGGAGTGGCTCTGAGTTTCACAAAGACTAGACAGAACACTTGTGCAGTAACCCGAATAGTCTAGAAGCCAGTTTTTGATTATTTGAACTAGCAGTAAACAAGTAGACTGGAAAAAAAAACATAGGTGGGCGCAACCCCAACTTTTAAAAACCAGAAAATAGGTGGAAGCAACCCCCAACTTTTAAAAACCAGAAAATGGAGAGAGAGAGAGAGAGAGAGAGAGAGAGAGAGAGAGAGAGAGAGAGAGAGAGAGAGAGAGAGAGAGAGAGAGAGAATAAAATAGATATTGACAGACACACAGCTACCTGTATGAAGGGAGATTATGTGTGAAGGAAAGGAAAAAAGCTGTTGAACAGAAAGAGTGTGAAAGAGAGAAAGAGACAGACAGTTACAGGGTCTGAATGTGCAGCACAACTCGCCCACAGAGTGCTCAACCACGCATGAACAGTGTTGTATACAGAAACACACACAAAGACACACACACAATCAATTCTGTACTCATGCCAGTTTGCAAAGTAACTAACATGAGGGATGTGAATTCTGGCATTTGTAGAGTGCATAATATGCTCTCTATATTTTGACATGTTCAACAAACTAACAATCCCATGTATTGGCATTTTACACCCTCCATTTGCATTGAAGCTTATTTGGAAATAGAAATGGATGACGTGTAAACCCCCCTCTCTCTCTCATTCTGCCCGTCCTCTTTCTCTCCCACTGTCTCTCTCACTCTGACCCCTCCCCCCAACTCTAATTGTAGCCCTGTCACAGGATAATACGACTTGAAGGTTTAAATACCAGGAGAACAGTGTATGTGTACAGACACTAAACTACCGAACATTAGGAGACGTGGGGATTCCGCCCTCAACCATTTGCAGAAAAATCCCCAAATGTGAAAGGGATGAAGAGGAAGAGAGAGAGAGGAAGAGACAGAGAGGAGGATAGATACAAGACATGATAGAAGAGCGTGTTCAAAAATTCGTTCGTTCCTTGTGCTGTTCATTCGTTCCTTCCTTGTGCTGTTCATTCGTTCCTTCCTTGTGCTGTTCATTCGTTCATTCCTTGTGCTGTTCATTCGTTCCTTCCTTGTGCTGTTCATTCTTTCCTTCCTTGTGCTGTTCATTTGTTCCTTCCTTGTGCTGTTCATTCTTTCATTCCTTGTGCTGTTCATTCAGTTGTTCCTTGTGCTGTTCATTCATTTGTTCCTTGTGCTGTTCATTTGTTCCTTCCTTGTGCTGTTCATTCTTTCCTTCCTTGTGCTGTTCATTCAGTTGTTCCTTGTGCTGTTCATTCATTTGTTCCTTGTGCTGTTCATTCCTTGTGCTGTTCATTCGTTCGTTCCTTGTGCTGTTCATTCGTTCCTTCCTTGTGCTGTTCATTCGTTCCTTCCTTGTGCTGTTCATTCGTTCATTCCTTGTGCTGTTCATTCGTTCCTTCCTTGTGCTGTTCATTCTTTCCTTCCTTGTGCTGTTCATTCATTTGTTCCTTGTGCTGGACTACTAAATGCAAAGTAAATTGTTTCGGTATATGTCTTATCTATCCAGTGCAGCTGGGACAGAGGTCGGTTGTAAGTGAATGTACTAATGTCCTCTATGTTTTTAGTGTACGCAACATCTATTCTATTCTATTCTATTCTAGGCCATAGTGCTAATTATGTCAGATGATTCTGAATAAGGATGTAGTGGGAGAGTTGAGAAACAAGTGGGTTGAGATGTGAAAAGCTTTTCAAGCAAGAGTGGGGTCAGGACTCAAATGCATTTAAGAAATGCTATGATGTACGATGTGATGTTCAATAGAACACATTTAGCTAATGAACATGTGCAAATCTGGGGTCTCATTGAGTCTAGAGTAGGAGAGCTGAATGGTGGGATCGAGAGACAGACTTAACCCCTTGCCACTCATTCTCCACCCTTACTCATGATCCTCTCCTCCAATTTCTCTTAATTGCGGAAAATGATTATGTTAACGAGAATAACTGCCGTTTAATTGTAGATATACTTCAAACTCATACGAACGGAACGAGAAGCAGGTATGTATGTGTGTGTGTGTCTAAGGTCAATGATGATTGGTGGTGTGTTCAGTTCATTCGCTCAGACACTTAACATACTTTAACACAAGTAGAATAGGTTAACAGAGAGACATCAGGGAGACCTCCAGGCCTACACAATCAAACCAGATGGGAGAAGGGCAGTTATACTTGTATGAACAAACAAACACACACACACCTCACCTGGTTGTAGAGAGCACAGATGTGCAGCGCTGTGTTCCCTGAGGCATTCTGTGCGCTCATGTCCGCCCCGTAGAACAGCAGATGCTCCAGGTGCTGGACATAGCCATTCCGACAAGCCTGAACAGACGCACACACGCACACACACACGCACACGCACACACACACACACACACACACACACACACACACACACACACACACACACACACACACACACACACACACTTTGTCAGCAATTACAACTGTAAATCATTTTTAGATGATTCTACCAGCTCAAGACAACTCTTAGGGCAACATATATCCATTGTTTTTGGCAAAATTGCTCGAGCTCAGAAAAATTTGGTTGGGAATTATGGATTGACAGCAATATTTAGACCTAGTCTCAGATTTTCAAGCAGATTTAAAGTCAGGACTGACACTGGACCTGTTGGGAGCCCTCCACACCTATTGAAAAGCCATTATGTGTGTTCATTAATATTTGTGTAATTGTCCCACTGAAAAATAAAACTCTATCGCAGGGTTAGGTATTCAGAAGACTGAGGCAGGTTTTCCTTTTCATAATTATTTTTATCCTGACAAACTCCCCAGTCCCTGCTGGTGACAAGCATACCCATAAAATGATGTTGCCACCACCAAAAATTGTGTTTAACCAGATAAAATGATATTTTACAGTAAACAAATTGACAACAGACTTTCAGCACACTTATAGGGAAGGACATTCAACAAGCACAGCACTAACACAAATGACTGATGATTGGCTGAGAGAAATTGATAATAAAAAGATTGTGAGGGCTGTTTTAAAATGATCGATCATAGTCTGCTGCTGGAAAGATGTATGTGTTATGGCTTTCCATCCCCTGCTATATTGTGGATAAAGAGTTACTTGTCTAAAAGAACACAGAGGGTGTTCTTTAAATGGAAGTCTCTCCAACATAATCCAGGTAGAATCAGGAATTAGCTAGGGCAGCTGTTTAGGCCCCTTACTTTAAAAAAAATCTTTACTAACGACATGCCACTTCTTTTCAATAAAGCCAATGTGTCTATGTATGCAGATGACTCAACACTACACACGTCAGCTACCACAGCGACTGAAATGACTACAACACTTAACAAAGAACTGCAGTTAGTTTCAGAATGGGTGGCAAGGAATAAGTTAGTCCTAAATATTTCAAAAACTAAAAGCATTGTATTTGGAACAAATCAGTCCCTAAACCCTAAACCCCAACTAAATCTTGTAATTAATAATGTGGAAATTGAGCAAGTTGAGGTGACTAAACTGCTTGGAGTAACCCTGGATTGTAAACTGTAATGGTCAAAGCATATTGATACAAGAGTAGCTTAGATGGGGAGAAGTCTGTCCATAATAAAGTGCTGCTCTGCCTTCTTAACAATGCTATCAACAATGCAGGTCCATCAGGCCCTACTTTTGTCACACCTGGACTACTGTTCAGTAGTGTGATCAGGTGACACAAAGAGGAACAATTGGCTCAGAACAGGGCAGTATGGTTGGCCCTTAAAGGTACACAGGGAGCTAACATTAAGGATATGCATGTCAATCTCTCATGGCTTATAGTTGAAGAGAACTTGACTTCATCACTACTTGTTTTTGTAAGAAGTGTTGACAAGCTGAATGCACCGAGCTGTCTGTTTAATAAACTACTAGCACACAGCTCGGTCATCCATGCATACCCCACAAGACAAGCCACCAGAGGTCTCTTCACAATCCCCAAGTCCAGAACAAAGACAGGTACAACAGGTACAAATACACCTTATGGAACAGTGGGGAATGTGAAGAGACGCACACAAAAGGTACAGACACACGCATACACACACAAGCGCTAATGTTATATGATGCACTGTTTTATATGTAATGTAAGTGCCTTAATGTGTTTGGATCCCAGGTAGAGTAGCTGCTGCCTTGGCAGGAACTAATGGGGATCCCTAATAAATACAAAAACAAAAATACTCTAAAATACAGAGGGTTTCACAACATTGCATTCTCTCCACATTACTGGCCGGTATGACAAAGTGACAAAAAGGAAGTCTGTGTCACGCCCTGAACGTAGAGATCTTTTTATTCTCTATGTTTGGTTGGTCAGGGTGTGACTCGGGTGGGAAACTCTATGTTCTTTGTTTCTATGTTTTGGCCGGGTATGGTCCTCAATCAGGGACAGCTGTCTATCGTTGTCTCTGATTGGGAATCATACTTAGGCAGCCTTTTTTTCCTTTTGTATTTGTGGGTAGTTGTCTTTGTTAGTGGCCTGTATAGCCCTAGTAAGCTTCATGTTCGTTTTTGTTGTTTCTTGTTTTGTATGCAACATTTATAATAAAGAAAAATGTACGCTTCTACGACGACTGCGATCGTGACAGTCTGTGTTAAAACATTTATTTTAAATCCTCCATTATGTTTGCAAAAAGGTCCTTAAGTAATACTGCAAGACAACATGAGAAGGGAATAAACTTTTTGGCTCAAAATTAAAACTTCCAATAAAACACACAGAGTGAAACCATCTGTATTTTCAATTTATGTGGTTGGGCATCGTCATGGTATGTGTGTGTATGCTTGTCGCAATTTTACAGCCAATGACACACCAGATTGGCTTTCCAAGAGGAGTTCAGTGTTCCTGAGGGGTCCAGTCTCGGTCCTGACTTAAATCTGATTGAAAATCCGAGACAAGGTTTGAATATCGCTGTCCATCAATGATCCCCAACCTGAATTTAGCAATTTTGACAAAACAATGGATATACAGTGGGGCAAAAAACTATTTAGTCAGCCACCAATTGTGAAAGTTCTCCCACTTAAAAAGATGAGGCCTGTAATTTTCATCATAGGTACACTTCAACTATGACAGACAAAATGAGAAAAAAAATCCAGAAAATCACATTGTAGGATTTTTTATGAATTTATTTGCAAATTCCGCTTCCACTGGATGTTACCAGTCTTTGGAATTTGGTTGAGGTTATTCCTTTGTGCAATGAAGAAGTAGGCCAACTCGGAACTGGGGAAACTTTTGTGAGTTGCGCAAGATGTGAAAAGCGGCGCTGGTTTGTTTTCGTTCCTGTATTGAATACAGATTGCCCCGTCTACAATTTGATCGATTATTAACTTTTAAAAATACCTAAAGTTGCATTACAAAAGTAGTTTGAAATATTTTGGCAGAGTTTATAGGCAACTTTTGAAATATTTTGTAGTGACGTTGTGTTTTTGTAAGCTGTTTTTTTCTGGATCAAACGCGCTTTAGAAATGGACATTTTGGATATATATGGACGGAATTAATCAAACAAAAGGACCAATTGTGATGTTTATGGGACATATTGGAGTGCCAACAAAAGAAGCTCGTCAAAGGTAATGCATGTTTTATATTTTATTTCAGCGTTTTGTGTAGCGCCTGCAGGGTTGGAATATGCTAGCTCCTTTGTTCACTGCTGGTGCAGATGGTGCAGGCTATCAGATAATAGCTTATGCTTTCACCGAAAAGCATTTTAAAAATCTGACATGTTGGCTGGATTCACAACGAGTGTAGTTTTAATTGAGTATTTTACATGTGTGATTTAATGAAAGTTTGAATTTTATAGCATTTTATTTGAATCTGGCGCTCTGCATTTCCCCTGGCAATTGGCCAGTTGAGACATTTGCGTCCGGCCTATCCCTAAGAGGTTTTAAGCACTTTTAGATACACATATACAGTTTATATACAGTATTCAGACCCCTTGACTTATTCCACATTTTGTTACGTTACAGCCGTATTCTAAAATGTATTTAAAAATGTTTCCCTCATCAATCTATACACAATAACCCATAATGATAAAACAAAAACAGTATTATTATTTTTTGCACATTTAATAAACATTTTAAACTGAAATATCACATTTACATACTGTAAGTATTCCGACACTTTACTTTGTTGAAGCAATTTTGGCAGTGATTACAGCCTCGAGTCTTCTTGGGTATGACGCTACAAGCTTGGCACATCTCTATTTGGGGAGTTTCTCTCATTCTTCTCTGCAAATTATTTCAAGCTCTGTCAGGTTGAATGGGGAGCATCGCTGCACAGCTATTTTCAGATCACTATAGAGATGTTCGATCATGGTTCAAGTCCGGGCTCTGGCTGGGCTACCCAAGGACATTCAGAGACTTGTCCCGAAGCTACTCCTGCTTTGTCTTGGTTATGTGCTTAGGGTTGTTGTCCTGTTGGAAGGTGAACCTTCGCTAAAGTATGAGGTCCTGGGTGCTCTGGAGTAGGTTTTCATCGAGGAGCTCTCTGTAATTTACTCTGTTCATCTTTCTCTCGATCCTGACTAGTCTACCAGTCACTGCCAGTAAAAAACATCTCCACAGCATGATGCTGCCACCAACATGCTTCACCGTAGGGATGGTGCCAGGTTTCCTCCAGACGTGATGCTTGGAATTCAGGCCAAAGAGTTCAATCTTGGTTTCATCAGACCAGAGAATCTTGTTTCTCATGGTCTGAGAGTCCTTTAGTAGGTGCCTTTTGGCAAACTCCAAGCAGGATGTCATGTGCCTTTTACTGAGGAGTGGCTTCCGTCTGGCCACTCTACCATAAAGGTCTGAATTGTGGAGTGCTGCAGTGATGGTTGTACTTCTGGAAGGTTCTCCCATCTCCACAGAGGAACTCTGCACCTCTGTCAGAGTGACCATCGGGTTCTTGGTCACCTCCCTGACTAAGGCCCTTATCCCCCGATTGCTCAGTTTGCTCTAGGAAGAGTCTTTGTGGTTCCAAACTTCTTCTATTTAATAGTGATGGAGGCCATTGTGTTCTTGGGGACCTTCAATGCTGCATAAATGTTTTGGTACCCCCTCCAATCAAGTTCTAGAAATGTCTCAAGGATTATCAATGTAAACAGGATGCACCTGAGCTCAATTTTGAACCTCATAGCAAAGGGTCTGAATACTTACCAACATAATTAGAGCAGTAAAAATATGTGTTTCGTCATACCCTTGGTATACGGTCTGAGATACCACAGCTTTCAGCCAACCACCCTTTTTATAATTATAAACAGATAACACGAGTATGACAAAAAAATACAATTTACTGGTCTAATTATGTTGGTAACCAGTTTAGAATTGCAATAAGGCACCTCAGGGTTTGTGCTATATGGCCAATATACCATGGCTAAGGACTGTATCCAGACGCTTTGCATTGCGTTGTCTGTAAGAATAGCCCTTAGCTGTTCTTACACACCCCCTCGTGCCTTATTGGTTAAATATACCACATATGATACACATGGTGAAACGAGCTATATAACAGTCTCAGTCTTGGAGTTTCCCTAGATTCAGGCTGCAGTTACATGCCACGTCCAGTAGATGTCAGTGTTCGGCATAAGAGGCAGCACTGAGGCCCTGGAGTTTGTGATATTACGTCCTTAGTTTGAACCCAGTCATCAGATGGAAGAATCAATTCTAGTGGGGTGTAGTGAACAGATGTAGAAAGACACCAGTGCTAAATTAGGAATGATGTATCAAAGTATAATTCGAAAGCCTACATAGATCCAAAGTAATTTATAGTATCAGGTTGACAGAGAGTGAATGAAAGAGAGTCAGTGGGGGAGCGAGGGAGAGAGCAAAGGAAACAGGCATTTCCGTAGCCTATGGGCAAGGCTCGTTTTCGGAGGATGAAAATTAATGCGTTTTGATGATAGTTAACTGATAGGCTAACCTAGAGGAGGGTTGTGTTTGATATGCTGACAGTGCCATGTTCTAGAGGAGAGACAGCACAGTACGTCAGGAAGTGTGACATTACTGCTGGCTAGAGCTGATAGCAATCAGAGTAGAACAGGAAGGGAGAGGGTCTAGGAGAGCTATCAACCATCAGTACACACACATGCACACACATACACACACATACAGGGAAAAAAATATGTGTATGTGTGTGTGTGTGTGTGTGTGCGTGCGTGCGTGCGTGTGTGTGTGTACCTGGTGGACTTCATGCCAGCCGTTTTCGTCCTGGCAGCAGACGGTGGCGTGTTCATGTAGCAGCAACTCACAGCAGAACGGATCTCCTCCCACCATAGCTGTGTGATAGAGCGCCGTCAGACCCCGACTGTCCTTATAGTCTGGAGACAAACCAAGCTCCAACAGGGTCTGCAACACACACACATACACACAGACGCAGGCAGGCGCACACACATTGACATTAGATTTAAAATACACCTTAAGGAACAGCGGGATTGTGAAGAGACACAAACACAGGCACAGACACATGCATACACAGACACACGATAACACTGTACACACACGTAAACATGGATTTTGTGTTGTAGATATGTGGTAGTAGAGTAGGGGCCTGAGGGCACATACTTAATGTGATGTGAAATCTGTTGTGAATATATTGTAATGTTTTTCAAATATAAACTGCCTTCATTTTGCTGGATCCCAGGAAGAGTAGCAGCTATAATGGGGATCCATTATAAATACAAATACAATACTTATCAATACAAGGTATGGGTAAGCTTAAGAGTGGCAGGGTTCATGTTGTGTGTGTTCATGTGCATGTGAGTATGCATGCGTGAGTTGGTGTGTGTGTGTCCGTACCACACCAACGTGTGTGTGTCCGTACCATCAGAGTAACCTGGTTCTTGGACCTAGCAGCTTTGTGTAGGGCCGTCATGCCATCTTTGGCCCTGAAGTCCAGGTGAGCCCCTCCATTCTTCAGAACCTTTATAATCTCCACCACGTTATCCAGGTGGGCCGCAAATGTCAGGGGGGTCTCTGCAGAATGACATGGACAGGATAAAGTGTAGACCATGGGTCTCTACCTTATTTTGCCTGAGGCCACATTCTGTTTCGACTGATCCACCATGTTGATGATAAATGATTTCAAATTCCTTATATTCAGCAAACCTGACGCACCATTTTATTTGTATTTATTTTATTTACGGATAGCCAGGGGCACACTCCAACACTCAGACATCATTTACAGATAGCCAGGGGCACACTCCAACACTCAGACATCATTTACAGATAGCCAGGGCACACTCCAACACTCAGACATCATTTACAGATAGCCAGAAAACACTCCAACACTCAGACATCATTTACAGATAGCCAGTGGTGGAAAAACTCCAACACTCAGACATCATTTACAGATAGCCAGGGGAAAACACTCCAACACTCAGACATCATTTACAGATAGCCATTTGGGGCACACTCCAACACTCAGACATCATTTACAGATAGCCAGGGCAAAATCCAACACTCAGACATCATTTACAGATAGCAAAGGGGCACACTCCAACATCAGACATCATTTACAGATAGCCAGGGGCACACTCCAACACTCAGACATCATTTACAGATAGCCAGGGCACACTCCAACACTCAGACATCATTTACAGATAGCCAGGGGCACACTCCAACACTCAGACATCATTTACAGATAGCCAGGGGCACACTCCAACACTCAGACATCATTTACAGATAGCCAGGGGCACACTCCAACACTCAGACATCATTTACAGATAGCCAGGGGCACACTCCAACACTCAGACATCATTTACAGATAGCCAGGGGCACACTCCAACACTCAGACATCATTTACAGATAGCCAGGGGCACACTCCAACACTCAGACATCATTTACAGATAGCCAGGGGCACACTCCAACACTCAGACATCATTTACAGATAGCCAGGGGCACACTCCAACACTCAGACATCATTTACAGATAGCCAGGGGCACACTCCAACACTCAGACATCATTTACAGATAGCCAGGGGCACACTCCAACACTCAGACATCATTTACAGATAGCCAGGGGCACACTCCAACACTCAGACATCATTTACAGATAGCCAGGGGCACACTCCAACACTCAGACATCATTTACAAATGAAGCATGTGTTTAGTGAGTCCACCAGTTCAGAGGCAGTAGGGATGACCAGGGATGTTCTCTTCTCTTGATAAGTGTGTGAATTAGACCATTTTCCTGACCTGCTAAGCATTCGAAATGTAATGAATACTTTTGGGTGTCAGGAAAGACATATGTAGTAAAAAGTACATTATTTTCTTTAGGAACGTAGTGAATTAAAAGTAAAAGTTGTCAAAAATATGAAGAGCAAAGTAAAGTACAAATACCCCAAAAAACTACTTAAGTAGTACTTCCAAGTATTTGTACTTAAGTACTTTACACCACTGCATAGAGGAACCACAACACAGACACAACAGACAACAGAACAGAAAAGAACAGCTAACAGAAAAGATCAGAACAGCCAACAGAACAGAACAGGACAAGACAGAACAGACAAGAGAACAGACAACAGAACAGAAAAGAACAGACCACAGAACAGAACATAGACAGGGAGAGAATAATGTGCATCGATTAAACTCAGATCAGCAGTGATGGTGACAACACCGTCCATTACTCTGTGCTTACACAGACATATTTTCTCAGGAATCGAAGTGGTTCTCCGCTGTCAGTGTCATTCATCATCCAACCGCCGCAGTCACACAAAATGCATCCACACTCGGCTACTCACTCATCTACACTGTCGCCCGTCCATTGGTCAATAAGTGGATTTCTACCGGCAGTGGCACTGACACATTGGTTAAAGATCCAATGTAGTAATTTTCATTTATCTGAATGATTTATTCATAACATTTATATGAATAGAGCGGGAACATTTATCTGAATAGAGTGGGAACATTTATCTGAATAGAGTGGGAACATTTATCTGAATAGAGTGGAAACATTTATCTGAATAGAGTGGGAACATTTATCTGAATAGAGTGGGAACATTTATCTGAATAGAGTGGAAACATTTATCTGAATAGAGTGGGAACATTTATCTGAATAGAGTGGGAACATTTATCTGAATAGAGTGGGAACATTTAACTGAATAGAGTGGGAACATTTATCTGAATAGAGTGGGAACATTTAACTGAATAGAGTGGGAACATTTATCTGAATAGAGTGGGAACATTTATCTGAATAGAGTGGAAACATTTATCTGAATAGAGTGGGAACATTTATCTGAATAGAGTGGGAACATTTATCTGAATAGAGTGGGAACATTTATCTGAATAGAGTGGAAACATTTATCTGAATAGAGTGGGAACATTTATCTGAATAGAGTGGGAACATTTATCTGAATAGAGTGGGAACATTTAACTGAATAGAGTGGGAACATTTATCTGGGAACATTTAACTGAATAGAGTGGGAACATTTATCTGAATAGAGTGGGAACATTTATCTGAATAGAGTGGGAACATTTATCTGAATAGAGTGGGAACATTTATCTGAATAGAGTGGGAACATTTATCTGAATAGAGCGGGAACATTTATCTGAATAGAGTGGCAACATTTGCTATATAGCGCAACCGTTTTTTTGTGACAAAACAATCAGCAGAATTGAAAATGTGATGGAAACCCACTTTTCATTCAAGACACGGAATTTAACGGCAAAAGTTATTTCTAAGTGCACTACATATACGCACAGCCTTTGATCCGCAAAAAGTCAGTTTGATGAAAACACTTCTCTGGTGGAAAATGCCCCTATTGTTTTATGCAGATTTTTTTTCTATTTGCTTGAAAATCTGTCACAAATTGGATGGAAACCTGTGATTGTTTTTCAAGTTAAAATTGGTCAAAAATACACAAAAATAGCTTCTTAGCAAAGAGCAATTTCTCAAGCAAATTTTTTGCTAGGACTGTCTTGGAGTGGTCTGAGTGGGGTGGGGGAAACTGAAAACTAGCTGTTATTCAAATCAAATCAAATCAAATGTATTTATATAGCCCTTCGTACATCAGCTGATATCTCAAAGTGCTGTACAGAAACCCAGCCTAAAACCCCAAACAGCAAGCAATGCAGGTGTAGAAGCACGGTGGCTAGGAAAAACTCCCTAGAAAGGCCAAAACCTAGGAAGAAACCTAGAGAGGAACCAGGCTATGTGGGGTGGCCAGTCCTCTTCTGGCTGTGCCGGGTGGAGATTATAACAGAACATGGCCAAGATGTTCAAATGTTCATAAATGACCAGCATGGTCCAATAATATTAAGGCAAACAGTTGAAACTGGAGCAGCAGCACGGCCAGGTGGACAGGGGACAGCAAGGAGTCATCATGTCAGGTAGAGGTTATTGGCAGAGGTTTGGAAATATCTGTCTTATTGGTCTATTAACCAATTTGATTTCACCAGGTAGGCCACAACTCCCTCCCACCAAAACAGGCTGACATTTCAGGCAGTCTTTTCAAATAGCTCTTACACTAAAAGAGCACCCACTGTTCCTAGGCCGTCATTGAAAATAAGAATTTGTTCTTAACTGACTTGCCTAGTTAAATAAAGATAAAATAAATGTAAAACAAAAAATTATCCTATGAAGCATCATTGAACTGGCATTATGTACCGCTAGAATGTACTCCAACGCTCTGAGCATAAATTAACAAACGCAGGAGGGTATTTGGGGGCTAAGAGGGGTATTAGGACTGTAAGGGTTCTAAAGATTTTCATGAGTTAGTTAGAGGTATTGCGGCATTTTAAGAGCTGGGGACACAGTCAGCATTGTGTGAATAAAGTACTGGACAAGCTGGATAAATGCAGAGCAAATGCAGCCTTTCAGTTAAGGCTTATTAAAGAAGAACCTAAAGGAAACCGGTGTTAGGGCTCGTAGCAGGGAAATTGAGGGGGTTTTAATGGGATATAAGTGGTAATGGTAGATTAAGCCTTATTGCTGGGAGATTGAGGGATAAGAGCAGCTTGTAGAATAGCGCTCAATTATAGAGCTCTGGCTCACTATTGATTTTGGTTGTAGAAGTGCACACACAGACATGGACATAGGCATAGTCAGGCACACACACACACACACACACACACACACACACACGTTCTGTTGTAAATCCCAAGCTAATTACATCACAATTACATAGGGCTCAGATGTAGGCCGACACAAATTGACCCCCGAAAATGTACCACCCACTGTGTCGCCCAGAACATCGTCTCATACAACTATGTTCTATTCCATATTCATTTGAATTTTTTTCAATTCATTTCAAGATCTCACAGAGGAATTGGTATCTTTGTATACCTGTCTTAAAAGTGCAATGTGTTATTGTTACATCAATTTTTTTTTTTACTTTTGAAAGATTTTTTATAGCCATTGATTCTTGAAGAACACCCATCAGAAACCACAATATAAGCTTGTTTTACTCCATTGTTTGTAAGAACGTAATTGTAAACGAACACGGTCTACAATTATGACATGGTTAAAACATGGTTGGGCTCCCGAATGGCGCAGCGTCTAAGGCACTGCATCTCAGAGATCAGTATCATTAGCATAGTGGCAGAGTGGCCATAGGCCTCCCTGTGTGGTGTACACAGAGTTAGCAACAAGGGATAAGAACAGGGTAAGAGGGAGCAGAGGTGAACATACAGAGCTTAGAAAAATGTATATATACTCTATTAGAACTGCGCAAACTATCTTGTTAGCTCTGTGATTATGTCAAACCACCCGTGTTCATGATCTGTGTGTTTGTGCATGTGTGTGTGTAGTATTACCACCGGTCTCTGTATCCTGGTAGTTGGGGTCCAGTCCTCTCTCCAGCAGCCTAGATACTTTCTCCACCTGATGGTGCTGGATGAGGTCCATAAACTTTCTCAAGTTGGCCTGGAGATGGAGAATGAGAAAAAAAGGAGAGTTAGAGAGAGAGAGAGAGAAAGAGAGAGAAAGAGAGGAGAGAGCGAGAGAGTGTAGAGAGAGAGAGGGTGTTTGTGTGTGTGTGTGTGTTAGAAAAAGGTTAGAAAAAGGTTAGAAAAAAGAGAGAAGGAGAGAGAAAAACAGGGACAGAAGAGGGGGGAGAGAGAACAAAAGAAAGAGAGATAGATTGAATGATTGGGGTGTGCTGATTGGAGCACAGAGTATACAATGGGATGAGTGTTCTCATCTGCTTTCCAGGGCAGATATAAATAGATAAGAGAACAGCTCCCTAAACACTATAGGAAGAGAGGAGAGGAGGAAGGGAGGAGGAAGAATGAAGGAGAACAGGATGATGATGAACATATGGAGAAGTAGAGGAGGGAGGGAGGGAGGGAGGGAGGGAGGGAGGGAGGGAGGGAGGGAGGGAGGGAGGGAGGGAGGGAGGGAGGGAGGGAGGGAGGGAGGGAGGGAGGGAGGGAGGGAGGGAGGGAGGGAGGGAGGGAGGGAGGGACAAAAATAAGAATCTTTGAAGAGATGGAGGTAGAGAGAGAAATGTAGGGAGGAGGAAAGAGCAGAACATAGTAGGGGGTGGACCTGTATACACCTCATCTGCGTCATCAGAGTCAATCTATATGTGTCAGAAATACAGTACATGGAACTGTACACCAGTATGGAGTACAAAGTTAAATCTAGAATTGGCTTCCTATTTCGCAACAAAGCATCCTTCACTCATGCTGCCAAACATACCCTTGTAAAACTGACCATCCTACCAATCCTCGACTTTGGCGATGTCATTTACAAAATAGCCTCCAATACCCTACTCAACAAATTGGATGCAGTCTATCACAGTGCAATCCGTTTTGTCACCAAAGCCCCATATACTACCCACCATTGCGGCCTGTACGCTCTCGTTGGCTGGCCCTCGCTTCATACTCGTCGCCAAACCCACTGGCTCCATGTCATCTACAAGACCCTGCTAGGTAAAGTCCCCCTTATCTCAGCTCGCTGGTCACCATAGCATCTCCCACCTGTAGCACACGCTCCAGCAGGTATATCTCTCTAGTCACCCCCAAAACCAATTCTTTCTTTGGCCGCCTCTCCTTCCAGTTCTCTGCTGCCAATGACTGGAACGAACTACAAAAATCTCTGAAACTGGAAACACTTATCTCCCTCACTAGCTTTAAGCACCAACTGTCAGAGCAGCTCACAGATTACTGCACCTGTACATAGCCCACCTATAATTTAGCCCAAACAACTACCTCTTTCCCAACTGTATTTAATTTTTATTTATTTATTTATTTTGCTCCTTTGCACCCCATTATTTTTATTTCTACTTTGGACATTCTTCCATTGCAAATCTACCATTCCAGTGTTTTACTTGCTATATTGTATTTACTTTGCCACCATGGCCTTTTTTGCCTTTACCTCCCTTCTCACCTCATTTGCTCACATCGTATATAGACTTGTTTATACTGTATTATTGACTGTATGTTTGTTTTACTCCATGTGTAACTCTGTGTCGTTGTATCTGTCGAACTGCTTTGCTTTATCTTGGCCAGGTCGCAATTGTAAATGAGAACTTGTTCTGAACTTGCCTACCTGGTTAAATAAAGGTGAAATAAAAAAAAATTAAAAAAATGTGCTCACTTCCCACCCTCTCTTTAGATCACCCTCCCTTCGTTTTCCGTCAGATACTGCTCTCTCAATTCAGTGATTCTTTATTGGCACATAATACAAAGGTGTGTATTGCCTTAGCATAAATGCATGTATAATGACATAATTAGAACGGAATATGACCCACCATCAAGTTATCATTTACTAATAATTATTATATATCATGTATTCATCATTTTTTCCTCATAGAGTCAGTGAACATTTACCAGCGGCAGATATGCAAAGTGCGCATTCTGTGTGCTAATGTGTGAGCACATGCACAATGATCCAGGTTAAGTGGGCACAGGCGAGACATGAAATATACGTCCATTGAATCATTTACAGGCCAATTCCACCTTTGCCACGGCATCCTGACTCAACTCGCCAACAGATAATGGACCACAATTACCAACTTATCTCTCACACTTCCTATGAAGGTTGTTTGCCTAATGCACTTGTATAATGCCACCCACGACCTTGGTAACAGCACCTTAGATTTGTACCCACGTTTTCTGGGGCTTTCTTCCACCTTCTACTGGTTCAATTTCAGACTGCTGCGAAACCTTGTGTAATTGAGTGGGGTTATAAGGTGTGAAATGCCAGTGTTGGACGTGGCATTTAAAAGGTACGAGACAGGTTCCCCTCACTCTCCCTGTCTGTATCCACACACACACACACACACACACACACACACACACACACACACACACACACACACACACACACACACACACACACACACACACACACACACACACACACACACACGCACACACACACACACACACACCATAAAGGGTGAGCTGCTCCAGTCCTAACCCAGAAATGTCACCTGTCAGGAGACAGAGAGAAAGCCCAGGTGGACTGGTCCCCCCACAACAAGGGATCTTAGAGCCACACACCTCAACAAACATCCCCTAAAACAGGGGTTTTCATTTCCAGATATGGGCCTTCCCGGGCTGCACATTTTTGCTCCAGCTCAACACAATCAAAGCTAATAATTTATTCTGAAAACTGAGTGCGTACTATAGGGTGGCACTAATTTAACTCCATACAGTACATGATTGAACTACGCAAGGGTTTTATTATCAGTTGAATAAGTTAATGGTGCCATCGGGCTCTCTGTGGTTGAGCAAATAACGACCAACCTCCTCTCTCCATATCACCATCTTCTTGCCTCCTTGACTCTTACGGAAAGTAAAGAGTAGACATGCGGACAGGAGAGCATAGAGTAGAGAGAGACATGCAGGCAGGACACTAGAGAGAGACTACAGAGGCTCACAGTGATAACAGCTGACATAACTGAAGATGTTTGTGTGTCTGTGTGTTGACAGTGAGATAAAGTGACACTCCAGCATCTCTGACACTCCCAACAGTGTGCGTTTGTGTTTGTGTGAGTGCATGCGTGCAGTAAGACCCCAGCTGGTTGTTAGGAGAGAGTGTGACGTTTGTCCACACCACTCACCTTGGTGTGAAGTTTGGCAATCTGCTTCTCTTCCACATGGGTCTGCCTGTAGACTCGGCTCTTGTAGCGGAACTGTGGAAAAGAGGATAGAGGGAAAAAAATAGGATTTGGGTCAGTCAGATATGTATGACATGGTGTCATGTAGCAATGACAGTTTTTCTTATTGGATGAGAAGGTAATAGTCTCCCTAGAGACGCCATGCTAATTGGTTGGGACTCGGAAGTAAAACTCTTTCAAAAAGTCACCCATTTATTTATTAATTTATCGATTTAATCAGAAGCCACTGACAGATTTCTGGATAGGGCTGCGCTCAGAGTTTCTTGCCTTGGCAAATCGCGCTGTTAAGACACTGATGCCCTTTGCAACCACATACCTATGTGAGAGTGGATTCTCGGCCCTCACTAGCATGATAACTAAATACAGGCACAGACTGTGTGTGGAAAATGACTTAAGACTGAGACTCTCTCCAATGCAACCCAACATTGCAGAGTCATGTGCGTCCTTTCAAGCACACCCTTGTCATTAACCTGTGGTGAGTTATTCACAATTTTTGATGAACAAATAAAGGTTTTATATGTAAGATGGCTAAATAAAGAGAAACATTTGGATTATTATTATATTATAATTTGTGCCCTGGTTCTATAAGAGCTCTTTGTCACTTCCCACGAGCCGAGTTGTGACAAAACCTCACACTCATTCTCATGTTTAATAAATGTTTTGTATAGTGTGTGTGGCAGGCTTACAATGATGGCAAAAAACAACATTTGAGAGTGCGCTGACCCTGGTGCAAGAAGGGGTACGCAGCTGGAGGTTGAATGTTTGAAGGGGTATGGGACTATAAAAAGTTTGGGAACCACTGCTGTAGAGCTTAGAGAGGATCTCATGTCAAATATTGTTGAAGTAATATGGCTACAGGTTCACCTGCCTCACCTAAATCCTATTATTTTGGGAAGATGCTACAGACCACCAAGTTCTAACAGTCAGTATCTGGATAATATGTGTGAAATGTTTGATAATGTATGTGATATCAACAGAGAGGTATATTTTCTGGGTGACCTAAATATTGACTGGCTTTCATCAAGCTATCCACTCAAGAAAAAGCTTCAAACTGTAACCAGTGCCTGCAACCTGGTTGTAACAGTTCTCTTTTGGTGAAGGAGAGTCGGACCAAAATGCGGCGTGTAGATTGCGATCCATGTTTAATCAACAAACGTAAAACACAAATCAATACAAAAACTACCAAAAAAAAAAAAAAAAAAAAAACGAAAACCGAAACAGCCCTATCTGGTGAAAACACAGAGACAGGAACAATCACCCACAAACACACAGTGAAACCCAGGCTACCTAAATATGGTTCCCAATCAGAGACAATGACTAACACCTGCCTCTGATTGAGAACCATATCAGGCCAGACATAGAAATAGACAAACTAGACATGAAACATAGAATGCCCACTCAGCTCACACCCTGACCAACCAAAACATAGAAATATACAAAGTAAACTATGGTCAGGGTGTGACACTGGTTCAGGTTATCAGTCAACCTACAAGTGTATTTACAAACAGCACAGGAATGAAATCATCCACATATATTGATCACATCTTTACTAATGCTCTAGAAATTTGCTTTGAAGCCGTATCCAAATCCATTGGATGTAGTGATCACAATATAGTAGCCATGTCTAGGAAAACCAAGTTCCAAAGGCTGGGCCTAATATAGTGTATAAGAGGTCATACAATAGGTTTTGTGGTGATCCCTACGTTGAAGATGTAAATAATATTTTCTGGTCTGTGGTGTGTAATGAGGTGCAACCAGACGCTGCACTTGACTCATTTCTGAAATAGCTTTTTCCAGTTACTAATAAGCATGCACCAATTAAGAACATTTCTGTAAAAACTGTTAAATCCCCGTGGATTGATGACAAATTAAAAAATTGTATGAATGAGAGGGATGAGGCAAAATGAATGGAAAATAAGTCTGGCTGCACAACCGATTGGCAAACGTACTGTAAATTGAGCAATCATGTGGCTAAACTGAACAAAAAGAAGAAACTGTACTATGAAACTGTAAGGGCTTTCTTCTGTGGACGAAGGACAAGACCAAAGCGCAGCGTGGTTAGTGTTCATCATGTTTAATAAAGACAATAAATGTGAACACTACAAAATAACAAATGTGGAAAAACCCAAAACAGTTCTGTCTCGCGCAGACACACGAAGACAGAAGACAACCACCCACAAAACCCAACACAAAACAGGCTACCTAAATATGGTTCCCAATCAGAGACAATGACTAACACCTGCCTCTGATTGAGAACCATATCAGGCCAAACATAGAAACGGGAAAACTAGACACACAACATAGAATGTCCACTCAGCTCACGTCCTGACCAAGACTAAAACAAAGAAAACACAAAAGAACTATGGTCAGAATGTGACAGAAACAAAGATACATTATATAAAGAATGATAATAAAAAGCTTTGGAGCACCTTAAATTATTTTTAGCAAAAAGGCAAACTTGGCTCCATCTTTCATTGAATCCGATGGCTGATTCATCACAAAACCCACCGATATTGTTTTTTTATTGGCAAGATTAGCACATTTAGGCATGACATACAAACAACAAATTCTGAACCTACACATCCATGCATAACTGAAACAAATTATGAAAGACAAGCACTGTAATTTTGAATTCCGTAAAGTGAGTGTGGAAGAGGTGAATTAATAATTGTTGTCTATCAACAAAGACAAGCCACCTGGGTCTGGCAACTTGGATGGAAAATGACTGAGGATGATTGCGGACGATATTGCCACTCCTATTTGCCATCTCATCAATCTAAGCCTACAGGAAGTGTGTGCCCTCAGGCCTGGAGGGAAGCAAAAGTCATTCTGCGACCCAGGAATAGCAAAACACCCTTTACTGGCTCTAACACCCGAACAATCCGCCTGCTACCAACCCTCGGTGAACTTCTGGAAAAAAAATGTGTTTGACCAGATACAGTGCAATTTCACAGTACACAAATTAACAATTGACTTTCAGCATGCTTATAGGGAGGGGCACTCAACATGTACAGCACTTACACAAATGACTGATGACTGGCTGATAATAAGACGACCGTGGGAGCTGTTTTGTTAGACTTCAGTGCAGCTTTTGACATTATCGATTAGAATCTGCTGCTGGAAAAAACGTACGTGTTATGGCTTTACATCTCCTGCTATATCGTGGATCTGAGAGTTACCTGTCTAACCAAACACAGAGGGTATTCTTTAATGGGAGCCTCTCCAACCTAATCCAGTTGTCTGGGCCCCTTACTTTTTCCAATCTTTACTAATGACCTGCCACTGGCACTGGGTAAAGCCTGTGTATCTACAGTATGTATGCCGATGACTCAACATTATACACGTTTGCTACCACAGCAATTGAAATCACTGCAATACTTAGTCAGTTTTTAGAATGGGTGGCATGTCATAAACTAAATATGAACAAAAAAGCATTACATTTGGGACAAACCGTTCACTAAACCCTAAACTTCAACTAAAGATTGTAATGAATCATGTGGAAATTGAACAAGTTGAGCAGACTAAACTGCTTGGTGTAACCCTGGATTTTAAACTGCCATGGTCAAAACATATTGATGCAATGGAAGCAAAGATGGGGAGAGGTCTGTCCGTAATAAAGTGTTTCTTGACTTTACTATCAACTAAACAAGTCCTACAGGCCATAGTTTTGTCCCACCTGGACTACTGCCGAGTCATATGGTCAAGTGCCACAAAGAGGGACATAGGCAAATTACAATGAAGAGAGAGAGTGGAGAGATATGACTCAAGTAGCGAAGTGAACTATAAAAATGTACCTTATACGCGGCATTTAATAAACCAAACTTTGAAATATGCTTATAGAAGGTTAAAATAAAAAAACTAAACCGGTCCGTGCATCAATACCAGTATAGCCCTAATCTCTCCTGGCTCAAAGTAGAGATTGACTGCACCACTACTTGTCTTTGTGAGAGGTATTGACATGTTAAAAGCAACGAACTGTCTGTTTGTACGACTAGCACACAGCTTGGACATACATGCATACTCCGCAAGACATACTACCTGGGGTCTCTTCATAGTGCCCAAGTCCAGGACAGACTCTGGAAAATGCACAATACTACACAGAGCCATGACTACATGGAACTCTATTCCACATCAAGTAACTCATGCAAGCAATACAATCAGACTTGTATTGTATAAAACTATACCTTATGGAACAGCGCGGACTGCGAAGAGACACACACATACGAACACAATTCTTCTACACACACGTATATTTTTTTTATTGATTTATAGTGTAATTATACTGCCTTGGCAGCAGCTAATGGGGATCCATAATAAATAGAAATACCACACCTTTTTAAATACGTAACAACTTCAGTGATTGGCTGGCACTCTACCTCCAGAGCTGGAACTCCTTTGCTGATTGGCTGTGGGTATTCCAGGAGGAGGCGTTCCTCATCCAGGAACTTCCCATCACGTCCGTTCACGGCGGGCTGGAAGAGGCCATAGTTCAGCACATCCTTCAGACTCTGGCTCAACGTGCACAGGATCCTCTGCTTGGCAACCCACACAGTCGCGTTAGGGTTGAACCGCATACATTTCTGCGTGAGGGGTTTGGGTTGGGTTGGGAATAGGGGTGTTGAAAGGGGTAGGGTTAGAGAGGGGAAAAGTGAGAATCATGGTAAAAGAAAACAGGTCACAGACTTTCAGTTGTAGGCCAAGACCAAGGTTTCATCAAGAATCTCTCTGCACTTTGCTCTGTTCATCTTTCACTCGTCTCACAGTCCCTGCCGCTGGTGCAAGGCGTGATGCTTGGCATTTAGGACAAAGTGTTCAATCTTGGTTTCATCAGAAACCTCCTCCTCCACAGGGGAGATGGGAGAACAAATGTTTATACATACAAATACTTAAAGGTTCACCCAAGTAAAAAAAATACAAATTTGTTTCCTTAACCTGTAAGCAGTCTATGGACAAGGTAAGACAGCAATCTATGCTTTGGTTTAGTTCCCCTGACACTGTTTCCACATGCTAACATTTCAACATTTCTGGCACAAATCCCATTCAAGTCATGGGATCGATCTTAGAATTGGTTGCTCATCATGTCCAAATCATCCGAAAGTATCTAACATTGTTTGTGAAGCTCAACAAACTCACTTGTAGAACATTTGAAAGAATGCTAATATCATAACTTGAATGGGATTTGTGCCACAAATGCTAAAACATTAGCATGTGGAAACAGTGCCAGGGAAACTAAAGCAAAGTATGGATTGCTATCATACCTTGTCCATAGTGTCACGTTCTGACCTTAGTTCCTTTGTTATGTCTTTGTTTTAGTATGGTCAGGGTGTGAGTTGGGTGGGTTGTCTATGTTCTTTTTTCTATCATTTGGGATTTTCTGTGTTCGGCCTGGTATGGTTCTCAATCTGAGGCAGCTGTCAATCATGGGCCCTGATTGAGAATCATACTTAGGTAGCCTGGTTTCACTATTGAGTTGTTGGTGTTTGTTTTCTGTTCTGTGTTTTGTTGTACCGTTCAGGACTGTTCGTTTGTCGTGTATTGTTTTCGTTTCAGTATTCATTCTTTATTAAATTACAATGAACACTTACCACGCTGCACCTTGGTCCTCTCTTTCTCCCGACGACAACCGGTACACATAGACTGCTTTCAGGGTAAGGAAACCAATATAATTTTGTAATTTGGGTGAACTATCCCTTTAAAAAACATTGCCCATTACAAACACATTTCCCACATCTTCTCTAAGGGCCACAACCTCAGCTATGGCGCAGGTACAGCATGACAGTCACACCACACCACCCAACTGACCCCTCTCCTGCACCCAGCCAGATTACATCCGAGCTGAACAAACAAACAATACAGCAGCATCTGCCAGACCTGGCTGAATCAGAGAGGATTATGGGCCACGGCCGTGGCATTCAGTGTTTGTTTGTTTGTGTGTGCGTGCGTGTGTGTGTGCGTGTGTGTGTGTGTTTACCTCTGGATGTGCTGCTCAACTGGTGATAGTGGACCTGTGCCTGTGATAAAGACTGAGGCTGATGAACACCCTGAACTCTACCCATAACACCCCCCCCTGGCTGGCAGCGAGTAGGTGAGGAGGAGATGGAGGGATGGAGGGAAGGATAGTGTACAGGAACAGATGCCTGGCATCTGTCAGTGGAGAGATAATGGGCTGTTTCCACCTGGCTGAGGACCATTCCAACAGTACAGTATGTTACTTCGCTAGTAAATCTCCCATCATGTTACATTATGCTCCAGCTTCACCATGAGTGCATCTCAGAACAGTAAATCGAAAGGTGAAGTTTCAGGAGAAACGTTGTTATGTGGTCCTGTGTGGCTCAGTTGGTAGAACATGGCGCTTGCAACCCCAGGGTTGTGGGTTCGAATCAAAAATCAAAACCAAAAAAATCCCACAAGTTCGATTCCCACGAGAGACCAGTACCAAAAAAAGTATAAAAATGTATAAACTCAATACTGTGTCGCTCTGGATAAGATTAATGCTAAATGACAAACATGTAATGAAACAGGGGAAACTTTATGAAATAGTGAAGTAGCTATTTGAAAGCCTCTCTGACAGTGAAATGGCTGAAATGGGTTTGAAGTGCAACCCGAGCAGGGGTGGTATAGGGATGGAAGAAGAGAAAGAAAAAACAGAGGCTGTTTGTCACTGGGAAACACATCAACATACATGTAATCCTCTCTTCAACTCTAAGGGCTTAATTGGGATGGGAAACGTGTGTTTGTTTACATTGCCAAAACAAGTGTAATAAACAACAAAAAATTTACAGTAAACATTACACTCACAAAAGATCCAAAAGAATAGAGACATTTCAAATGTCATATTATCGCTATATACAGTGTTGTAACGATGTGGAAATAGTTAAAGTACAAAAGAGAAAATAAATAAACATAAATATGGGTTGTTTTTACAATGGTGTTTGTTCTTCACTGGTTGCCTTTTTCTTCTCTCTCTCTCTCTCTCTCTCCCTCTCTCAGACACGATAACACACACACAGCCCACTGATGTTGCAGCTACAGTCACCAAGCGGTAAACTGATCTAACAAAATCCTCCAGTGCCCACCACAAGCCCATTCTAATATAATGAGTCAATTATGACTCAAAATTAACGAATGGTAATTCAACCTAATAAGTAAGTTAAGTCATTTGAATATATATGAGAGAGAAGGAACAGTTCATCCCAGTGCTTTGATTTATTCAACACTATAGAGTACAAAACCGCCTCCTTTCAGAAGCTCTTATGTGGGTGGTCTTGTACTGTACTGTACTTATGTGGGTGGTCTTGTACTGTACTGTACTGTACTGTACTGTACTGTCCTTATGTGGGTGGTCTTGTACTGGACTGTACTTATGTGGGTGGTCTTGTACTGTAAGTTAATTACATCACAATTGCATCAGGCTCAGATGTAGGTCAACACAAACTGACCCCAAAGATTTCCACCCACTATGTGGCCCACTCACCCCCTACCATAAACCCTCCCCTCTATACCTATCCCTAACCATAAAGAGTCATAACCGTTCCATAGTTGAACAACATGTTTCCCATTTATAGGAATGAACAAAGAGATAGAGACAAGATCAAGAGGAGAGACAGAGGGAGAAAGGGAGACAAAAAAACAGTTTAGAAGGGAGACAAAGAGACTAACAAAGAAAAAGTGAGAAATGGACCTACTGTAAAAGCAAGAGAGTGTGGAGTAGTGGAGGGACATAAAAACAGTTGTTCATTGTAGCTGTTCTCTCTCTCTCCAATTCAAAGGGGCTTTATTGGCATGGGAAACATGTATTTACATTGCCAACGCAAGTGAAATAAACAATAAACAAAAGTGAGAAGACACAAAACACGAACAAAAAATATTATAATTTAACAGTAAATATTGCACTCAATAAGGTTTAAAAAATATAAAGACATTCAAATATTGGTAGTATTTACAATGTTGTTTGTGTTCCACTAGTGTGTTGTGATTGCCCACTGCAGTATTTAGCCTAACAGATATGGGAGTTTACAGGGCATTCAGAATGTATTCAGACCCCTTGACTTTTTACACATTTTGTTACATTACAGGTTTATTCTAAAATTGATTAAATATATTTTTTTCCTCATCAATCTACACACAATATCCCATAATGATCAAATAAAAACAGGTTTTTAGATTTTTTGGCACATTTAACTTTAATTAAAAACTGAAAAATAACATTTACGTGAGTATTCAGACACTTTACTCAGTACTTTGTTGAAGCACCTTTGGCAGCGTTAACAGCCTCGAGTCTTCTTGGGTATGAAGCAACAAGCTTGGCACACCTGTATTTGGGGAGTTTTTCCCATTCTTCTCTGCAGATCCTCTCAAGCTCTGTCAGGTTGGATTGGGAGTGTCACTGCACAGTGATTTTCAGGACTCTCCAGAAATGTTTGATCGGGGTCAGAGTCCGGAATCTGCCTGGTTCACTCAAAGACATTCAGAGACTTGTCCCAAAGCCACTCCTGCGTTGTCTTGGCTATGTGCTTAGAGTTGTTGCAATGTTGGAAGGTGAACCTTCCCCACAGTCTGAGGTCCTGAGCACTCTGGACCAAGGTTTCATCAAGAATCTCTCTGCACTTTGCTCTGTTCATCTTTCACTCGTCTCACAGTCCCTGCCGCTGGTGCAAGGCGTGATGCTTGGCATTTAGGACAAAGTGTTCAATCTTGGTTTCATCAGAAACCTCCTCCTCCACAGGGGAGATGGGAGAACAAATGTTTGATTTGTTTTCAAATTCTTTGTGGTCTGTGTGATTTGTGGGAAATATATATCTCTAATGTGGTCATACATTTGGCAGGAGGTTAGGAAGGGCAGTTCAGTTTCCACCTCATTTTGTGGGCAGTGGGCACATGGCCTGTCTTCTCTCGAAAGCCGGGTCTGATGTGTGACCCTATCATGTGGTAACCTCTCTCAATAGCAAGGCTATGCTCACTGAGTCTGCACATGGTCAAGTATTTTCTTAATTTTGGCAAAGTCACAGTGGTCAGGTATTCCGCAGTATAACTCATTCATAGGCGCATGATAACAGCATGAAGGCGCATGAACAACATGAATACAATAGCTGTACGATTGACAGGGGGCATTCAGGGGAGTTAGAGGGACATAAATTAGGTTATTTGCATTATGACTGCCAATGCCTTTGGGACAATGTACATTTGCAGCAGCACTACGACAACTCAGTGACACAATGGTAGGGATTATATGAGCAGGGCTCGGGACACTGATAAGTGTGGTCTTATCAGTGTGGTCTGGATGTAGGTCCTCTTGGTGTGGGTCCTCTCTGCGTGGGTCCTCTAGGTGCAGGTGGGGGACCTTGCTGGTCTGGGCGGGCTGTCCGATGCTCTGTTGCTCCTGTGTGAGGTGCTGGGGCTGCTTTTGTGGGCAATGTCTTTCAGGGTCCTTGCAAAAGTAGGACTGCTGGTTTCTAGTTCAGGAAGGGGTACGGTGGGCCAGGTAAACATTTGGTTTTTGTCACGACTCCTACCGAAGGTGGCTCGCCTTCCTGTTCGGGTGGCGCTCGGCGGTCGTCATCACCGGCCTACTAGCTGCCACTGATCCCCCCCTTGTCTGTTTATTAGTTACACCTGTGTTTAGTTAGGTTAATAATTAGTTGGGCTTTATTATCCAGCCGGGCCGCCTGCTGGGTGTGGGGGATTGTTTGATGTGTACTCTTGTGCACGCCTGTAAGTCACGGTGTGTACGTGTGTTGTTCGGGACTGTTAAGTTCCCCTGTGTTTTGGGGCATTTGTTTGAGTGGCGTCGTTTTCACCTGTGTGGTGAATAAAGAAGTAGCGCTACTCTGAACTCTCTGTTTCCTGCGTCTGACTTCTTCCTCCATGATACCCCGGGCATTACAGTTTTGAGGCACAGTCATGGGAAATGCTTGAGTTTACCCTCTGTATGGTAGCAGGGTGAACGTCTTTCGAAGTAGCAGGGTGGCGATAACCACTTGTGCGTTGGGGAAAGTGAAAGAAGCTTTTTCAATCACTCCCTTGAGTGCTGTGGCCACCCTTTCCTGCTGTGCACACTCTTGCTCTCTCTCTATCAATTCGTAGCCTAATGCTTGCCATTTATCCTGCCTGCCAAGGAATTTCTCAAATGCATCAAAGGAATACCCACTGTCCTGGACACATAGTCTGTTACGGAGAACTATTCCAATTCACATTGCTGTGGTAAAAAAAATAAAAAATAAAAACGTTTAGCCACTAAATAAATGAAAAATATTCAAAATTCGACAAAAATATGCCTTAGAACTAGGGAATCAAGACAAATGACCTCACTTTTTTTATATAGCAAATTCCTTCCAAATAAATGTAGTTCAGTGTTTCACATACATACATATTATTTACAATGAATTTGTATGACATGTATGAAATATCTATTACATAATTATGATGAATATTGAAAGGAATATACATTCACACGTTACTGGAACCCCATAAATACCTCAACCAACAAATATCATCTAAAAACTCAATCTATCTGCTTTGAAAGCCACCAACATTCAATAGCACTACTAGATCCATGAGATACCAGTTTAAAAGTGTCATCATATAATGTCATGTGTTATGAAAGCGTGGGATTTAACATACAGTGAGATTTAAAGATGAACAATCCAATGTAACCTAAGTTCAGGTGTTATGTCATACTTCCTATGACAGTGTGGGTTCAACTAAGGGTTGGACGTACAGTTAGCCTTAAAAAAAATCATTGAATTCAATATGCAATCAATCTCTCTGCTCGTGGTCTGTATATCACTTCCATCTCCCTACCCCACTACTTTCATTGGACCAGTAGAAGAGCTAATGCCTACATTGATTAAAACATTTATAATAATAATTCAACTTTATTTTTTAACAGGGGAGTCCCATTGAGACCAATATCTCTTTTGGGTAAATCCATTTGAATTCAATTACTTTTTGAGAGCACCCCTTTTGATTTGAACAAACTTTCCAAACATGTTTGCCCATTGTAGAAGTACTCAGAAAGTTACTTTTTGGACCTGAATTCCAAAATACTCAAGAGATAAAGGTGCTCAAAGTTGACCTATTTTGCATAACCCACCATACCGGAAGACATCCATGTCTTCATGACTGGAAAAGTTAAACGGTGGAGATTTATATAATTTAAAAGCTTACAAATAGGGCTGTCCAAATTATCTTTTTTTTATGTCATTTTTTTTCATTTAAAAGTAAATTATCTAAAAACGAGCAAACTCTTTTTTTTTTGTGGCATATGTTGTAGCTTAAAACCTATTTGACATAGTTTGAGGTTTTTGTGTTGTGCCCGCTATCGGTTGAGACACAACATGCTTTTGAATACAGGGTGGGTGTCATGTTTTGGCTAATAAATGTACAAAAACGATACCCACACTGTATTTAAGAGCATGTTGTGTCTCAACCGATGGCGGCCACAACACAAAAATATCAGAAGATGAAAAGTATGGTCTAAGCTACAACATATGCGAATATGAAAAAAATATACGTTTATGTGTTTTTAGATAATTGACGTTAAAGGTAAAACAAATCATTACTTATTTTTCAAGACAATAGTTTGACAACCCTGTTGATAAGCTTTTGAAAGATATCAAACTCAACCATTTATATTTCCCAGTGTTGAAAAATGGGTCAACTTTGAGCACATTTATCTCCTGAAGTTTTGGGCATTCAGGTCCAAAAAGTGAATTTCCGACCACTTTATGGGCAAACGTATGGATTATTTATTTTTTTATCAAAAGGGATGCTGTCAAAAAGAGATTGATTTAAAATAAGCAGCAAAGGAGTTAGTGACAGAATTACATACATCAAAGGAGGACGCACAAGAAACGCAAAAATACAAAAACACAACTAGAATTAAGCAGATATTAAGCAGAACTGGTTTCAAATGCTATTTGAAACCTTTAAAATACTTTTAGCGTTTGCTTTAAACTGCCTGGAGTGTCAGACTTATATTTTTGCAGCTATTCTATTGGTTCCATTGCAACAGGCATGTCAATCAATCCCAGCTCAAGTATTTGAAATTATTGCAAATAGTATTTGAACCCGGGTCTGGTAATAAGAGAGGAATGAGGAGCGATATGCATGTCCCCATAAATTTGTGAGATACACACACCCCACTGCTTTATTTTTTCTATTATGAAACAAGGGTTGATAGAAGCTTCCCTTAGAGGAAAAAGTCTATACGTCAGCGCCCACAGATCGTTCACACTGCGTGTGTTCTCCACCAGGCGAAAGGATGCAACACAGCCAGGATAATGGATGGCCAGAGCTGGCTTAAAACAAAGGTATTATACCAAAGGGAAATGAGAGAAAGGATGTTAACAAGTGTAATCTAAGCCCTCATCACTTGAACTTCTTTAAAAACCCTTTGAGTCAGTCTATGAGTCTAGGATTAAACAGTTCGATCCTTTAAAAAGAAAAATGGGTGTAAAAAACCCTCCAAAGGTAACCCATAAGTTGGTACATCAAACATTTCTTTCTGACTCAAATTAACATACAACTCCTTTGCACGTTCCTGAGTAAATATAGGCAAGCATACACACACACACACACACACACACACAACACACACACACACGCACGCTTGAGCACGCACGAACACGCGCAAACACACACACACACACACACTCACTGTCTGCTGCAGGTCGGGGATGAGGACGCGGACAACCAGGGAGTGAGTGTGTATGTCGTCCATGCGTCTTGGGGTCGGCTCAGCGGTGGCTCTTATGGTCTCGTAGATGATCTCCTCACGGGAGCTGTCAGAGGCGGAGTCCACGGAGTAGTCAGAACAACTCTGGGCCATCTCATCCTCACTGGACGTGGGACTCCGGGGCATAGTCAGTAGGCCAGACGAATTCAGCTTTGGAGGAGTAGAAAACTATGAGTAAACAACTTAGAAAAAACAACTTTGAGACGAATCCTACATTTTAACTTAGTCTCTCTCCCATTGACATCAATACATGACTAAGTGAAAATATGACGTTAGAAGATAAGCTCTAATATAAGCTCTAATAATGCTCTATATACAGTGGTTCCTCCTTTAAAAGTTGCGAGCTTGCACTTAGAGGTACCCAGCGTCACGGCTTCATTGCTCCAGACAACCACACGGAGGAGTTAGAGCACTCATTATGCATTTGGGTCCCAAGGTTTTTATATGACCAATCATCGAGTGGTTCCAATTACGAATTTTGCCTCGAGCCACCCTTGCCTTGTGGCATTCTTCAACAAAGATGGCTGACAAAACATTACGGTGGAACCAGATGTAAGTTGTTATAACGTCATAACGAGTCAAGCAAAAAAAATTACAATTGAGAAAAATATGTTAGTTAATGTAGAGACAAACGTTTGTGCATATTTTTTTGTCATAAAGTTCATTTACGAAAATCGCTATTTAGCAAGTTTATCTGACTGGCTAACATTAGCCAGCTAGCTAGTGTTAGGAGAATGAATTTGTAATTCGTGTTGTTTAATGTTTTAGGGACTCCTGAGAAAACAAGCAAACCAGGCTGTTGTCTTGTGAAACAGTGGATGTAAAGCATCTAGCTAGCTAAAGCATTTACTGCAAATTGAATGTACAATTGTGTAAGCTTTCTTTGCAATGCAGCTGAAGAGGAATACCTATGTGAGAATGCTGTTCATCGACTACAGCTCGGCATTCAACACCATAGTACCCTCCAAGCTCGTCATCAAGCTCGAGACCCTGGGTCTCGACCCCGCCCTGTGCAACTGGGTACTGGACTTCCTGACGGGCCGCCCCCAGGTGGTGAGGGTAGGCAACAACATCTCCTCCCCGCTGATCCTCAACACTGGGGCCCCACAAGGGTGCGTTCTGAGCCCTCTCCTGTACTCCTGTTCACCTGTTCACCCACGACTGCGTGGCCATGCACGCCTCCAACTCAATCATCAAGTTTGCGGACGACACAACAGTGATAGGCTTGATTACCAACAACGACGAGACGGCCTACAGGGAGGAGGTGAGGGCCCTCGGAGTGTGGTGTCAGGAAAATAACCTCACACTCAACGTCAACAAAACTAAGGAGATGATTGTGGACTTCAGGAAACAGCAGAGGGAACACCCCCATCCACATCGATGGAACAGTAGTGGAGAGGGTAGCAAGTTTTAAGTTCCTCGGCATACACATCACAGACAAACTGAATTGGTCCACTCACACAGACAGCATCGTGAGGAAGGCGCAGCAGCGCCTCTTCAACCTCAGGAGGCTGAAGAAATTTGGCTTGTCACCAAAAGCACTCACAAACTTCTACAGATGCACAATCGAGAGCATCCTGGCGGGCTGTATCACCGCCTGGTATGGCAACTGCACCGCCCTCAACCGTAAGGCTCTCCAGAGGGTAGTGAGGTCTGCACAACGCATCACCGGGGCAAACTACCTGCCCTCCAGGACACCTACACCACCCGATGCTACAGGAAGGCCATAAAGATCATCAAGGACATCAACCACCCGAGCCACTGCCTGTTCACCCCGCTGCCATCCAGAAGGCGAGGTCAGTACAGGTGCATCAAAGCTGGGACCGAGAGACTGAAAAACAGCTTCTATCTCAAGGCCATCAGACTGTTAAACAGCCACCACTAACATTGAGTGGCTACTGCCAACACACTGTCAATGACACTGACTCTACTCCAGCCACTTTAATCATGGGAATCGATGGGAAATGATGTAAATATATCACTAGCCACTTTAAACAATGCTACCTTATATAATGTTACTTACCCTACATTGTTCATCTCATATGCATACGTTGATACTGTACTCTATATCATCGACTGCATCCTTATGTAATACATGTATCACTAGCCACTTTAACTATGCCACTTGGTTTACATACTTATCTCATATGTATATACTGTACTCGATATCATCTACTGTATCTTGCCTATGCTGCTCTGTACCATCACTCATTCATATATCCTTATGTACATATTCTTTATCCCCTTACACTGTGTATGACAGTAGTTTTTTTTGGAATTGTTAGTTAGATTACTTGCTCGTTATTACTGCATTGTCGGAACTAGAAGCACAAGCATTTCGCTACACTCGCATTAACATCTGCTAACCATGTGTATGTGACAAATAAAATTTGATTTGATTTGATTTGATTTGAAGTAACAAAGCTAGCTAACTATTTACTTGCTTATTGTGTCGTGGAGAATAAAAATAACTGTATGCCTATGGATGTGTAGCTAGCTACAGTATGTAGCCGATCTGTGTATGGACCCTAAAACGTTAGGTTCTGAACTAATATTCATACCAATCTATGAACCTCAGCTATCATAGCTGTTGTATCAACTTCAAGTCTGAATGGCATGAATGAAGCCTATGGTTAGAGTAGAATATAATAACTGTCACGCCCTGGTCTTAGTATTTTGTGTTTATATATTTATTTGGTCAGGCCAGGGTGTGACATGGGTTTATTTTGTGTTCTGTTTTTGTATTGGGGTTTTAGTAGGTATTGGGATTGTGGCTGAGTAGGGGTGTCTAGCATAGTCTATGGCTGCCTGAGGCGGTTCTCAATCAGAGGCAGGTGATTATCGTTGTCTCTGATTGGGAACCATATTTAGGTAGCCCGGGTTTCACTGTGTGTTTGTGGGTGATTGTTCTTGTCTCTGTGTGTGTTAGCACAGTTAGCACAGTGTAGTTATTACCACGCATGAGATTCCCACATTGTAGCCTGTACATTGAATATTTTCACTGATCATGTACTCTACCTTGGCAAATAAAGGTGCAGTTCAGGTATGAATCTCTTGAGACATTCTTATTCAGTCATATCAAACTGTGTATCTGCATGTATGTATTACAATTATACACTTCAACAGTGTTTACTCATCCTGCTCCTGGGACATCAATGATTACACATTGTAACTATGCAATAGACTATAAAAAACTATGCATATATGAGGTCACAGGATAGTATTTCAATGAGATACTTAATTTCAACCAGTGGAGAATGTGAAACGCTTTATTGAAAGAAGTTCATTATCCAGGTGTTATAAATACATAATACATGCATTATAATTATGATAGCCCCAGTTGGCCCGAAGGTTATCTTAAGGGCGGGTGAGGTGGCGATGACAAGACTGGCTTCCTCTCTCAAAACATACCTGCAGATGAGAGAGCATGATTAAGCCTTGTTTTTTTTACTCTAACACAGTCAGTCATCTTAAATCAGGCGTTGAATTGCAAAACTGACCTTGGATCATTAACTCTGGGACTACTACATCTCTGTCTGTATTTCAATGTAAAGCATCTCTTTAATAATACTTCCTGTTGACCCATTCATGCTGTGCCCTCTGTGTCAGCCAGTTCAGATGCGGGAGGGGTTCACCAAAATAGCTGATATAACCTAGAGGATTTAGGGAGAAGGGGGAGAGGGATGAAGTGAAGAAGAGAGACTGTTATTGTGTGTGTGTGGTCTCACCTGATGTCCACACTAAGTGGCTACAGAGTACTTTATGCTGTGCCCTCTGTGTCAGCCAGTTCAGATGCGGGAGGGGTTCACCAAAACAGCTGATATAACCTAGAGGATTTAGGGAGAAGGGGGAGAGGGATGAAGTGAAGAAGAGAGACTGTTATTGTGTGTGCGTGTGTGTGGTCTCACCTGGTGTCCACACTAAGTGGCTACAGAGTACTTTATGCTGTGCCCTCTGTGTCAGCCAGTTCAGATGCGGGAGGGGTTCACCAAAACAGCTGATATAACCTAGAGGATTTAGGGAGAAGGGGGAGAGGGATGAAGTGAAGAAGAGAGACTGTTATTGTGTGTGTGTGTGTGGTCTCACCTGGTGTCCACACTAAGTGGCTACAGAGTACTTTATGCTGAAAAACAGACACATGAGGACAAACAATAGAAGATAATGTCAATAGAAGATACTGTATGTGACACAGACACCTATCGGAGTGTACCTGAAACATTTAAAAATAGAAGGCTATGTGTCTCACCACCAAATCATGACTTGGCAGAAACAGATAGTCCAGTGAAAATGACTGTGTTTATGTGGTGTAAATCTGAAAATTAGCAGCTGACATCTTAAGGGTTTTTTAATTAATGCATGTGAGAAAGGTTCCATGTACAACAAGACAGGCAGAGATGGAGAAAAAGAACACAGAACAGTTTAATTACCTCTGGTTATGGACACTTTTGCCAGCAATAAAGCTTCCACGGCCTGTTCCTCGGACAGTGAACATCTGGCAATATCTACATTGTTGACCCCTTTGTCAGCTCGCTCTTTGAAAGTAAAGAAAACAGCTTATTCTTTATGGATATGAAAGCAATAACTGAGATATGACCGTTCAATCAAAAGCAGCAGATGTCATTTTTAGGATACATCAATACAGCCCAGTGCTGCTTACCTGAGATGCCATCTTCGTAGGTGTCCGCTTTCACTTCCTTCGTGTCGGAAAAAGTTGCTTTCAGAACAATTATTTTTGATTGAAAATAAAAAAGGTTTTGCTCTCGACAAAAAGACACCAATGTACCTCCATAGCATATAACAATTTATCTGTGAATAACTACACCTTCATACAAACGTGCTACTTCAACAAGAATTCTTGACGCACAACCGAATATGCTGCCATATCCGGCAATCACACCCACAAGCGAGCCACTCAGGAGCAGAATGATGACGTGTGGAAGAGGGAAAGGAATGAGATGGGAACAGCTATTTGTTGCAAGTTGGCAAGGAGGGCTAATAGCTGAACAATAGACTATTCAACCTTTACTAAAGAATAGTCTAATAGCTGAGCTAGGTGTGAACCCCCCCCTCCTATCACAGACCAGATTTGCCCTAACGACCAGGGGTAGCTTGCTACTCAATGTAATAAAGCAATGACTTTTCAAATAAGTTACCTTACACGTTATGTTGGCTGTCCTTACGAACGACATAGCATATCATTACAGCCGTATGTACCGGTATGTTAGCTAGCTAAATAACGTTTGTAGTTATACATCGAACTTGCCAGTATATTAACTATAGGCTATCTAACTACCCAACGTTTATTGACTTGATTATTCTCGTCGTTCTTAGCTTAGCTAAATGGTGTAGTCTGTGCTTTCTCAATGGTCATTCGGGCGCTTTCGTAAATTCGCTCTGGCTATCTATAGGCTGGACAAGAGAATGAGTCAAAAATTCAACCAAGGCTGACAAACGGCTTAAGAACGTTGGTTAACTGGAACATTAGCGTGAGCCCATAGCAAATTAATGGAATCGAACGTTCGCAGAGTCTGTTTTGACTGGAGTGATGCTTAGAATTCCATGAAAAAATGTATCCCTTTTTATTTTACCAAGACAATCTGTTCGTCGGACAAAATTGGGAAAAAAACAACTTGTGTAGAAAGTAAACATCCGCACCTCGATGGTGTCAACTGTGCTTATGTCTGTGTAATGAAAAAGTAGGGAAAAAAATTAAAACTTCTGACTATTTATGGTCTAGCGACTGATGACAAATGAGCTCGCTGCCAAGACTTACATACAAAGAGGAGATTCTCCTGATTAAAATGGTGCCCGTGTAACAGTTTTGCTTCTGTCCCTCTCCTCGCCCCTACCTGGGCTCGAACCAAGGACCCTCTGCACACAAAGACAACAGCCACCAGTTACACCCGACTTGAAAAATATATATACACATTGTGAAATATTTGCAGAAATAGACAGACATGCAGAGTTCCAAAATTATTTTTGTTGTTTCCATTTTGTTGTTTCCATTTTAACTATAAAACAACATGAGCAGGTCTCATTGCCAACAATAGCGAAGCAGACATTGTGACGTTGAACAATAAGCTGGGAATAGAATGTTCGGAAGGCGAGTTGGAGCCACAGTGCTCAATAGAACTAATAGGAGCTGGCAGGGTGAAAAATGCACAAAAGTAAGGCCTGTTTTTTCGCGATTACTTCAAAACGACGGCCTTATCAGCTCTGCTAGGGCGAGTAAAATGGTCAGAGTGGTCTCATTTGTGTCTGGAAGTAGCTAGCCAACGTTAGCTTGGGTGCCTGACTGCCGTTGTAAGGCCAAAACGCTCAAATCAACCCTACTCCTCGGCCCGAACGTCCAGTGTGCGCTCCGAGAGCAAAACGGTCTGAATATACAAATTGACAATTTTTCTCTGAATGGAAACACCATAATATTAATCAAATTAATTAAGCTACATTTCTTAAAATCAATCTCATATACTATGTTATTAAAAAAAAGGTTTTAAATTCTCTGGTAATGCCAATATGGAATAATATCAAATGCTTCTCAAAGATGCGCTCTGGTGGTAAAACTAGCAATAACTTGCAGTAACAGAAGAAATGGCTGAGAATTAAATGACATGCCACAGAATGCTGCAGCAGCACGCAGGGTGTGCCGCAGTATGACACAACTTTTAAAAGGAGGAATCACTGTAGCTATATAGTCATGTACATGATGTGCTTATAAATGTGCAATGTATGTATGTACTTAATATACTGAGAATATAGGTTATACTGTAGACTGGGCTGATTGTACTTTTCTCTCAATTTAAAGTGGTCTAGTTCAAATATGATTCAGCCAGTCAAGATTCAGGGCAGTTCTCTCAATTTTAGGCTACTGGGCAGATTGTACAATTCTCTCAGGTTAAAATGGCCTACTACCGAAAATTACTTGACATACCTACTGTTGGATTCTAAACTTTGAACATTGAGATATTAAAGACATCATAGATCAGACGCATAGTTGGCGCCGGAAGTATATCCTAACTTCCGGCGCCGACAGAGATTGCCGCCTCGCTTCGCGTTCCTAGGAAACTATGCAGTTTTTTGTTTTTTTTACGTGTTATTTCTTACATTAGTACCCCAGGTCATCTTAGGTTTCATTACATACAGTCGAGAAGAACTACTGAATATAAGATCAGCGTCAACTCACCATCAGTACGACCAAGAATATGATTTTCACGAAGCGGATCCTGTGTTCTGCCTTTCAACCAGGACAACGGAATGGATCCCAGCCGGCGACCCAAAAAAACGACTCCGTAAAAGAGGGAAACGAGGAGGTCTTCTGGTCAGACTCCGGAGACGGGCACATCGTGCACCACTCCCTAGCATTCTTCTCGCCAATGTCCAGTCTCTTGACAACAAGGTGGATGAAATCCGAGCAAGGGTAGCATTCCAGAGGGACATCAGAGACTGTAACGTTCTTTGCTTCACGGAAACATGGCTCACTGGAGAGACGCTATCGGAGGCGGTGCAGCCAGCGGGTTTCTCCACGCATCGCGCCGACAGAAACAAACATCTTTCTGGTAAGAAGAGGGGCGGGGGCGTATGCCTTATGGCTAACGAGACGTGGTGTGATCACAGAAACATACAGGAAGTCAAATCCTTCTGTTCACCTGATTTAGAATTCCTCACAATCAAATGTCGACCGCATTATCTACCAAGAGAATTCTCTTCGATTATAATCACAGCCGTATATATTCCCCCTCAAGCAGACACATCGATGGCTCTGAACGAACTTTATTTGACTCTTTGCAAACTGGAATCCATATATCCTGAGGCTTCATTCATTGTAGCTGGGGATTTTAACAAGGCTAATCTGAAAACAAGACTCCCTAAATTGTATCAGCATATCGATTGCGCAACCAGGGCTGAAAAAACCTTGGATCATTGTTACTCTAACTTCCGTGACGCATATAAGGCCCTGCCCCGCCCTCCTTTCGGAAAAGCTGACCACGACTCCATTTTGCTGATCCCTGCCTACAGACAGAAACTAAAACAAGAAGCTCCCACGCTGAGGTCTGTCCAACGCTGGTCCGACCAAGCTGATTCCACACTCCAAGCCTGCTTCCATCACGTGGACTGGGATATGTTTCGTATTGCGTCAGATAACAACATTGACGAATACGCTGATTTGGTGTGCGAGTTTATTAGAACGTGCGTCGAAGATGTCGTTCCCATAGCAACGATTAAAACATTCCCTAACCAGAAACCGTGGATTGATGGCAGCATTCGCGTGAAACTGAAAGCGCGAACCACTGCTTTTAATCAGGGCAAGGTGACTGGTAACATGACCGAATACAAACAGCGCAGCTATTCCCTCCGCAAGGCTATCAAACAAGCTAAGCGTCAGTATAGAGACAAAGTAGAATCTCAATTCAACGGCTCAGACGCAAGAGGTATGTGGCAGGGTCTACAGTCAATCACGGACTACAAGAAGAAAACCAGCCCAGTCACGGACCAGCATGTCTTGCTCCCAGGCAGACTAAATAACTTTTTTGCCCGCTTTGAGGACAATACAGTGCCACTGACACGGCCTGCAACGAAAACATGCGGACTCTCCTTCACTGCAGCCGAGGTGAGTAAAACATTTAAACGTGTTAACCCTCGCAAGGCTGCAGGCCCAGACGGCATCCCCAGCTGCGCCCTCAGAGCATGCGCAGACCAGCTGGCCGGTGTGTTCACGGACATATTCAATCAATCCCTATACCAGTCTGCTGTTCCCACATGCTTCAAGAGGGCCACCATTGTTCCTGTTCCCAAGAAAGCTAAGGTAACTGAGCTAAACGACTACCGCCCGTAGCACTCACTTCCGTCATCATGAAGTGCTTTGAGAGACTAGTCAAGGAGACTAGTCACCATATCATCTCCACCCTACCTGACACCCTAGACCCACTCCAATTTGCTTACCGCCCAAATAGGTCCACAGACGATGCAATCTCAACCACACTGCACACTGCCCTAACCCATCTGGACAAGAGGAATACCTATGTGAGAATGCTGTTCATCGACTACAGCTCGGCATTCAACACCATAGTACCCTCCAAGCTCGACATCAAGCTCAAGACCCTGGGTCTCGACCCCGCCCTGTGCAACTGGGTACTGGACTTCCTGACGGGCCGCCCCCAGGTGGTGAGGGTAGGCAACAACATCTCCACCCCGCTGATCCTCAACACTGGGGCCCCACAAGGGTGCGTTCTGAGCCCTCTCCTGTACTCCCTGTTCACCCACGACTGCGTGGCCACGCACGCCTCCAACTCAATCATCAAGTTTGCGGAAGACACAACAGTGGTAGGCTTGATTACCAACAACGACGAGACGGCCTACAGGGAGGAGGTGAGGGCCCTCGGAGTGTGGTGTCAGGAAAATAACCTCACACTCAACGTCAACAAAACTAAGGAGATGATTGTGGACTTCAGGAAACAGCAGAGGGAACACCCCCTATCCACATCGATGGAACAGTAGTGGAGAGGGTAGTACGTTTTAAGTTCCTCGGCATACACATCACAGACAAACTGAATTGGTCCACTCACACAGACAGCATCGTGAAGAAGGCGCAGCAGCGCCTCTTCAACCTCAGGAGGCTGAAGAAATTTGTCTTGTCACCAAAAGCACTCACAAACTTCTACAGATGCACAATCGAGAGCATAGTAGTCGTTTAGCTCAGTTACCTTAGCTTTCTTGGGAACAGGAACAATGGTGGCCCTCTTGAAGCATGTGGGAACAGCAGACTGGTATAGGGATTGATTGAATATGTCCGTAAACACACCGGCCAGCTGGTCTGCGCATGCTCTGAGGGCGCGGCTGGGGATGCCGTCTGGGCCTGCAGCCTTGCGAGGGTTAACACGTTTAAATGTCTTACTCACTTCGGCTGCAGTGAAGGAGAGACCGCATGTTTTCGTTGCAGGCCGTGTCAGTGGCACTGTATTGTCCTCAAAGCGGGCAAAAAGTTATTTAGTCTGCCTGGGAGCAAGACATCCTGGTCCGTGACTGGGCTGGGTTTCTTCCTGTAGTCCGTGATTGACTGTAGACCCTGCCACATGCCTCTTGTGTCTGAGCCGTTGAATTGAGATTCTAGTATGATTCCCAATCAGAGACAACGATAGACAGCTGTCCCTGATTGAGATCCTTACCCGGCCAAAACATAGAAATAAAGAAACATAGAAAACAAAAATAGAATGCCCATCCCACATCACACCCTGACCTAACCAAATAGAGAAATAAAACGTCTCTTTAAGGTCAGGGCGTGACACTCCGGCTGGAGCGTGGGAACCTGACAGACCGGCTGAAGCAATGGGGCCTGGTGATCCAGCTCAGGCATGAGAGCCTGACGAGCCGGTGGAAGCAAGGGAGCCTGGCGATCCGGCGAAGGCATGGAAGTCCGACGAGCCGGCTGAGGCAGGGGAGCCTGGCGATCTGTCTGAGGCATGAGAGCCTGTAGCAGCTCCTGGACCCGACGTCATTCCCACCGAAACAAAAAACATTCACTAATGCTTCCCTTAGGTGAGGCGTTATTCTATAATGTGTGCGCTGAGAGTTATGAAGCAAGCTCAGGGAATGAGTGTTTTGAAAAATAAACGTAACACAAAACAAGAAAACATGAACAACGCACAGACATGAGACTAGAACAGAAACAATAACACCAGGGGAAGGAACCAAAGGGAGTGACATACAGTTGAAGTCGGAGGTTTACATACACTTAGGTTGGAGTCACTAAAACTCGTTTTTCAACCACTCCACAAATGACTTGTTAAACAAACTATAGTTTTGGCAAGTCGGTTAAGACATCTACTTTGTGCATGACACAAGCCATTTTTCCAACAATTGTTTACAGACAGATTATTTCACATATAATTCACTGTATCACAATTCCAGTGGGTCAGAAGTTTATACACTAAGTTGACTGTGCCTTTAAACAGCTTGGAAAATTCCAGAAAATTATGTCATGGCTTTAGAAGCTTCTGATAGGGTAACTGAAATCATTTTAGTCAATTGGAGGTGTACCTGTGAATGCATTTCAAGGTCAACCTTCAAACTCAGTGCCTCTTTGCTTGACATCATGAGAAAATCAAAAGAAATCAGCCATGACCTCAGAAAAAATATTGTAGACCTCCACAGGTCTGGTTCATCCTTGGGAGCAATTTCCAGACCCCTGAAGGTACCACGTTCATCTGTACAAACAATAGTACACACGTATAAACACCATGGGACCACGCAGCCGTCATACCACTCAGAAAGGAGATGCGTTCTGTCTCCTAGAGATGAACGTACTTTGGTGCGAAAAGCACAAATCAATCCCAGAACAACAGCAAAGGACCTTGTGCAGATGCTGGAGGAAACAGGTACAAAAGTATCTATATCCACAGTAAAACGTGTCATATATTGACATAACCTGAAAGGCTGCTCAGCAAGGAAGAAGTCACTGCTCCAAAACCGCCATATAAAAATCAGACTACGTTTTGCAACTGCCCATGAAGATAAAGATCATACTTTTTGGAGAAATGTCCTCTGGTCTGATGAAACAAAAATAGAACTGTTTGGCCATAATGACCATCGTTATTATGCACGGGGGTGGCAGCATCATGTTTTGGATATATTGAAGCAACATCAAGACATCAATGAAGTTAACTTCTTGGTGACAGGGGACAGTATTTTCACATCCGGATGAAATGCATGCCCAAATTCAACTGCCTGCTACCCATCCCCAGAAGATAAGATATGCATATGATTAGTACATTGTGATAGAAAACACTCTGAAGTTTCTAAAACTGTTTGAATCATGTATGTGAGTATAACAGAACTTATGTAGCAGGCAAAACCCAGAGGACAAACCATTCAGATTTGTTTTTTTTATGTCACTCTCTTTTCAATGTGGTTTCATTGGGAATCCAGATTTCAAAGAACCTTCTTGCAGTTCCTACCGCTTCCATGGGATGTCACCAGTCTTTAGAAATTAGTTGAGGTTTTTCCTTTGTGTAATGTATGGCCATCTTGAACGAGGGTCACTTCATGTGTACTGTTTGATAGAGGCGCATGACCAGAAAGCATGCTTCAGTTTGTTTTCTTCCTGTATAACACAGATCATCACATCTTCAATTTTATCGATTATTTACTTTCAAAAATACCTAAAGTTGTATTACGAAAGTAGTTTGAAATGTTTTGGCAAAGTTTACAGGTAACTTTTGAGATATTTTGTAGTCACGTTGCGCAAGTTGGAACAGGTGTTTTTCTGGATCAAAAGCTCAAAATAAATGGAAATTTTGGATATACAGTATATGGACGGAATTAATCGAATTAATCAATCCTATAGAAACTTTGTGGGCAGAACTGAAAAAGTGTGTGCGAGCAAGGAGGCCTACAAACCTGACTCAGTTACACCTGTCCTGTCAGGAGGAATGTGCCCAAAAAATTCACCCAACTTATTATGGGAAGCTTGTGGAAGGCTACCCAAAATGTGTGACCCAAGTTTAAATTGCTTAAGGCAATGCTACCAAATACTAATCGAGTTTATGTAAACTTCGGATCCACTGGGAATGTGATGAAAGAAATATTACAGGCCTCTCTCATCTTTTTAAGTGGGAGAACTTGCACAATGGGTGGCTGACTAAATACTTTTTTGCCCCACTGTACATGTTCATATGCCAGATTGTATTTACTCTAAGTATGTTTGCACCGTTATTGATATGTGTGCTCAAGGTTATTCATGTGTGTGTAGCATCTGAAGACGTTTAGATGTTAATTCATGCTGTTAAATGTTAATTGAAAAGGATGTGAAAGGGCTTCTTCCCATTGGTCAGATGCATGATGGATATTGGTATTCAAACCCTGTCATTTCTGTGTTTGAGAGACAGATAGAGACTAGACAGGGTAAGATCGGCATGCTGTCAGGTGCAGGAATGATTGAAACCTGGCTTTTTGTTTGAGTCGATTAGGCTTACTTTTTGTTCATCGTCCTGTTTACTTGTTTTTGTAAATACTTGTACAGTCGCTGGCTATATTAACGTTTTATGGCTGCAATCCCACTAACGGGATAAGTGTCATCAACAACCGCTGAATAGCATAGCGCTACATTCAATAAATATTACTAAAAATATTTATATTCATGAAATCACAAGTGAATTATAGGAAAACACAGCTTAGCCTTTTGTTAATCCAACTGTCGTCTCAGATTTTGAAATTATGCTTTACAGCGAAAGCAATCCAAGCGTCTGTGTAAGTTTATCGATCGCACAACAAAACATTAAGTACACTTAGCATCAGGTAGCTTGGTCACAAAAATCAGAAAGCAATCAAATTAATCGTTTACCTTTGATGATCTTTGGATGTTTTCACTCACGAGACTCCCAGTTACACAATAAATGTTCCTTTTGTTCCATAAAGATTATTTTTATATCCAAATCAAGTGCTGTGATGTTACTGGCTACAGACTGATCCTACTGGCCTAAGACCACTCTTGGTCCTGATCGAGTCTGATTCATGTAAACCTGCTACACTTTCCTCTGTCATGTGCTCATCTCTCCCAGTGGCCCTAGGCAAAATGTGTGTCAACCCATGTTGAAAAGGCCCATGGAGTTGGTGGAATAATCCTTTAATTCATTGCCATTTACTCAGCTGGGCCAGGGGCGCTTTAATTAGGTCAGGTGGAAATGTCCGACAGATCTCAACTCCATAAAAGGAGGAAATTGCCATCGCCTGATCTCGCTGCTTTCTCTTTCTTAACTCCATCTGATCCAGAAGTTCTGTGCGTCCATTAATCCACCACAGACTACTCAGTAAATATACCACTTTATGGTTAAAGGAATTCCTGCCTCAGTCTCATCCATTCCTCTGTTACCTGACACGTGACCACCTGTTCACCTTCACTGTCAGTCATCCTACCTGTCGCTTCGGAGCGAGCTTATGGGGCTGTTTCCTATCTTAGAGTGGAGGATAAGGCAGGCCACACCCATGTCTCCTTTGTCATGGGCAGGTCCAGGGTCGCACCCAAGAAGCAGTTGTCAATGCCTAGACTGGAACTCAGTGCTGCCCTTTCCGGAGCCCAGTTGGCCTCTACCTTGCGAGCCGAGCTCACCTTGCCAATCCAACGGGTCATCTACTGGAGTGATTCGACCACTGTATTGACCTGGCTCAAGTCGGAGTCCTGCAGGTATAAGGTGTTTTTCGGAACTCGCATTGCGGAAATCCAAGACCTAACAGAAGTCCAGGACTGGAGGTATGTTGATAGCATAAACAATCCTGCTGATGACATTACTCACGGTAAAACCCTTAAGGAATTGGCTCAACCCCATCGCTGGAGCTTGGGACCACCATTCTTGTCCCAACCAGAGAACGAGTGGTCGACAGCCCCCAGGCGTGCGGCCCCTCCGCAACCAACTGAAGCTCATGAGTTAAGGAACCAACAACGGCTCTCCATGACCTAACACAATCCCAAACACTGCCGGATCTGATCGCCGCCACAAACCAGACCTCAGATGGGGTGGCTTCTATACCACCTCCCTCGCGGCAGAGACACTACTCCTCCAGCAAGCACAAGCGTTTGCTTCCCTGAGGAGTTAAAAGCTCTGAAAGCCGGTAGGGAAGTGGCTAAGGACAGCCGTCTTCTCTCTCTTGCCCCAGAATAAGATCCAATCCTTGCCGTGATCAGAGTCAGAGGGAGGCTGCGCCAAAGCAGAGGTTTTGGACCCAGATGCTATCCACCCAATTATCCTTGACTCTAGACACCCTCTTTATTTTTTTAATTTTTTACCTTTATTTAACTAGTCAAGTCAGTTAAGAACGCATTCTTATTTTCAATGACGGCGTGGGATCGGTGGGTTAACTGCCTGTTCAGGAGCAGAACGACAGATTTGTACCTTGTCAGCTCGGGGGTTTGAACTCGCAACCTTCCGGTTACTAGTCCAACGCTCTAACCACTAGGCTACGCTGCCGCCTCTTACCAGGCTCCTCATCAAGAGTTCTGATGAGAGGCTTCTCCACCCAGGGCCAGAGAGGGTCTATGGGGAGATGAGGCGGAAGTACTGGATAATTGGAGGACGAGGAGCCATTCGTAAGCACCAATATGCCTGCGTAGAATGTCAGAGATGGCGGGCCGGAGCCACAGTGCCCAAAATGGCAGATTTACCCCCTGCTCGCTTGCGCCTCCTTAAACCATCCTTCTGGTCAACAGGAGTAGATTGCTTTGGCCCCTTGATGATCAAGCTAGGTCGTTGTGTGGAAAAGCGCTGGGGCATTCTATTCAAGTGTTTGACAACCAGATGTGTCCACTTGGACCTACTGGAGAGTTTGGATACTGAAGCCTTCCTCATGGCCCTACGGCGGTTTATCTCCCGACGGGGGAAACCCTACGAGATCCTGGCTGACAGAGGTACGAACTTCAAGGCAGGAGAAGCCAGGTTGGAGGAAGCCTTGCAAGCCATGGCACCCAGCCTCCAGGATCAGCTGATGGACCAACAAATCTCATTCAAATTTAACCCTCCAGGAGCTCCTCATTTTGGAGGAACATGGGAGCGAGAGATCAAATCTGTAAAAACGGCCTTGCGAGTCGTACTAGGGGACCAAACTGTCACTGAAACTGTCTTGAGGACCGTCCTGATAGAGGTGGAAGGGATACAGAACTCCAAACCCTTGGGATATGTCTCTGCAGACATCGCTGACCCCGATCCGGTTACACCGAATATGCTCTTGATGGGACGCCGAGATACGTCACTTCCTCAAGCCATGTATGCTGATACCAACCTCGTTGGCAGACGCTGGTGGCGACACAGCCAGGTCTCAGCTGACCATTTTTGGGCCCGGGATTACCTACCAAGTCTACAGCACAGAGGGAAATGGCAGAGAGAAATGGCTAGCCTGGAAACTGGCCAAGTAGTAATGATGGTGGACCCTCAGCTGCCTCGAGCCTCCTGGCCAGTGGGCTGTATCACTAAGACCATGCCGGGGACTGATGGTTGTGTTAGATCAGTGGAGATCCAGGTGAAGAACCGGACATATATCCTGCCAGTTGCCCGACTAATTCCTCTCCCTGAGATGACAGAGGACGGGGAGCAATGAGCCTTTTTTGAGGAGTGTGGAATTTAACAAATTTCCGGGGTGGCTGTAAAGGCCCATGGAGTTGGTGGAATAATCCTTTAATTCATTGCCATTTACTCAGCTGGGCCAGGGGCGCTTTAATTAGGTCAGGTGGAAATGTCCGACAGATCTCAACTCCATAAAAGGAGGAAATTGCCATCGCCTGATCTCGCTGCTTTCTCTTTCTTAACTCCATCTGATCCAGAAGTTCTGTGCGTCCATGAATCCACCGCAGACTACTCAGTAAATATACCACTTTATGGTTAAAGGAATTCCTGCCTCAGTCTCATCCATTCCTCTGTCACCTGACACGTGACCACCTGTTCACCTTCACTGTCAGTCATCCTACCTGTCCAGCTACCCACACAGATTCCACTAATCTTTCAACCCAATTGTGAAACAGTCTCTTAAAATGTGGAATCAGTTCCATTTAGCCTTAAAGGCTTTTCTCTGTCAGGTCCAATCAATCAGAACATTTTATTTTCTCCATCTTTAAATTATGGGGCTTTTGGCATCAGGCATTCACTCAGCCTCTCCTCGGTAGCCCAATTATTCATTGATAATACATTAGCCTCTTTTGCTCAGCTACAGGAAAATTATGACCTCCCCCAATCCAACTTATTCCTCCCTCTAGACAAGGAACTTTGTTAGAGATAACACATTTCAATTTCCCATTAGGAATGCAAGTACAGCAATGGAGAGCTTTTTGAATTAAACAAGCTTCCTAAGGGTGCAATTTCAGACATATCATAAATGACTTACAGAACCCATCTTTTTTGCCTTTAAAGACCACGGGAGAATGATTTGGGGGTAGGAACTTGGGGATGACACCTGGGAATCTGTGATGCACAGGAAACACTTTTTCCTCTTTTAGCGCCAGACACAGCCAGATCCAATTCAAGGTGGATCACTGGTCCAGGGCTACATTTGGGAAAATATTATCTGATTTGGATTATTTTTTGTGTTCGAACAAGTAGCCACACTATTCCATATGTTTTGGAACTGTAACAAACTGTCGGTTTCTGGGAATTCATATTTAAATGCTTCTCTGATATACAGTATATGGCACTGTCATAGGGCTTTCTCCCCTTACCATACTCCAGAAATGCTTCCCCTGTATTATAAATATTGGGTGGGAGATGTGTTGTGTTCTCTGAAATGAGAGAAAATGTCATTCACACACGTGGGAACTCCAAAACTGTTTTATGAAACCTGAGCTGTATTTTACATCCCTGTGACTTACTGCTTGGAGGGGACATATTTTTTTCTGTGTTTTCTGGAGGTGGGGGCATTGAGATTTGTGATGAGTGCCCATTGATGCTTTAAGAATGTTACTTGTGAATGCCTTAGCCCTAGTGTCCCTTCAGAGCATAACATGTGAGCTTGTTTGGCTCTGTTGTTTGTCAACAATGTAATCTTAAAAAAATATATATTTAACTTTCATTTTGGTCCAGTGAATGGTCAGTCTTTGTGGCCATGAATGTCTGTGAATATGAGAGTGGTTGCATTTCTCCACCCCACCCCTCGGCTGATTATAGGAACAGTGGTGGGGTGCCTCCTTGTTTGAACAACAGATGGACCTTTATACACTTTTGCCCAGTGTGAATTTAACTTGTCTAAAGAATAGTATCTTTATAGTTTTGTCTTATTTCTTTATTTGTTTTTGTGAGTATATTATTTATATTGTGTTGTCTAACTGTGTGTGATGTGATTTGTGTGTAAACTGAATAAACAGTTTTCAAAGATTTAAAAAAAAAATGATTCTCTCTCTCCATTCTCGCCTCAGGACACTCCACCGCAACCACACTTACACATTTGCTGCAGACAGACACAGATTTGTTTAACGCAGAGATTTCTCCAAACCCCCCGAAACGATTACACCAAGCATTAGGGAATCTGCTGTATCTCTTCCAATCTGGTAAAAACAACCCAGGCAAAGAGTCAATTTAGCAGAGTCAGCTCCATATTTGTATTTATTAAGGATCCCCTTTAGCTGCTGCCTTTGCAACATTAAGGCAGTTATATACAATTTAAAATATTACATGACATTTCATAACACTTTTCACAAAACATTAAGTGTGTACCCTTAGGCCGCTAACCCCATTCGCCCCAATAGGAAATGCTTTAAGTAGCTTAGCTTTTGTGTTACTTTAGCTGTGAGATAGTTTGGTTTTTGGCATCTCTCTCTCCCTCACTTTTTCTTCTCTCGCTCATCCTGGAATTGGGGATTTTGTTAAATCATGTGAGATTATCACTGGCTGAGCTGAGGAACACAAGGGCATGTCTCACCCCCCCTCTCTCATCCTACTTCTCTCTACACCTAGACAGGGGAAGGGAGAGGGTAAAGAGGCCTACGACAGGGTGGGAGTTCAGTTCATCTCTTCCAGTTCATCTCATTCATAACCTAAAAGATTACTGAAGATGACCAGATTGGTTTCCCTATGGAGAAACGTGTATGTGCTCGCCTTCTGGATGATAGCGGGGTGAACAGGCAGTGGCTCGGGTGGTTGTTGTCCTGGATGATCTTTTTGGCCTTCCTGTGACATCGGGTGCTGTAGGTGTCCTGGAGGGCAGGTAGTTTGCCCCTGGTGATGCAGTGTGCAGACCTCACTACCCTCTGGAGAGCCTTGTGGTTGTGGGCGGAGCAGTTGCCGTACTAGGTGGTGATACAGCCCGTCAGGATGCTCTTGATTGTGCATCTGTAAAAAGTGTATTTAGTGACGAGCCAAATTTCTTCAGCCTCCTGAGGTTGAAGAGGAGCTGTTGCGCCTTCTTCACCACGCTGTCTGTGTGGGTGGACCATTTCAGTTTGTCCGTGATGTGTATGCCGAGGAACTTAGAACTTTCCATCTTCTCCACTACTGTCCCGTCGTTGTGGATAGGGGGGTGCTCCCTCTGCTGTTTCCTGAAGTCCACGATCATCTCCTTTGTTTTGTTGACGTTGAGTGTGAGGTTATTTGCCTCACTTCCTCCCTGTAGGCTGTCTCGTCGTTGTTGGTAATCAAGACTACCACTGTAGTGTCGCCTGCAAACTTGATGATTGAGTTGGAGGCGTGCATGGCCACGCAGTCATGGGTGAACAGGGAGTACAGGAGAGGGCTGAGAACGCACCCTTGTGGGGCCCCAGTGTTGAGGATCAGCAGGGTGGAGATGTTGTTTCCTACCCTCACCACCTGGGGGCAGCCCGTCCGAAAGTCCAGGACCCAGTTGCACAGGGCGGGGTCGAGACCCAGGGTCTCGAGCTTAATGACGAGTTTGGAGGGTACTATGGTGTTAAATGCTGAGCTGTAGTCGATGAACAGCATTCTTACACACAGTGGGCCAAAAAAGTATTTAGTCAGCCACCAATTGTGAAAGTTCTCCCACTTAAAAAGATGAGAGGCCTGTAATTTTCATCATAGGTACACTTCAACTATGACAGACAAAATGAGAAAAAAAATCCTGAAAATCACATTGTAGGATTTTTAATGAATTGATTTGCAAATTATGGTGGAAAATAAGTATTTGGTCAATAACAAAAGTTTATCTCAATACTTTGTTATATACCCTTTGTTGGCAATGACAGAGGTCAAACGTTTTCTGTAAGTCTTGACAAGGTTTTCACACACTTGCTGGTATTTTGGCCCATTCTTCCATGCAGATCTCCTCTAGAGCAGTGCTGTTTTGGGGCTGTTGCTGGGCAACACGGACTTTCAACTCCCTCCAAAGATTTTCTATGGGGTTGAGATCTGGAGACTGGCTAGGCCACTCCAGGACCTTGAAATGCTTCTTACGAAGCCACTCCTTCGTTGCCCGGGCGTTGTGTTTGGGATCATTGCCATATTGAAAGACCCAGCCACGTTTCATCTTCAAAGCCCAAAGCCCCACCATTTTTTCTAAATGTTTACTAAGGGTTGGTAACAGGCTGATTGGTTGGATATTTGAGCCAGTAATGGGGGCTTTACTATTCTTTGGTAACGTAATTACTTTTGCTTCCCTTGCACACATTTTCTAGCAGGCTTGTCACGTCCTGACCATAGAGAGCATTTATTTTCTATGGTGAAGTAGGTCAGGGTGTGACTGGGGGGTTAGTCTAGTTTATATTTTCTATGTGGGGTTCTAGTTTTGTTTTCTATGTTGGTGATTGGTATGATTCCCAATTAGAGGCAGCTGGTAATCGTTGTCTCTAATTGGGGATCATATTTAGGTAGCCTTTTTCCACCTGTGTTTTATGGGATATTGTTTTGAGTTAGTGCACATAGCTCCTCTGTAGTGACGGTTCGTTGTTAGTTTATTGTTTCGTTTTGCTAAGTTTCACTTTCTAATAAATCAATACCCACTGCGCCTTGGTCCGTCTCTACAAACGAACGTGACAGGGCATAGATTGAAGATATGGCAAATAGGAGTCACAATATCGTCTGCTATTATCCTCAGTAATTTTCCATCCAAGTTGTCAGACCCTGGTGGCTTGTCATTGTTGATAGACAAGTTTTTCACCTATTCCACACTCACTTTACAGATTTCAAAATTACAATGCTTGTCTCATAATTTGGTCAGCTATACTTGGATGTGTAGTGTCAGTGTTTGTTGCTGGCATGTCATGCCCAAGTTTGCTAATTTTACCAATAAAAAAATAATTAATGTAGTTTACAAAATCAGTGAGATTTGTGATGAATGTGCCATCTGATTCAATGAATGATGGAGCTGAGTTTGCCTTTTTGCCCAAAACATAAGGTGCTCCAACGCTTTTTACTATCATTCTTTGTTTCATAGTATAGTTTGCCAATTGGTTGTGCAACCAGACGTATTTGCCATTCCTTTTGCCTCATCCGTCTCAACCATGAAATGTTTAAATTCCTTATCAATCCAAGTGGATTTAACAGTTTTTACTGTCATTTTATTAATAGGTGCATGCTTATTAGTAACTGGAAAAAGCAATTTCAGAAATATGTTAAGTGCATTGTCTGTTTGCTCCTCATTACACACCCCCAGACCTACAAATTCCTTACATCATCAACATAGGAATCACTACAAAATGTATTTTATGACATCTTATACACTATTAGGCCCAGACTTTGTAACTCCTAGATATGGCTACTATATTTTGATCACTACATCCAATGGACTTGGATACCACCTTAAAGTAAATATATGCAGCATTAGTAAAGATGTGATCAATACATGTTGATTTCATTCCTGTGCTGTTTGTAACTACCCTGGTAGGTTGACTGATAACCTGAACCAGGTTGCAGGCACTGGTTACAGTTTGAAGCTTTTTCTTTAGTGGGCAGCTTAATGAAAGCCAGTCAATATTGGAATCAACAAGAAATTATACTTCTCTGTTGATATCGCATACATTATCAATGTAACGTGCGCTGAGAGTCAGGAAGTGAGTGTTTTAATAAATAAACAAAAGATAATACGAAACACAGACATGAAACAGAAACAATGACACCTGGGGAAGGAACCAAAGGGAGTGACATATATAGGGAAGGTAATCTGGGAAGTGATGGAGTCAGGTGAGTCTGACGACACGCAGTAGCACGTAACGATGGTGACAGGTGTGCGCCATAATGAGCAGCCTGGTGACCTAGAGGCCGGAGAAGGAGCACACGTGACAATAGTAATTTCACACATATGTTTTTCAAAACCAAGAAAGCAGAAACATCACTTTGTGTTCCTCTCATATCCATTCTGCTGGTAAGTGGTCCTGATGCTCAGTGGAGTTGTCTGTTAGAGTGTGTTAACTTGGTTGAACTTGTGAATGGTCCGTAAATTGCATTTTAACAATTTTCAGTCTTTAAAGTGCATTTTCATAATTTCTGTCATTCAGCATAAAAATACTGTAAGCATTCAGTTATTAAGATTGCCACCATGATCTGAATAATTGTTTGGAATTGCGTTGTACTGACTAATGATGTGTTCTGAAGAGTGAAGGGTGAGGTAAGATTAGCATTAAGACACTTCCTTGTCTGAATGCTAATCTGGATAGGTTTTACTTCAGCTTACTTATTAGAAACCCTACATACACCCACACTTGTCTACATGATCAAATTGAGTAGGTATAAGCAATATTGCAAGCAATACAACAAGCAATGAGCACATTGCTCTGTTGGTGGTAATCTGTTTTTTGACCTTAATTGTTTAGCTATATTCTTTGAAGAGACTATATGTCTGTTACTCTACTCCAGTTTTAAAAGCTCATCACGTTGACCTCACATTGACTCCCAAGCCCAACTACCTTGCTAAAAGATACTACAACCTAACTGTGGTTCTTTCCAGCATGCCAGGAGCAGCCAGAGGCTTAGTGAAAGAGAATCTAATGATGAGAGATTCTCGTCACCTCTCTTGGTAACCGGCAGTCCTGGCTGATTACTACACTCATAGACTGCCTCACAACCACCTCATTTCCAAAGCACTTTAGACTGTTAAGAGTGTTGTTTTTCCCACTCTGCCTTCTATATAGCCTCTCATGCATATTCAGCAAGCACTGAATGTAAGCTCGAGATGTTGGTGATAGACAGAACTGGTTAGTATGTGCATTATTGAAACATCGCATGAAAATGCAATGGCATTTCTACATAGATCTAGAAGGTCCTGGCGAGTAATGTATTTTTGCATTCATGGCTTTTACATGCCCTGTACAGATGTGAAGTCTCGTAGTGTAAGGGAAGGGGTGTATTTGGTTGAAGACAAATACAGTAGATGTATTGAAACTTAATTGAGAATCCAAGTAGATGGTTTGTAGATGTTCAGTAGATGGTAAAATAACTGTCAACAAAATGAACATTTACCATCCTGGACCTAACCCTTATCCTAACACTAAATGTAACCCTTACCCTAACCCTAACTATAAACCTTACCATAGTCCTTAACCTTTGTCACACCCTGATCTGTTCCACTTGTCCTTGTGCTTTGCTCCACCCGCCTCCGGTTGTCTCCCATCTTCCCCACTTATCCCCTGGGTATTTATACCGGTGTTTTCTGTCTGCCTGTGTCAATTTGTCAAGTCAACCAGCGTTTTTCTCTCAGCTCCTGTTTTTCCCAGTCTCCCTTTTTCTTGTCCTCCTGGTTTTGTTCCTTGCCTGTCCTGACTCTGAGCCTGCCTGCCTGACCACTCTGCCTGCCCCTGACCTCGAGCCTGCCTGCCGCCCTGTACCATTTTGCACTCTGCCCTGGCTACGAAAGCTTGCCTGTCCCCAACCTGCCTTTTGTCTATCCCTTGGATTATAATACACACTAAAGCTCAAACCATCTGCCTCCTGTCTACATCTGGGTCTCAACTTGTGTCGTGATAGTACGAACTGGCCATGACTGTCTCAGCAGACTCGGACCAACTACGTCACACTGTCTCCCTGCAGGGAGCTAACATTAAGAGAGAGGAGGAGCTACTTCAGAACCTGATGGAGAGGTTCCGATCTCTGGCGGAACGCCATGACCTGTGGTTCACGGCGCTGACTGAGCAATTCTGTGAATTAGCTCGCAAGCAGCACGCCACATCTGAGACCTCCCAGCCACTCAGTAACTTCCCTACTAGTGGTGGGTTTGTTCAGCCTGGCTCCCCGAGAACCCCGCTTATCTCCTCCAGAGCGATATGCTGGCGATCCTGGAATCTGCCGGGCGTTCCCAGTGCTCCCTCATTTTTGAGCCTATAGCCATCTTCATTCCCCTCAGATCGATCGAAGATGTCCGGAAGGGCGCTCTCCTAGGCGACGGCCATTTGGGAGCAATCCACCGTTTGCCATAACCTGGAAGATTTCATGGCGGAGGTGAGGAAGATATTAAATTCTCCGGTGCCCGGGAGAGAGGCGGCCCAAAAACTTACTGAAGGTACATCAGAACTCCCGTAGTGTGGCAGACTACGCGGTAGAGTTTCGCACATTGGCCGCCGAGACTTGTTGGAATCCAGAGTCTCTATTTGATACCTTCCTTCATGGGCTGTTGGAGGAAAAAAATAATGAGCTCGCAGAGCGGGAGTTACCATTGGACGTCCATTCCCTCATCGCCCTCACGATTAGGATTGATATGCATCTATGAGAACGCCGGAGTGAGAGGAGGTCGGGTCTCGGGAACATTCGTTCATCCGCTGCTGCCTGCTCACCTCCGAAGGAATCCGGAAGTCCCCGAAGTGTGCACTTCCGAGGAGAGCCGAAGCCACCCAAGTTCCCTCAAGAATCATCGGCTACGAGTGAGTCTGTTACCCCTGAGCCTATGCAACTGTACAGAGCAGGACTATCGCCTAAGGAATGTCCCCATAGGCTGAGCGCCAACTGTTCTCTGTACTGTGGGGCTGCAGGACACACCTGCCTGGTTAAGAGACCTATTTCTTAAGTAGGTACAAGTACTCTGGTGAGCCAGACTGGGAATCCTCTATTTTCCCCATCACCCACTCCATTTTTTGTGTACTGCTGTGGGGAAACCAGTCTAAGTCTCTCCAGGTGCTCATTGACTCTGGGGCGGATGATAGTTTTATGGACACTACCCTAGTTTCTGAATTACGTATCCCCTCTCAACTCCTCTCTGTTCCCATGGATGCTAGAGCCTGGTGGAGCATGCACAAGCTCCACCACAGTCTCGACCTTCACTTCCTGATCACAGTCCACACCACGTTTGCCCCCGACTGGTACTTCGGCCTCATCAAGCAGCGTTTTGTCTGAGATTACTGGTGTTGCGAAGGACAAAACTGTGACATGAGTAAACATCCCACAGCTAGTTGGACTGGAGGATGGTACGGTGCTGGTGGAAAACTATGCGGTACATTTCTGGACATTTTGGGATGTTAAGCCCAGGAATTTAGTTTAGATTCATCAAAGAAGTTAGCTTATAACAGTGAACCTTTATTGTGGGATATACACAAGGCAATTCTAGGTCTTGTGGCATATTTTGGTTAACCTTTCCCCAATTCAATGGAATTGCAACCCTCTGCATGCACAGTGCATTCTTCCATCGCATGTGCAGTGCACTCTTCCATCACATGTACAGCTGATTCTCAAGATCTTGCACACTAATAAGATGCTATTGAGCCCACACTACTACACTGTCTGAGCCAAGGTCTACATGCTTTCTGGTATGTTTTGATTACAATACTCGGTGGGGTGAATATATTTTAAACGACATACATGATTTGTTGTTAATTAGTAAATAGTAGCCTACAGCAAAGTAGGCTTGTTAACAATTTCTGCTAGTTAGTTTTTGCTACCATGTGGGTTTTAGCTTGCTTGAGCCTCCTAACTGAGGAGTGTTAATTCACCTGTTTCCATACACGTTTCATTTTAAAACATGTATCGTACAAAGTAGTTGTTTAATCTAACTATTTATCAGTACATGTAATTGTATTTGTTTTTTAAAAACTTTTTCCCCTTATCGTTACAGGAAAATGCCACGGGCACAATCTGTTGTGTGGAGACATTTCACTGCTGCTAATATAGAAGGAAAAGCTGTGTACATTTGCAAATACTGTGCCAAATCATATGAGAAGAATGCAACAAAGATGCAGAATCATCAGGCCAAATGCACAAAGTTCCCTCAGCGCTCACAACAAGTAACCTCTGACAAAAGTCCCTCTACTTCTTTTCGAGGTGAAAATGATGAATCAGACACCTTATCGATAACAACAGCTCATGGTCCTCCTGGAATCAAACGTGTTTTTGACTCACTGGAGGAACGTAGTCAGAGAAATGCTGATGAATGTCTTGCTCGAGCTGTATATGCAACTGGTTCACCTCTGATGCTCACAACCTGAAATGTTTAACCCAAGTTAAACAATTTAAAGGAAATACCAAATACTAATTGAGTGTATGTAAACTTCTGACCCACTGGGAATGTGATGAAATAAATAAAAGCTGAAATAAATCATTCTCTCTGCTATTATTATGACATTTCACATTCTTAAAATAAAGTGGTGATCCTAACTGATCTAAAACAGAGATTTTTTTACTAGGATTAAATGTCAGGAATTGTGAAAAACTGAGTTTAAATATATTTGGCTAAGGTGTATGTAAAATTCCGACTTCAACTGTATCACGAAGTTGCTGCAACCTAGCCTATGAATGAAAGTTTACAACAGGGTGCACAGGTCAAGAGATATTTGAAAAAATCAAGGTGTGTGCGAGCCGGTGAAAAAACCTTTCCAAGCCAAACCTTCCTATCATAACTGCTAAATACAGCCTTCATCGTTGTCACCATATTAGCTAATTTCAATTCAACAACATACTGTATGTAGCTACTAAAATGAATGCGTTAGTAAACCCGCTACAATCATGCAGTACAATGTACAGTTAGAAAGCAGTTTAGCAGTTACACCAGTGGCCACGGTGACAAAAATATAAACGCATCATGTAAAGTGTTGGTCCCATGTTTCATGAGCTGAATAAAATATCCCAGAAATGTTGCATTTGCACAAAAAGCTTATTTCTCTAAAATGTGCTCAAATTTGTTTACATCCCTGTTATTGAGCATTTCTCCTTTGCCAAAATAATCGATCCACCTGACAAGTGCGGCATATCAAGAAGCTGATTAAACAGCATGATCATTACACAGGTGCTCCTTGCATTGGGGACAATAAAAGGCCACTCTAAAATGTGCCGTTTTGTCACACAACACAATGCCACAATTGTCTAAAGTTTTTGAGGGAGCGTGCAATTGGCATGCTTACTGCAGGAATGTCCACCAGAGCTGTTGTCAGATCATTTAATGTTAATTTCTCTACCATAAGCCGCCTCCAACTTCGTTTTAGAGAATTTGGCAGTACACCTAACCAGCCTCTCAACCACCTGGATAGTTGATGAAACTGAAGAGTATTTCTGTCTGTAATAAATACCTTTTGTGGGGAAAAACTCATTCTGATTGGCTGGGCTTGGCTCCCCAATGGGTGGGCCTGGCTCCCAAGTGGGTTGGCCTATACCCTTCCAGGCCCACCCATGGCTGTGCCCCTTCCTTCCTTAGGTTATAATGAATGTATTGCAATTGACTGATTTCCTTATAATAACTCAGTAAATCCATTGATGCCAACAAACTGTTTTGCAATGAAGGTCTACAGTAGCCTCAACGGCACTCTGTAGGATACCACCATGGTGTTGCCAGAGGAAACCTGATATCTAAAAATGATCACTTTTTTATGTTTCACCATTTTTATTTTTCACTGAGGAGGAGGGTCCTCCCCTTCCTGCTCTGAGGTGCCTCCACTGGTGTGCAAATGTGTGTGCGTGCAAGTGTGTGCATTATTATATTTGCAGGCGTGTTTCCTTTAATTTTCTCTGTAAAGGTCACACAGACTTGATCTATAACCACTGCAGTTTTCCCATCACCTAGCAACAGAGGACTGAGGAGAGAGATGTAAATTGTATAAGGATTTAAAGTATGTGAATGGCAAAGTTTTGTTTAACAAAGGCCCGCCATCGTTAGCATCTATTTAAAAAATAAAATTCACAGAGTCACTTGATGATATATATTGTATACACAATGAGAAACTGCTTTTTGTAGTTTCTGAAGTACGCTTATGTTTGTTTGTAACTAGATCCTATCAAGCGTTATGACCGTGTTGCAAGATTTCCCCTTTTATCTACAGAAAATTGCATCTCCAGTATGTACATTAGAAACATTATCATTTTTAGTTAATGACTGGACATTACTTTAAAAAGGTTTAATGTGGAAAAATTGGATTGAATTGAACAACCCATCAGAGTCTAAGCGCTGTCTAAACTGGGGTAGGGGGTTCTACTTAACTACAGTGCCTTGCAAAATTATTCACCCCCTTGGCATTTTTCCTATTTTGTTGCATTACAACCTGTAATTTAAATTGATTCTTATTTGGATTTCATGTCAAAGAAAATACATAAAATAGTCGAAATTGTTGAAGTGAAATGAAAAAAATGACTTGCTTCAAAAATTTCTAAAAGATATAAAACTGAAAACTGGCACGTGCATATGTATTCATCCCCATTGCTATGAAGCCCCTAAATAAGATCTGGTGCAACCAATTACCTTCAGAAGACACATAATTAGTTACATAAAGTTCACCTGTGTGCAATCTAAGTGTCACATGATCTCAATATATATACAGCTGTTCTGAAAGGCCCCAGAGTCTTCAACACCACTAAGCAAGGGGCACCACCAAGAAAGCAGCACTATGAAGACCAAGGAGCTCTCCAAACAGGTCAGGGACAAAGTCGTAGAGGAGTACAGATCAGGGTTGGGTTATAAAAAAATATCTGAAACTTTGAAACCATGAAGGCCTGATTCACGCAGTCTCCTCTGAACAGTTGATGTTGAACTCTGTGAAGAATTTATTTGGGCTGCAATCTGAGGTGCAGTTAACTCTAATGAACTTATCCTCTGCAGTAGAGGTAACTCTAGGTCTTCCTTTCCTGTGGTTGCCAAGGCTCAGGAGAAGACCCAGATGCAGACAGTTTCAAAGTAACAAAAGTTTATTACAAAAACTGGGGAGCAAGCAAACGTCAGGTCAAGGGCAGGTAGAGGTCAATAATTTAGGGTGGTGTGACAAGGTACAGAACGGCAGACAGGATCAGTCAGGGCAGGCAGAACAGTCAAAACTGGGAAAACTGGGAAAACAGAAACCAGAGAAAGACAGGAGCACGGGGAAAACGCTGGTAGGCTTGACGACACAAAATGAACTGGCTACAGACAAACAGAGAACACTAAATAATGGGGATAATGGGGAAGATGGATGACACCTGGAGGGGGGTGGAGACAAGCACAAAGACAGGTGAAACAGATAGGGGTGTGACAGTGGCGGTCCTCATGAGAGCCAGTTCCATCATAGAGCTTGATGGTTTTTGCGACTGCACTTGAAGAAACTTTCAACGGTCTTGACATTTTCCAGATTGACTGACCTTCATGTCTTAAAGTAATGATGGAGTGTCATTTCTCTGCTTATTTGAGCTGTTCTTACCATAATATAGACTTGGTCTTTTCCCAAATATAGCTATATTCTGTACACCACCCTTACCTTGTCACAACACAACTGATTGGCTCAAACACATTAAGTTAATAAATTCCACAAATTAACTTAACAAGGCACACCTGATAATTTAAATGCATTCCAGGTGAATACCTCATGAAGCTGGTTGAGAGAATGCCAAGAGTGTGCAAAGCTGTCATTAAGCCAAAGGGTGGCTACTTTAAAGAATCTCAAATATAAAATATATTTTGATTGGTTTAATACCTTTTTTGGTTTCTAGATGATTCCATATCAGTTATTTTATAGTGTTGATGTCTTCACTATTATTCTACAATGTAGAAAATAGTACAAATAAAGAAAAACCCTTGAACAAGTAGGGGTGTCCAAACTCTTGACTGGTACTATATATATATATATATACCTACACCTACTCGTTCAAGGGTTTTTCTTTATTTTTACTATATACATACACACACATACTACTGTTCAAAAGTTTGGGGTCACTTAGGAATGTCCTTGTTTTTGAAAGAAAAACATTTTTTGTCCATTAAAATAACATCAAATTGATCAGAAATACAGTGTAGACATTGTTAATGTTGTAAATGACTATTGTAGCTGGAAACGGCAGATTTGTTATGGAATATTTACATCGGCGTACAGAGGCCCATTATCAGCAACCATCACGCCTGTGTTCCAATGACACCTTGTGTTTGCTAATCCAAGTTTACCATTTTAAAAGGCTAATTGATCGTTAGAAAATGCTTTTGCAATTATGTTAGCACAGCTGAAAACTGCTGTGCTGATTAAAGAAGCAATCAAACTGGCCTTCTTTCGACTAATTGAGTATCTGGAGCATCATCATTTGTGGGTTTGATTACAGGCTCAAAATGGCCAGAAACAAAGACCTTTCTTCTGAAACTCATCAGTCTATTCTTGTTCTGAGAAATGAAGGCTATTCCATGCGAGAAATTGCCAAGAAACTGAAGATCTTGTATAACGCTGTGTACTACTCCATTCACAGAACAGCGCAGACTGGCCCTAACCAGAATAGAAAGAGGAGTGGGAGGACCCGGTGCACAACTGAGAAAGAGGACAAGTACATTAGAGTGTCTAGTTTGAGAAACAGATGCCTCACAAGTCAACTGGCAGCTTCCTTAAATAGTACCCACAAAACACCAGTCTCAACGTCAACAGTGAAGAGGCAACTCCAGGATGCTGGCCTTCTAGGCAGAGTTCCTCTGTCCAGTGTCTGTGTTCTTTTGCCCATCTTAATATTTTATTTTATTGATGTTGAGACTGGTGTTTTGCGGGTACTATTTAATGAAGCTGCCAGTTGAGGAATTGTGAGGCATCTGTTTCTCAAACTAGAAACTCTAACGTACTTGTCCTCTTGCTCAGTTGTGCACAATCCAACACTCAGAATTTACAAGCAAAGCATTTGTGTTTAGTTTAGTCCGCCAGATCAGATGCAGCAGGGATGACCGGGGATGTTCTCTTGAGTGTGTGAATTTTACAATTTTCCTGTCCTGCCAAGCATAAAAAATGTAATGAGTACTTTGGGTGTCAGGGAAAATGTATGTAGTAAAAACAACATTATTTTCTTTAGGAATGTAGTGAAGTAAATGTAAATGTAGAAGGAGAGAGAGACTCCTTTTAAAACAGTAGTCTTGGAAACATACACTGTGTGTACAAAACATTAGGAACACCATTTGCCCTCAGAACAGCCTCAATTCATCGGGCATGTACTCTACAAGGTGTCGAAACCGTTCCACAGGGATGCTGGCCCATGTTGACTCCAATGTTTCCCACAGTTGTGTCAAGTTGGCTGGATGTCCTTTAGGTAGTGGACCATTCTTGATACACACAGGAAACTTTATGAGCGTGAAAAACCCAGCAGCATTGCAGTTCTTGAAATAAAACCGGTGTCCTACTACCATACCCTGTTCAAAGGCACTTAAATGTTTTGTAGTCACCCTCTGAATGGCACATTTTTACATAAAAAAAAAATCTGACTCTAACTGCTTGCATCAGTTACCTGATGTGGAATAGAGTTCCATGTAGTCATGGCTCTATGTAGTATTGTGCACCTCCCATAGTCTGTTCTGGACTTGGGGACTGTGAAGAGACCTCTGGTGACATGTCTTGTGGAGTATGCATGGGGGTGTCTGAGCTGTGTGCTAGTCGTATAAAGAGACAGCTCGGTGCTTTCAACGTGTCAATACCTCTCACAAATACAAGTAGAGATGAAGTCAATCTCTCCTCTACTTTGAGCCAGGAGAGATTGACATGCGTATAATTAATTCTGGGAACTCTACACACCCATCAGACCTTCAGCAGGGTTGGCCTTCTCCAGTTGTAATAGTTTTCTACATTGTGTGTGATGTTTAACTTTATTTTTGTATACAACATTGCTAACATAGGTATGCTTACACAGAACAGAATGACGCTTACCCAGACACACCTGTCTAAATTGATGGGTCATGCGAAATAAATGCTTTCACCCCAAGCCACATATTGCCAAGTGGACGGGTCTCTACAAAAGGTGTAAACGGTACAGCCAAATGGTTACTTACATAGTAGCAATATCCGAAATAGATAGTGTCAATATAAATAAAATAATATACAGCATGTACAAGAACAACATCAATAACAATATCAGTGATCGATGAGGTGCATACAATCAGGGGTATCATGCATACAATCAGGGGTATCATGCATACAATCAGGGGTATCATGCATACAATCAGGGGTATCATGCATACAATCAGGGGTATCATGCATACAATCAGGGGTATCATGCATACAATCAGGGGTAAAGTGGCTGAGCAACAGGATAAAAAAATTGTAGCAGCAACGTATGGCTTGTTTGTGTTAGGAGAGACTGGAGTAAGCAAGTGTGAACAGAATGATAAAGGACTTGTGCCGTGATTTCTGTCATTGTCCAAAGTAACCTTTTTCGGGTGAGTGTTCTCGGAGTCATTAGCACGCCCTGCCCGTGTTACGACTGACACGGGGATCGTTGTATGGTCCTACCGTTGCTTAAGTGACAGGGGTTGTTAGTCTTGTTAAAGTAGAAATTGTCTGGAATAGTACAAATCCAATATAAACAGCATTGTTACCTAAATGTAATAACGGAAGGGGTCCCAAACAACACACACAAGCACACACACCGAGACACACACACACATCAAAGCAGCTGTCATTGTGAAATCGCTTTTTCAAGTGTTGTTTTTAATGAGTAAGCTTATTAGATATCTCTATGCTATTAAGATGGCCACTGTGTTCTCTGAATGTAAAATCTAATTTGTTTAGAAGGGTGAGAACACTCAGTTGGGGAACAACTTGGGATAAACAAGAGAGATAGACTTCTGTCTCCCAAGTATCCCCCCTCTCACTCTCTCGTTCTTTTTCTTTCCTTCTCTCTCTCTCTTCTTCTCTCTTACACACGTACACACAGTGGTGTGAAATACTTAAAATAATACTTAAGTAATTTTTGGGAGTTTCTGTACTTTACTATTTAGATTTTTGACAACTTGTACTCTTACTACATTTCCAAAGAAAATAATGTACTTTTTACTCCATACATTTTCCCTGACACCCAAAAGTACTCGTTACATTTTGAATGCTTGGCAGGACAGGAAAATGGTTAAATTCACACACTTATCAAATGAACATCCCTGGTCATCCCTATTGCCTCTGATCTGGCGAACTCACAAAACACATGCTTCATTTGTAAATGATGCCTGATCTGGCGGACTCAGTAAACACATTGTTTGTAAATCATGTCTGAGTGTTAGAGCGTACCCCTGGCTATCCATAACTGAAAAAAACATGAAAATGGTGCCGTCTGGTCTGCTTAATATAAGGAATTTTAAATGATTCACACTTTTACTTTTAATACTTAACCCTTGTGTAGTCTTAACATTATGTATATTCCTCTTGTCCTATGGCTCAAAATGAAGCAGCTTAATTGAATTTTAAACCCCAAATCTATTTTGCATTTAGAAACAACCTGTCATTCATCACAAACTTTGAATATCTGGGTTTTCCATCTTCACAATGCAGAAAGACTGCATTTAATCAGTGGACCACTCATTTTTATTACAATACACCTGTCATTAATGTTTTCTTTACTAAAGTAGAGGTTCATTATTATTATTGCTAAAGGTACTGCATAGGTGTAAACATAAACTCTTTTTTTGCAAGAGATAGCACTTGTATAGCCCAAGAAAGTAGAAGAAATGTGCAGAGTAGTTTTGAATGAAACAATAAAAGTCTTGAACATTTTTGGCAACATACTGATATATTCTTATATGCTGAACAATGAGGAATTCAACTACAAAATATTCATTTTCTCCAAAAAAATTTGAACCATTGCCCCCACCCACAAGGTGCATAAACAACAACAATAAATAAAATAAGATAATAGATACAAAACAAAAACATGAAGAACATAAATCCATCAACTCTAATTAGCACATGTAGGACAGTATGCAAGTGTGTGTGCGTAGACTTTGCAGATGTATTTCTCACATGTGCAGCACATAGCATTTGTTTTACAGTCCTTCTTTGGTGAGCAGAATTGATATCGCCTCCTCTTGCCTGACCCAGCTGCAGCCTCAGGTGGATCAGGACAAGATTCAGTCCCCTGAACGGCTTTCACAAGCGCTGCAGAGGCTGCTGTACGGAGGAGGCGCTCCCTTCTTTGAATGTGTGGGGTTACAAGTGCCTTTCCCAGGTGCTCCAGGAACACCTGTTCTGCTTGTCAGGCATCTAGGTAGGGTTGATCTTGTTCCATATCACAAAGGCAATGTATGAGGAGACATCAATGATGTTAAGGAAGATGACCAGGGGCCAGAAGGCCGTCATCCTCCTGCAGCTGTAAGTTCCAATCATCTTGTCCAGGTTGTCCACACCTCGTTTGCTGTGGTTATAGTCCAGGATGATAGCTGGCTTCCTGTCCTTACGATCACTAATCTCAGCTGTTTTGTGCAGTGTGCTCAGGAGGACCACATTCTTGTTCCTCTTTGGGAAGTAAGAAACTAGAATGGTGGTGGGGGTGAAGGCAAACTTTGATGAGAAGGCTTCTCTCCCCCTTGTTGCGAGGAGTGCAGGAGGAGCTCAGGCTTGTTCTTTCTAACTGTGCCAACCATGGTGATCTTCTTCTTCATGAGCTGCTGTCTGAGTTCATAAGAGGTGAAGAAATTGTCACACGTGACATTGTGCCCCCTCAGTCCATCTGTCACATTAAGCACAACCCGCATTCCCTGGCTCTCCTCCGGGCCTCCACTGGTCGGCTTAGCTGGATTGTGCGTCACAGGCCACCCGTATCTTGATGCCATACTTTGCTGGCTTGCTGGCCATATACTGCCGGAAAGGACAGCAACCTTTTGACAAAAGAGATTTACTATCAGTAATTAGTATCAGTGTCACAGAAAACAATCACATAAATTAATGATATTACACCAATACATAATAAAATGAACAGCGAAAATCACTTACATTACAGATATGAAAATAAAAATGTACCTCTGCATGGAACTAGTTGCTCATCCACTGTTACTTCAGGCACAGGGTTGTGTAGGTATGGCAGACGCTCCACCGTCCAAATTTGTCATCTCCAGGATGATTTCTTCAATGGCTGGTGTGAAGAACATGTAGAATGCTGAGGCGATGTCCTGGCCATGGGCAACTGTATGTCATGTGGGCCCTGGGGTCATCCTTATGACATTTTGTGCTGCCATCCTGCCCTGGTTGTCATATGGTGACAAGGACCATGTTATTTTGCTGTTCTTTGACAAAAATGTCTCTTTCAGCTTGGGGGACTTCTTCTTCATCTGAAGATGATGCATCGTGCTCTGGGTTGTATTCTTCCCCATCTACTTCTTCAGATACCTCCTTCCCTTCTAAATCATTGTTCTCTTGTTCCTCCTGGACATCTGAAAAAATCTGATCTATGACCTGTTGGGCACTGAAACGTGAACTCATGGCTTCGGCAAAGAGAGAACTGGAGGGACTGTCATCTGCAGCACCTTTATAGCCTATGACAGCATTTCCCTCTAGTATACAACACTGTTTATTTAGTCTGAAATTGTTTTTATTTTGTCTGTAAACTAGAGTCATGTGTGGGGTCTTGGAGTGGAGATGCTGCACAAAGTTTTAGTTTTGTTTGAGTTCAATCAAGTAGCACACATAATCAAAATGTCTCATTGTGTGTGTGTCTTTGTGGTGTGTAAATGATTTTGTAACTGCCGGGTCAAAAATGACACTACCGTGGTGGTATACAGCTTTCTTGGAAATATGAACAATGACGATGTTTCACTTTTTCTAATGTTGGGGTCACTCTAGGAAAAGTCACCAAATATCAAGTTGAAAAAATATAATTTAGGGTTTTTTCTCTGCTGTTAAACATAGTGGCAGGACATTTTTTTACCCTTAAGACAACACAAGGGCTAAGTATATTTTAGCAAATACATTTATTTTTGATACTTAAGTATATTTAAAACCAAATACTTTTCGACTTTTACTCAAGTAGTATTTTACTGGGTGACATTCACTTTTAATTGAGTCCTTTTCTATTAATGTATCTTTACTTTTACTCAAGTATGACAATTGGGTACTTTTTTTTCAAACACTACGCACACACACACACACACACACACACACACACACACACACATATTTATAAACATACACCTCTCTAAAGGAACATTTTCCCTGGAACAGTGGTTCCTTAATTCCTTAATCCTGTGCTATCCCTTCTGGTGAGGCTTCCGTGTGAAGCATGTCAATCATACTCTATTTACATACACTGTGCATGAAATATATGTGTTTATCCTACACTATCATTTATTTAACATTATTTTGGTAGTGCTATGCAGTGTGTGTCACCTAGTGCCTCGTAGTGATAGATGTACTAAGCATTTGCACTTTCAGAAGTCTACATGTATACATTATTACAGTAGATTCAAGTAGATAATTTCACTAACAGAATCATTGTCAATAGAAGTTTAACTATTTAGTATGCTTTCTCTGAACATAAATCTGGAGGAATGATGGTCAAGGAGAGTATCCAGATAGAGCCAACAGATTGCAGAACCGAGACTGGAACAAACTTAGACACTAACCATGATCCCACATGGGATCGGCTCTCTGGACTGCTCGGCTCTCTGGACTGGACATAACCTCTCCTTACCGCCCTCTCGTTGTCTCTTGGCCAGTCCAAACAAGCCCTTTTCAGCCAGCCCCCTACCCATTTGGTGCTCACAGATCAGAGAGGACTGAGTAGATATGAGTAATGTTGTAAAGCTGTCAGTCGACCGAAAAAGATTAGTTGATTAATCAGTAGATTCGTGGAATGAACCGTCTTCAAACGAGGTCTCTTTCTCGCTTTCTCTTCTCATTTTCCCCCTTCCATTTTACTTTCACTTGTTACCGCTCCCTTTATTCTCTTTTTCATTCTTTCTCTCGCAGACTCATCATCAAACACTCATTCTCTCTCCTAATCTCTCAGTATCATGCCTTGCTCTCTTTCTCTTTCTCCCTCTCCCTCGGTCTCTCAGCCTCACTTCACAACCTTCCCAATTTCTCTCCCTTTCTCTTTGTCTCTCACTGCAACATGTGAACGCAAATAGGCCAACACACAGTGGAGCACTTTCTCCAAATTGAGAGGTGTCTAAATGGAGTGTATTAGCCGTCGTAAAAAAGGCTGCCCTCCAACAGAAGACCGAAATACGAATTGGAACACCCTCACAGACCCAGAATTTCAGTCCTGTGTCTGCTACGATAACTAGCTAGCTAGCTACTTGGTTTATCGCCTTGAGAAAGGAATGTGTCAGACTAGCACCTCCTCAAACAGAGCAGTGAATGTGGTGCTGAAATCCTTTTGGCTTCCGAACAGCCAATGATAGGTGAGGCCAGGGCCATAAGGGTCTGAGAGTTTCAGCCAAAAAAACTAAGTGTCCCAATCCCAAACAGACCACTAAACCCTACACCCTGTGCACTTGTGGAGATCTGAAAGAATTTGACAGGTGCAATCTTGTCCTCTGATAGGCTAGGTTGACATTTCACCATATTCCTTACACCAATCCAATCCTCTCACTGTAGATCTCCACAAGTGCATATGGCTTAGGGTTCTATTTGGGATTGGGTGTGCTTTCTTCTCTCCTCCACCCTGTTTTTGCCCTCCCTCCCTCCCTCCCTCCCTCCCTCCCTCCTCTCGGTCAACAAGAGATGGAATGGCCAGGTATGGAGGCCAAGTAACAGATGTATGCTAATTGAATTCATCCATGATTCAGTAAGTCTCATCAGTCAGCCTAAGTGTGTGTGACAGGACATAACAAAACATGGACACGTAGGCTTTATCTCTGTAGATCTGTAGTGGGTGGGTTATGGCCTAAAGAAGCTATTTCCACATATTTGGCTCACTAACAAGTTCCAATGAGGTAGATGTGAAGTGAAGATGTGGACGTGGACACTGCAGTATGGCTCAGGAGACAGCTGGTGGCCTACTACAGTTTTACTCACATAGAGCTAAGGCGTTACTTGCTAGTGAATCTGACAAGTCATTCAAGGCAAGCAAGCACTTTTAATAAAGGAAGGGAGAGTGAGAGAGAGAGAGCGAGAGAGAGAGAGAGCGAGAGCTTCTAGTGCCTTCGTATCGAGATGTATTGCCTTGGCCTTAACAACCTCTCTGCCTTTCTCTTGAAATGCTCTCTCTCCACCTGCTCTTCCACCCTTTCATCAACGATGATATCCACTTCTACACTTCTATTAATACTCAAGGAACGTCAGTGATGCCATAGTGACTCAAGGTGGGTGACGCCATCGTACAAGGGTAACACTTTCTATGAGCCACGCAATGTGTGATGCATTATGAATGCATGTAAAGGCACTTCTAGGCTGATACAATGCATCGTGAAGAAGGCGCAGCAGCGCCTCTTCAACCTCAGGAGGCTGAAGAAATTCGGCTTGTCACCAAAAGCACTCACAAACTTCTACAGATGCACAATCGAGAGCATCCTGGCGGGCTGTATCACCGCCTGGTACGGCAACTGCTCCGCCCTCAACCGTAAGGCTCTCCAGAGGGTAGTGAGGTCTGCACAACGCATCACCGGAGGCAATCTACCTGCCTTCCAGGACACCTACACCACCCGATGTTACAGGAAGGCCATAAAGATCATCAAGGACATCAACCACCCGAGCCACTGCCTGTTCACCCCGCTATCATCCAGAAGGCGAGGTCAGTACAGGTGCATCAAAGCTGGGACCGAGAGACTGAAAAACAGCTTCTATCTCAAGGCCATCAGACTGTTAAACAGCCACCACTAACATTGAGTGGCTGCTGCCAACACACTGACACTGACACTGACTCAACTCCAGCCACTTTAATAATGGGAATTGATGGGAAATGATGTAAATATATCACTAGCCACTTTAAACAATGCTACCTTATATAATGTTACTTACCCTACATTATTCATCTCATATGCATACGTATATACTGTACTCTATATCATCGACTGCATCCTTATGTAATACATGTATCACTAACCACTTTAACTATGCCACTTTGTTTACATACTCATCTCATATGTATATACTGTACTCGATACCATCTACTGTATCTTGCCTATGCTGCTCTGTACCATCACTCATTCATATATCCTTATGTACATATTCTTTATCCCCTTACACTGTGTATAAGACAGTAGTTTTGGAATTGTTAGTTAGATTACTTGTTGGTTATTACTGCATTGTCGGAACTAGAAGCACAAGCATTTCGCTACACTCGCATTAACATCTGCTAACCATGTGTATGTGACAAATAAAATTTGATTTGATTTGATATGACAATGGGCTGCTCAATGTATTAAAACCCCAAAAGATATTAAGTGAGAAGTAGGCATTGGTCTGAAGCTGAAAAAAATTATGGAAATTCACATGAGCACCACAATGCCTACTTCACCCATGGTCTACCAAGGCTTTCCAGCATACAGCTTAGACCTACTGGAGTAGCTATGTTGGTCTATGTACCTCCAACAATGTGTAGGCAGATTGGTTAGGATTCAAACCTCAAACAGCCTAACTCACACTCTGAGAGGAGGTGCTCCCACAATAACGTGATTTGTACTGCATACACAGTAAGGTGTTGCATTCTTCTAACCCCACACTAAGTCATTATCCCATTCTACACCTGACGCTTTTTCTTAACTACATGAAACCACGCTTTGCTTTTATACTCGCAAGACCATCTGGCTTGATTGAGTGAGCTGTTTTGTCTTGTAGTAATGTGCTGCCTGCCTGTATTTCCTTAAACTTTTTATTTTAACAATACATGTAAATTAGAAATAAATATTCATAACATATTTTTGGGGTCAGTAGGTGCCCAACATAAAAACAGGTGGTGGTGTGTTGGAGACAGTCACTCATATAGATATAGAGGTCTGCATGTCTGATTTCTGTAACCATTAGCTTACCAGTGTAATATTGACATAAAATGAAAATCAAATGTACTTGTCAAACGTGCTGAACACAACAGGGGTAGTAGACCTTACACTGAAATGCATACTTACAGTTGGAACCATTTCTTAAGCTCAGAACCACTTGTTTGGCAAGCATGGTCCTATTTAATCAAATGCAATTCTTCTGTCAAATTACTATGTATTTGTTTTTGCAATTATGATGATGCTGCTACAATAATACACATTTACAATAGGCCTGTCTCTAACACATACATAACCTAATGATACTGTATACACATAAGGATTCAAATGAACTGTCTATTGACGCACCCGTGCATGAATCTAAGTAACATAATAGAAAGAATCCACAGAAAAATCCGTCAGTTTAAGCTAGAGATATTTGTTGTTGCATGGGCTGCGATGGAAGGTTGCCAAGCTACAGTGGTGTTTGTCAGATCTTCTCATGAAAACATCTGTAGCGTCCGAACCGTCTGGGCTACAAACTAATATGACCCCAAAGTGTAAAGATGAGACTCTCACGTTGTGCTCTGCACTTTTTTTCTCTCTACAACCCCGCCAAGTGTCACGGGACTCGTCTGAAGGTAACCTATACAAATGAATGGAAGTATGGAGGTAGTTTTGTGCCAACGAAACTAAGGGGTTAAATGTGACCCGTTTCAGGAAACTAGGCGTATGTTGCAAGTCACGACTTCACAGGAGAGCCATTTGAACATTTTTATTTGATTTTTTATTATCAGAAATGTCGTCTGGAACATGTGAACTTTCAGGTGCCTTCATTAAAAACGTGTATGCCATCTGTAAATATGACTACAATTGTTAAATTACAAGATTTGTCGGTTAAGCCACAGAAAAAGGCGGCAACCTTCCCACTTGCCATGATTGGCTGAGATAATTACTGGGCTGGACATGCCGAGAGAGGAGTTCAAATTGGTCTGCCATATAGAGGGCTTCTTTCTATTTGAGCTGGTCAGTCTGTGTCGGTAATCCTGTCGAACGCAGCTTTTACCAAACATGTATCCTGCCTGACTCTGACCTGATCACGAACCTCTGCCTGCCCTCGACCTGCCCTTTGCCTGCCCCGTGTCTCTAATAAATCATCTGAGAACTGTACTATCCTCCTCACGTGTTTGCATCTGGGTCATACCCTGAGTCGTGATAGTTAATAGCGGAACACTGTAAAGTCCATTGTCTCTATGAAGAATATGTATTTTGGCTGTTTGAGAAGGTTTGAATCCTAAGCAACCTGCCGACACATTGTTGGGAGTACAATAGACCAACATAGCTACTGTAGTAGGTCAAAGATGTGTGTTGAAAAAGCATGGGTGAAGTAGGCATTGTGATGCTTGTGAATTTCCTTTCTTTTTCGGCTTCATATCAATGCCAACATGTATATACATTTACATTACATTTGAGTAATTTAGCAGACACTCTTATCCATAGCGACTTACAGGAGCAATTAGGGATTTGTTTACTAGTCGGCTTGGTGATTCGAACCAGCAACCTTTCGGTTACTGGCCCAACACTCCTAACGGCTGTTAGTGTTATATTGTTACTTTTTTTCTATTTTGATTAATTACTTTTTAACTCTGCGTTGTTGGGCAAGGGTTCGGAAGTAAGCACTTCACTGTAAAGTCTACAATTGTTGTATTTGGTGCATGTGAAAAATAACATTTGATTTGACTTTGAGAGTTTGAGAGCTGGTCTCTCCACTGTTCTCTCCTCCCGTTGTAGCATGACGAGCGCAGTACAAGTACACACCACACTCCCTATCCTTTGCGACTCAATGATATTCAACAAACCCAAGGTCTCTAAATAAAAACAAGTGTCAAAACTACACACGAAAGAGAATGATCAAAAACATGCCTGGCAGTCTGGTCCTAAAGGTGGCACTGATCGGTCAAGACCCACCGTAGCAAACCAGCCATACTGTACCAAAAGCGTCGGTGCCGATCAAGCTGACTGCACTACTGCCTACCCCCCCCACACACACACCACTGATAAGATAGAAAAGCTCCTATCTGTGGCAGCATCTCAACCACCACCTGCCTGCTCTGACAATCGAGCCGTGACAAAAGCCAAGAGGTCACTGATAAACAAATGTCACACCTCGTCTCTCATTCTCGCCGCCTGCAAAGCCTTCTGGGAAACATCGTCACTGCGTGCAAACCTTACATTTCTCGCTTTGCTTCCGAAGTAACAAAGGACGTCAAACCTGCCTCCTTTTGTGCATTTTCGGGAAAAGAGCACTGGCAGATTTCTGAGTGTTGATACCCACCACAGCCTCTGAATGATTTCTGAATCGATTCCCCCATTGAGTTCTCATTCTGCGGGTGGTGAGGAAGAGAGAGAAAGGGTGAGGGCTTTTCAAATGAGTATAATCATCACCCCTTATCTCCAAATGGCTGTTTTGTTGTGTATAATTTCCCCTGGAGATCTATTAAACCGGGCAGAGCAGGGGCATTCAACACATACTACCTGACGGAAATTGAAAAATGGTAATATCCTAAATGAACACAATGCATTGTCAGAGTGGTAATGATAAGAAAACAGTGATTATATTTATCATTGAGCAATAATTAACAAATGTGGGGGTTATCAGAACACCTACTCATTCAAGGGTTTTCTTTATTTTGACTATTTTCTACATTGTAGAATAATACTGAAGACATCTACATTATGAAATAACACATATGGAATCATGTAGTAATCAAAAAAAAGTGTTAAATCAAAATATATTTTATATTTGAGATTCTTTAAAGTAGCCACCCTTTGCCTTGATGACAGCTTTGCACACTCTTGGAATTCTCTCAACTAGCTTCATGAGGTAGTCACCTGGAATGCATTTCAATTAACAGGTGTGCCTTGTTAAAAGTTCATTTGTGGAATTTCTTTCCTTCTTAATGAGTTTGAGCCAATCAGTTGTCTTGTGACAAGGTGGGGGGGTATACAGAAGATTGCTTATTTGAGCTGTTTTACCAAATAGGGCTAAGAGAAATGACAGTCCATTATTACTAAGACATGAAGGTCAGTCAATACGGAAAATATCAAGAACTTTGAAAGTTTCTTCAAGTGCTGTGGCAAAAACCCATCAAGCACTATGATGAAACTGGCTCTCATGAGGACCACCACAGGAATAGAAGACCCAGAGTTATCTCTGCTGCAGAGGATAAGTTCATTAGAGTAACCAGCCTCAGACATTTCAGCCCAAATAAATGCTTCACAGAGTTTAAGTAACAGACACATCTCAACATCAACTGTTCAGAGGAGACTGCATGAATCAGGCCTTCATGGTCAAATTGCTGCAAAGAAACTACTACTAAAGGACACCAATAGAAGAAGAGACTTGCTTGGGCCAAGAAACACAAGCAATGGGACATTAGACCGGCGGAAATTTGTCCTTTGGTCTGGAGTCCAAATTTGCGATTTTTGGTTCCAACTGCTGTGTCTTTGTGAGACGCGGTGTGAGTGAACGGGTGATCTCTGTCACATTTATTCCCGATTCCCCTCTCCGGCGCTCGACGTCACCAGTTGTCTCGTCAGCACCTGCCCCTCATGACACTCACCTGGACTCTATAACCTTCCTGATTACCTCCCCTATATTTGTCACACCCCCTGGTTCTTTCCTCAGGCATTATTGACTCTGTTTCTGTTTCTGTTTCATGTCTGGACACTGTTCGTGTTTTGTATTATGTTCTATTTATTATTACATTTGCCCTCCCTGTACTTGGTTCCCGACTCCCAGCGTACACGTTACAATCTCCACATGTGTATTTCCCATCGTAAAGCATGGAGAAGGAGGTGTGATGGTGTGGGGGTGCTTTGGTGGTAACACTGTCAGTGATTTATTTAGAATTCAAGGCACACTTAACCAGCATCACTACCACAGCATTCTGCAGTGATACGCCATCTCATCTGGTTTGGGCTTAGTGGGACTATCATTTGTTTTTCAACAGGACAATGACCCAACACACCTCCAGGCTGTGTAAGGGCTATTTTACCAAGAAGTAGAGTGATGGAGTAGTGCATCTGATGACCTGGCCTCCACAAGCCCCTGACCTCAAGCAAATTGAGATGGTTTGGGATGAGTCGGACCACAGAGTGAAGGAAAAGCCACCAACAAGTGCTCAGTATAAGTGGGAACTCTTTCAAGACTGTTAAAAAAGCAATCCAGGTAAAGCTGGTTGAGAGAATGCCAAGAGTGTGCAAAGCTGTCAAGGGAAAGGGTGGCTATTTGACACTTTTTTGGTTACTACATGATTCCATGTATTATTTCATAGTTGTGATGTCTTCACTATTATTCTACAATGAAGAATATAGTAAAAATAAAGAAAAACCCTTGAATGAGTAGGTGTTCTAAAACTTTGGACTGGTAGAGTATGTCCAATTGAAAACATATAATTTGTTAATGAGGAATGCGCCTTCTGATTGCAGTCACACTTCAAGCTATTCCACATCTGCGGTTTTGCTATAATTAGCTGAGCGACTCAATTAGTAAATTACTCATGAATGGTAAAGTAAGTTGTTAGTACCCAATGCCTGTCAACATACTTAGAAATTTGAAATGTTAAGGCATATTAAAATAAACTATTTAATTTAACCATCCTGTCTTTTACAGAGAAACAGTTGCAGAGTGAAACAGTGCAACAGAGTACCCTTCTTCATGACAGCGAGATATGGAAAGCTTGTCACACTGAGTGGGTATTCCTGAACTTATACAGTGTCAGCCTGACATCATCTTTACCAATTGGAGGATAACAAAACACTAGTGATAGAGGAAATGTTTTTAAAAGTTACATATCGCAATATTATTTTGGGACGATATAGAGCCGGCTTCTAGTCCTAAAAACAGGAAATTAGTTACCTCTGGGTTGTTTAGCAATTCCAATAGGGAAAATTAATTTGGAAAGAATAGGATTTTGTGATAAACACCGGAAATAAGATCTGAGCTTAACACAGGCTTAGCAGATCTTATATGTTTTGTTCTATGAGATAATAACAGTCAGTTATCTTGACCTTTATGAATTATGAAGCGGACTCTGGTCTAGCACTAACACCGAAGCTCCAGCCACCTCAGTACTCCAAAAGACTTACTGCATGCCTGGACCCAGTGCCAGGCGCTACACAGATGATGACGGCCAGCCACCTTGTGTAGAACGACATGAGTCCAGTGGGGCCCATCCTGATCGTGACGGTGCTGCTGACCTGGCAGAAATTCCAAGCACGCCGTGACCACCTCACAGCCGGACCCACCAAGATCAACGACAAGCCAGAGAAGTACTGGGCTTGGAAGTCAACTTTCACCAATGCCATTGAAGGCCTCGACCTGAAGCCTATTGAGGATCTCAACCTACAGATTAACCCTTTCATGGGTGAGTTCCAAATATCTCTAATGGTCTCCCCGGCGTGAGTTTTTTTATGCATGTGATTTTAGAACGTTCTCTCCATTCCAAAATGTGATTGTTACGCAACAGTACATTTAATACGTGCTGCTCGAAAAACCACGGCACGCAGCCTGTTTTTATTTATAGGCTGTTTCAACTTGTCAATGTCAAATTATTTTCTAACTGTTCTAACTGTAACTCTAATCGTTTGTGCAGTTCAAGTCTGCAGACATTTGCTAATTTCCCGTCCTGCACACACACGTGTTCCCATTTTCCGTCTGTTGTCTGCATCGCAGTCATAGTTGTTTTCGTTACCAATAATAACTTTGGAAATGTGTGCGTTTCTATCAAAGTAAGTGCCTTATTACGTTGTAATAGTTTCTGCATTTCCTGCATGTCGTGTTATGTCGTTTCTACTGTAGCATAATATTTGTGTATATTCCTTATAACCGCGGACACCAAGGTAACGTTACTCATTTCATAACCTTTATGGTGTTATACTCAATGCTTAAGTAGCTAGCTACATTATTCTATTAGCTCTGGAAAACAATGCTAATTGCATCAGAGAAGGTTACAAGTTCAAACCCCCGAGCTGACATGGTACAAATCTGTCGTTCTGCCCCTGAACAGGCAGTTAACCCACTGTTCCTAGGCTGTCATTGAAAATAAGAATTTGTTCTTAACTGACTTGCCTGGTTAAATAAAGGTAAAATAAAAATAAAATAAAAATAAAAGTATTAGCATGTGCTGTATTTTGAAGCTGCCCTGGCCTTATGACTTCCAAGTGGAGCAGCTGTCAAAGGCACAGCTTCTCAGTGCTAGCGGCGTCACTACAGACACCCAGGTTCAAATCCAGACTGTGTTTCTATCAAAGTAAGTGCTTTATTACGTTATAATAGTTGCTGTATGTCGTGTTATACTGTAGCCCACTGTGTGTATGGAGCATAATATATTTGTGTATATTCCTTATAACCGCGGACAAGCGAGGTAACGTTACTCATTTCATAACCTTTGCAAACATAGGATCTGTGCTCCAGTATTCTCTTAGGGAGTTCTTCCTTACTATCCCCATGAGGACTGTCACCAGGAGGGTATACATTTCACTAATTGTGGTTGGCCCCCCCACTCCTGGCTCTCTCTTCTCCTGTAGCTCCAAGGCATAGTGATTGGTCTCTGCTATGTCTCCCACCAGCTCCTCTGTCAGAAACAACTTGAAACACTCTGCCTCAGATGGAAATGGGAGCGTTGCACTCCAGACTGGGACTCATCAAAGCAAACAGCTGGGCCAGGAGGGGTGAAATGGCTGGCAGCCTTCCAGCTACCACAGAACTCCTGTACTTCATCCACTATCAGTCTGCCTCCATCACCACCAGCATCTTCAAATGGAACTAGGACTTTGTCAATGGACAAGGGGTCCTCAGATTCAGGGTTCTCAATGGCTGGGGGGCAGCTCCTCACTGTCACTCTCAGTATCTGATTCCCGACTTACAGACTCATTGTCAGATTTTTTTTTAAATCTCCAGAATTTCCGCATTTGTGAGTTGTCTCCTTTTGAAAGACATTGTTAATGCTAAAGTTTAGCTCACTAGCTACATACATAAACAACAACACTGAATGGCTCAGAGTGGGAGTGAGAGGTTAAGTGATTGACTGCCTGCACGCACCATTTGTATCAATAAATCACTATCAGAAAATGTTTTGTGTGGTAATTGATAAATTTACTGTTATATTCACATGTTTTTCAAGTACCGGTGATAAATCATGCATTCTGATTCTTGCATAGATTGTAATGGGCACATATTATGTACGTAAAATCATTTTTTGAAGGTTGTACTGATTATGATGAGCTAAGCTGATTCCAGCTATGTGTGGAGCCATGTTTGTTGACATTCAATGCATTCTGGGTTTCATGTGATCGTCTGTCGGACCAAAGATGCTATAACAAAATGAGGTGAGTAAGGGTTCAAATTTTTTGAGAACTTCAGGAAGTGAATCGATGGTAGACGACACACCCCTTCACCATGCATACTATAAACAGACCAAACTCATCTTGTCTTCTCTTATTATCTTTGGTTTCTGTGATTGAAAAAAACTAGAAAGTGTTTTACTCAGTTATTTTGATCAATGGTGAGCTCACCCGTGATGTGATCAATTATAAATAGTAATTGCTATTAGCTAATCCATATGGTAGTTTATGTCAGCCGAGAGTTATAAAATATGACCGCTTGTGTTGCATCAATCTTTCCTCAGTTAGCGCTAGGACAAATGTAGCCTACAGTTTGGATGATTGTGTTATGCTATAGATACGTCTGTGAATATCTGAACATTGCATCCAAAAATAAACTGCTTTCATTCTGGACATAATTTTGTAAGGACTGTGTTTGTGGAAATAGTTTCTGAAAAAAGTGTGGCAAGCTCAAATGCTGATTATTGCGTCATTCGAAACTGGCCGTTCTAAATAAGCTTTCTAATCACACGGGTGTGACCGTACGCTTCAGGGAACACTGTAGAATGACTATCATCACTCGTGTGATGGTACGTATGAAAGGGTTAAGTGTTAAGTGGCTTGGACCAGAGTCTGCTGAAAACGTGAGAAAAATGAGGTCTGTCCATGTCAATCACCCTGCTGCAGCCCTCAGTATGGCCTGGCAATGGCTAGAGGAGATCTAGGAGTCTGCTGAAGCTATGGAGGCAGCCCTCTTCAACAAGCTTGAACAATTTCCAAAACCCCCCCAAAAAAGACCCTCAGCATCTTAGAGAGCTAGTTGACCTTCTGCTCGAGTTGGAGGCAGCCAAAGCTTAAGGTTACCTACCCGGTCTGTCCTACTTGGACACTGCAAGAGGGGTCAGTCCTTCCTAGAAAAGCTTCCCTTCAGCCTAAAAGAGAAGTGGATATCACAGGGGACCAGATACAAACAACAGCACGGTGTCAGCTTCCCACCCTTCACATTCTTCTCCAGTGTAATCCGTGCTGAAGCAAAGATGAGGAATGACCCAAGCTTCATCACTTCCACTTTTGACCAACTATCATCTAAAGGAAAGAAAATCTCAATGAGAACGGCAAGATCCCCTATCACTATGCACAAGACAGAAGTGGACAACGACATCCAGGAAGATGAATCTAAGATGGATGACCCTAACAAACAGTGCCCTATCCACAAAAAGCCACACCCTCTGCGAAAGTGTAGATTATTTAGGGAAACTCATTGAAGAGAAGAAAACTTCACTTAAAGAGAACTCTTTGTATGCTTTCGATGTCTCCTCAACCAGAGGCGAAGAACTGTAAAATGTCTCACCTTACACCCTCAAAACGTGTGCAGGTGTCTCAGAGACCATGGGCCAGAGAGTGAGAGGCTTCATTATAGAATCAGCTGATGGAAAGGCCTGTTTACCTCTTCCCACACTCAGTGTGGAATGAGCTTCTGAACAATAGGGCAGAAATCCCTACACCAGATGCTGCAAGGTACCACCCTCACCTCAAGTTCTTAGACACCAAGATCCTGCTCCTACTAGGGAGAGACATCATCCAGGTCCACAAGGTGCTAGAGCAGCGCAACAGGCCTCTGTACGCCCCCTTCGCATAGCGCCTAACCCTCGGCTGGGTCATAGTGGGAGATGTCTGTCTTGGCGGGGCACACAAGCCTTCACCAGTCAATGCCTTCAAGACAAACATTCTTGAGAATGGGCACCACAGCCTCATGAGTCAATGTCTCAGCATCTTCCATGTCAAGGAGAGCTTCAGCCATACCCCTCAGCCTCAAAGTTCTGCCACCCCGTTCCTGAGGCTGAGAGAAATGCCAGCCGACGCAGAAAGCCTCATGGGTGAGTCTGGATTATGCTACACAAAATATGATTACAAACTGGCTCCCTCAATGGAGGATCTCGCCTTCCTGAAGATGACGGAGAAAGAGTTCCATCAGGATGCATCAAACAGCTGGGTTGCTCCGCTCAATTTCCGTAGCCACGGCAATGCCTCCCCAACAACAGCGCCCTGGCCAACAATCGCCTCACTTCACTCACACGTACGAACAAGAAACATCCAGAGATGAAGGACCACTTCATTGAGTTTATGCGCATCTTTGAGAATGAGCATGCTGAAATCGCTCCACTCTTACAAGCAGATGAAGAGTGCTGGTATCTTCCCATCTTTGAGGTGTATCATCCACAAAAACCCAGACAGGTAAGAGTGGTATTTGACTCCAGTACCCAGCACCACAGGGTATCGCTCACCAACTTCCTGCTTACCGGTCCCAACATGAACAACAGTCTGCTTCGGGTACTACTCAGCCTAGCACATTGATATCCAACTTGACGCTGTCACATTCTACTCCAACAGCAAAGTAGTCCTGGGTTACATTCACAACAACTCCAGATGATACTATGTAAACAACAGGGTGCAGCATATCAGGAGATCAACCAACCCAGAAGCACATTCCTACTGACCAGAACCCTGCTGATCATGCCTTGAGATGAGTTCCTGCAGGAAGCATGACTGACAGCACATGGTTGACAGGACCAGCTTCCTTGCTCAGGTCAGCAGAGCCAGAAACTCCTCAGACACCTTTTGACTTGGTTGACTCCGGATCTGACATCAAGATCCGCTCCCAAGATACTTGGCATGCCACCAACGTCTCCAGTAAGAAGTTCGACCTCAAGTGCTTTGAGAGGTTCTCAAGCTGGCGAGCACTGACACAGGCAACAACTTGGCTTGTGCACATTGCACATTCCTTCAAACAAAGGATGGAACATCTGTGACAAACCCTGCTCCATCGAGGACCTGGATCAGGCCAAGACCATCATAATACACCGTCTGCAACACAGCACCTTTCAAGAAGAAATGGAATGCGTCAGAGAAGGTAAAGCCATTCCTAAGCAGAGCCTACTCTTCAGTCTGTGCCCCTAATTCGATGATTCAGGCCTACTGAGGATTGGAGGATGCCTGTCCCAAGCAAATCTTGGCCAAGATGAAATCAACCCTCTCATCCTCCCTGTACGGTGCCACATCACTACTCTACTCCTCTGCCACCACCACGAGCAGGTCCACCATCAAGGGTGCCACTTCACTGAGGGTGCTTTGAGAGAAGCTGGCCTCTGCAAGGGAGAGGTCATGCAAGACCTTCCTGTGTCCAGTCTCAGAGGCTATCCTACTCCTCTCTCCTGAGACTGATAAGTAACATTGAAGTTCTAACCTGCATAGTCTTAATGGTTAATGGTGGTATCCTTACAAGACTGAAACAGGTTTCCCTCAAGAATTTCCCTATATTTACCGCCATCCATCATTCCTTCAATTCTGACCAGTTTCCCAGTCCCTGCAGGTGAAAAACATCTCCACAGCATGATGCTGCCACCATGCTTCACTGTGGGGATGGTGTTCTCGGTTTGAGGTGTTGGGTTTGCACCAGATATAGAATTTTACTTAATGGCCAAAAAGCTCAATTTTAGTCTCATCTGACCAGAGTACCTTCTTCCATATGTTTAGGGAGTCTCCCACATGCCTTTTGGCGAACACCAAACGTGTTGGCTTATTTTTTTCTTTAAGCAATGGCTTTTTCAGTCACTCTTCTGTAAAGCCCAGCTCTGTGGCGTGTACAGCTTAAAGTGTTCCTATGGACAGATACTCGCTTGCTTGGTGGTGCCCCTTGCTTAGTGGTGTTGCAGACTCTGGGGCCTTTCAGAACAGGTGTATATATACTGAGATCATGTGGCACTTAGTTAAATAGGGTCCACCTGTGTGTAATCTAATTATGTGATTTCTGAAGGTAATTGGTTGTACCAGATCTTATTTAGGTGCTTCATAGCAAAGGGGGTGAATACATATGCATGCACCACTTTTCACCACTTTATTTTTTTTAAACAAGTTATATTTCTAACTTCACTTCACCAATTTGGACTATTTTGTGTATGTCCATTACATGAAATCCAAATAAAATCAATTTAAATTACAGGTTGTAATGCAACAAAATAGGACAAACACCAAGGCGGATTAATACTTTTGCAAGGCACTGAACCAGGTGTGTTCTGGCCCCTGAAGTTGGGTTTGAATTTGTTTAGGCTACCATGTAATTCCATTGTTGACCACATGGGGGCCACTGTCCTGTGTTGATGTATGTGTTGTTCATTTAATGTGCTAAATCCTGTAGAAGAAGAATTGTTACGTTCCAAAATGGTGAATGTCACATTGTGGAGCTGCATACGTTATGAAACGACATCCTTCTTGCTATCAGTTTGTGGAAACACTGTAAGTAAAATTAATCACAACATATTTGTCATTCAATTCTTGATTATATTTTGTATGGATGATCATTTTAATGAGATTAATGAATCTTCTAGATAACAACATGGATATCTGTTCAATGCATTTGATCTTGTCATGTTTTGGAGAATTACTTACATCCTGTTTAATGCATAATGCTGCATATTTCTGTGTTTATGAAAATGTATACAAATACATGTTGTGTTATTATTGAGAATTAAGCCTATCAAATCATTTGTCACGTGCGCCGAATACAACAGGTGTAGACCTTACAGTGAAATGCTTACTTACTGGCTTTAACCAATAGTGCGAGAAAAAAAAGGTGTGTGTGTGTGTGTGTGTGTGTGTATGTGCATGTGTGAGTGTGTGTGTGTGTGTGTAAAACAACAGTAAAAAGACATTTTAAAATAACAGTAGCAAGGCTATATACAGACACCGGTTTTATTGAGGTAGTATGTACATGTAGGTATGGTTAAAGTGACTATGCATATATGATGAACAGAGACTAGCAGTAGTGTAAAAATAGGGGTTGACGGGTGGTGGGACACAATGCAGATAGCCCGGTTAGCCAATGTGTGGGAGCACTGGTTGGTCGGGCCAATTGAGGTAGTATGTACATTCATGTATAGTTAAAGTGCCTATGCATATATGATAAACAGAGAGTAGCAGCAGCCTACAAGAGGGGTGGGGGGGCACACTAGAAGTCTTACTAATTTTTCTTTTTTTTCTCCAATGAACCATGGCGGAGTTAGTTCCTACAAAAAAACGCCATTACTATTTATCTCTATTGTATTTGAATTAAGTATCGATTTGTACACAAATATACATACATGCATACATACATACATACATACATACATACATACATACATACATACATACATACATACATACATACATACATACATACATACATACATACATACATACATACATATAGTACATTCAAACACCTTCTCTATTTCCAGATTGTTACTTTAAAGCCTTATTCTAAAATGGATTTAATAGTTTTCCCCCCATCAATCTACATACCATACCCAATAATGACAAAGCAAAACCTGTTTTTTATACATTTTTGCAAATGTATAAAAATAACAAATAAACTGAAATATCACATTTACCTAAGTATTCTGACCCTTTACTCAGTACTTTGTTGAAGCACTTTAGGCAATAATTACAGCCATGAGTTTTCTTGGGTATGACGCTACAAGCTTGGCACACCATTCTTCTCTACAGATCCTCTCAAGCTCTGTCAGGTTGGATAAGGAGCGTCACTGCACAGCTATTTTCAGGTCTCTCCAGAGATGTTCGATCGTGTTCAAGTCAGGGCTCTGGCTGGGCCAGTCAAGGACATTCAGAGACATGTCCCAAAGTCAATCCAGCATTGTCTTGGCTGTGTGCTTAGGGTTGTTGTGTTGTTGGAAAGTGAACCTTTTCCCCAGTCTGAGGTCCTGAGCACTCTAGAGCATTTTTTCATCAAGGATCTCTCTGTACATTTCTCCATTCATCTTTCCCTCAACCCTGACTAGTCTCCGGGTCCCTACTGCTGAAAAACATCCCACAGCATGATGCTGCCACCACCATGCTTCACTATAGGGATGGTATTGGCCAGGTGATGAGCAGTGCCTGTTTTTTCAGGTCAAAGTGTTCAATCTTGGTTTCATCAGACCAGAGAATCTTGTTTCTCATGCTCAGAGTCATTTAGGTGCTTTTGTAAAACTCCAAGCAGGCTGTCATGTGCCTTTTACTTCTGTCTGGCTACTCTACCATAAAGGCCTGATTGGTGGAGTGCTGCATCTCCACAGAGGCATTCTGGAGCTCCCTGACCAAGGCCCATTGCTCCCGATTGCTCAGTTTGGCTGGGCGGCCAGCTCTAGGAAGAGTCTTGCTGGTTCCAAACTTCTTCCATTTAAGAATGATGGAGGCCACTGTGTTCTTGGGACCTTCAATGCTGCAGAAATGTTTTGGTAATATAGATCGGTGTGTGCTTTCTAAATCATGTCCAATCAATTGAATTTACCACTCCAATAAAGTTAGACATCTCAAGGATGATCAATAGAAACAGGATGTACCTAAGCTCAATATCTAGTCTCATAGCAAAGGGTCTGAATGTAAATAAGGTATGTCTTTTTTTAAATGTATTTTATATAAATTAGCAAAAATGTCTAAAAAACTGTTTTAGCTTTGTCATTATGGGGTATTGTGTGTAGATTGATGAGGTACTTTTATTTCCCTGACTCATCAAAGCTTGTTTTCTCATGGCGTCTCTTGTCTCTCTGCAGCAGAGATATGGTGAGAAATATGTTCGGAACATCAAATCGCAATATCGAATGGCAATACCTTTAGAATCGTGACAACTGCAATAGATATCGTATCGGCACCTAAGTATCGTGATAATATCATATTGTGAGGTCCCTGGCTATTCCCAGCCCTAGAAAATAGTCTAACTTACGATTAGGGGAAACAACTTCTACCTTATTCCCAGAAGGTGCTGACAGTTGGGTGTCTTAGGATGCCACCAGACAAAGTAAAGACAAAGATGACAGTCATCTAAGGAGACTTGGATTCTCTTATCCACCCACCCACAGAAGAGGAGACAGCAGTGTGGGAGGTTAGAGGACCCTCATCCTGTTCCACTGAAACAAACTAGCCTTCCTAGATCAAACGCAGTGATCGTCTTTGGATCAATATCTGTTGCCTTGGCCACCACGGACCCGGCAACTGTCTCCTAGTGACAGTAAATTGGGAGGACTCACTGGGGCAGGCAACCCTGCATGCATATGAGTGTGTGTTTGTGTGTGATTGAGAGAAGTGGTTGTGTGTGTGTGTGTGTGTGTGTGTGTGTGTGTGTGTGTGTGTGTGTAGCAGTGTTTTGGCCTCTCCCCAGGGTGGCCAGAAACAGTAGCTCATTAGGGATAATTGGCTTCTTAAAGGCCCTCTGACTCATTATAATGGCTGCTTTTGGGGGTCTGGAGGAATCTCTGTCATTTTCTCCGCTCACACACCGTCTTATTTCACATCGTGAGAACACTAGATTTATGCTCCCAGGTCTCGGGGTTGCACACAAAGCTTTCACCATTCCTCTGAGCCTGTGGTGAAATTGTCAATGGTTATATTACAGTATGTGGAACACATGCACGCGCACACATACCCCAGCGAGACAAGAGGATATATGAATTATGAATCCACTCACAGAACAAACAGGAAAATGGGTCACTGTGCATTAAAGTGTAGTACGTTGTTTCCGCCAACAGTCAGAACGTATAAAGGCCGTGTAGTATGGTAGCCTATTATAGTAGTGTATAGTAGTCCAGGTGGGTGGCTCTAGGAACACCAGAGTAAAGAAAACATAAAGAAGGTAGGAGTTGATAGAAAAGAATGTGTGTGGGAAATTCCACAGTAAGAGACTAACACTGAAACTATTTTTTTATTTTCAAATGTAAACAAAAGACTATGATTGCAAAGTTAAACAAACCATACAACTCTATTAAGCGAACTCTGTTAAGCTGACGCGATTAGCTTGAGGTTGTAATTAACAAGAACATTTCCCAGGACATAGACATATCTGATATTGTCAGAAAGCTTAAATTCTTGTTAATCTAACTGCACTGTCCAATTTACAGTAGCTATTACAGTGAAATATTACCATGCTATTGTTTGAGGAGAGTGTACAGTTTTGAACATAAAACGTTATTAATAAACCAATTAGGCACATTTGGGCAGTGTTCATACAACATTTTGAACAGAAATGCAATGGTTCATCTGATCAGTCTAAAACTTTGCTCATACACTGATGCCATGTAGTGGCCAAAATCGAAATTGCACCTGGGCTGGAGTAATACATTATGACCTTTCTCTTCCATTTCAAAGATGACGGTACAAACAAAAATACAAAAAAAAGGGGCAGATCCTTAAGAGGTTTTAAAAGTAGTCCTTGTGCATACAGTTGTATTGTTTGTTTCACTTTGCAATCATTGGCGAGATCATTTGTCTGAGTAAGGCACTCTGATCCTCCCTTGGTGGTTGTCAAAGAACCATGGAAAACTAGGCTTCAGTGAAGAGATTTCACCATCTGCCGCCAGCTAAACCAATCCAAATAAATCAATTACAGCATGGTTCAAGCAATGTTCCCCCAAGATTGACATTCAACTGATTCCTTATCTGATTCCTCATAAATGTTTAGTCAAGAGTTTTGTTTCAATGGCACTAGAATGGGTTATTGTGCTGGAAGCCTCTCCAAATGTCTCTATTTAGACATTATCGCTCATCTGCTGCTGGTAAGATGTATGTGATAAGGCTTTACATCCCCTGCTATATTGTGGATCGAGAGTTACCTGTCTAACAGAACACAGATGGTTTTCTTTTATGGAAGCCTTTCTAATATAATTCAGGTAGAGTCAGGCATTCCCCAGGGCAGCTGTCTAGGCCCCTTACTTTTTTCACTCTTTACTAATGACCTGCCTCTTGTGTGTCTATGTATGCTTATGACTCAACACTATACACATCAGCTACCACAGCAAGTGAAATCACTGCAACAGTTAACAAAGACCTGCAGTCAGTTTCAGAATGGGTGGCAAGAAATAAGTTAGTCCTAAATATTTCAAAACTTAAAGCATTATATTTGGGGCAAATCATTCACTGAACCCTAAACCTCAACTAAATATTGTCATGAATAATGTTGAATTGAGCAAGTTGAGGAGACTAAACTGCTTGGAGTAACCCTGGATTTCATGGTAAAAACATATTGATGTAATAGCTAAGATGTGGAGAAGACTGTCCATAATAAAGCGCTGCACTGCCTTCACTACAACGCTATCAACAAAGGTCCTACAGGCCCTAGTTTGGTTGCACCTGGACTACTGTCCAGTTGTGTGGTCAGGTGCCACAAATATTACAATTGGCCCAGAACAGGCAGCAGTGCTGGCCCTTAAATGTACACAGAGAGCTAACATTAATAATATGCATGTCAATCTCAACTGGCTTGTACAGGAGAGATTGATTTCATCACTACTTGTATTTGTGAGAAGTATTGACATGTTGAATGCACCGATCTGTCCATTTGAACTACTTGCACACAGCTCAGACACCCATGCATACCCCACAAGACATACCACCTCTGAGGCATACAGTATTACATAGAGCCATGACTACATGGAACTCTATTCCACATCAGGTAACTGATACAAGCAGTATAATCAGATTTTAAAAAACAGATACAAATGTGCTGTATGGAACAGTGGAGAATGTGAAGAGACACACACCCAGGTACAGACACACGTAACACACACACGATAACATACGCACTATACACATGTACACAATATACACAAGAGTGTGTGGACACCCCTTCAAATGAGTGGTTTCGGCTATTTCAGCCAGACCCGTTGCTGACAGGTGTATAAAATCGAGAACACAGCCATGCAATCTCCATAGACAAACATTGGCAGTAGAATGGCCTTACTGAAGAGCTCAGTGACCTTCAATGTGGAGGACATAGGATGACACTTTTCCAACAAGTTGGTTCGTAAAAATGTCTGCCCTGCTAGAGCTGCCCTGTTCAATTGTAAGTGCAGTTATTGTGAAGTGGAAAAGTTTTGGAGCAACAACGGCTAATCTGCGAAGTGGTAGGCCACACAAAATCACTGGGTCAGAGACATGGGATCAATGGGTCAGAGATATGGGAGGAATGTGTCTATACAGTGAGCCTGAAATAGGATACCTGTTATTGCAAGGAATTCTAATTAGTCAACCACAGGCTAGGGCTGGGTTATAAACTACATCCTGTCCCTTTGTTCACTGGAGAGAACCACAGGAGAGAATCACTAGAGAGAATCTCTGAAGACAGGGAAGGAACGACCATCTACCTCTCAGCATAAAATCTATGATTTGAATAAACCTATTTTCCTCCCCCTCATCAACTGCTAACATTCTGTTCAATCCCTCTCTCATCCCTCTTCCCCCAATCTGCCCTCTTTTTAGCAGCCATCTACATTGACACTAAAGACGTACTCGGGAGAACCATCAAATGAATAAATATGTAGTCCAGCCGAAATATTCTTGTGAGAACTAGAGAAGTGCATGTATTTAGTCTTGCCCGCATTAAGTTTATTTAAATGCTATTAGTCAATCTGTAAAAAAATGCAGATGATACTATTACGTATGCAATTGCCCCGAATGCTGACCTGGCTGTGACAAGGCTACAGTCTGATTTTGCAGTTGTGCAAGAAGCCCTTACTGATTTAAAACTCGTACTTAATACGGGCAGAACTAAATATTTGTTGTTTTCAAATTCTCATAAGATTGTCTCAGATGGATTACATCTTTACTCATCGGATGGTTCTATAATCAAATGTGTCTGGTTTGTATGATTGTGTTTTGCATTTTTTTATTGATATGCATAATAACGTGTATTATGAACGTGTATTTCCAAACTTCAGATGTGCAGCAGTGTTTGTTTTTTTAAGACCGCAGTGGTTTCTTCCGTGGTGTCCTCCCATGAACACCATTCTTGTTTAGTGTTTTATGTATCGTAGACTCGTCAACAGAGATGTTAGCATGTTCCAGAGATTTCTGTAAGTCTTTAGCTGACACTGTAGGATTCTTCTTAACCTCACTGAGCATTCTGCGCTGTGCTCTTGCAGTCATCTTTGCAGGACGGCCAGTCCTATGGAGAGTAGCAACAGTATAGACAATTTGTCTTACCGTGGACTGATGAACATCAAGGCTTTTAGAGATACTTTTGTAACCCTTTCCAGCTTTATACAAGTCAACAATTCTTAATCTTAGGTCTTCTGAGATCTATTTTGTTCGAGGCATGGTTCACATCAGGCAATGCTTCTTGTGAATAGCAAACTTACATTTTGTGAGTGTATTTTATAGGGCAGCTCTAACCAACATCTCTAATCTTGTCTCATTGATTGGACTCCAGGTTCACTGACTCCTGTCTCCAATTAGCTTTTGGAAAAGTCATTAGCCTAGGGGTTCACATACTTTTTCCAACCTACACTGAATGTTTAAATGATGTACTCAATATAGACAAGACAAATACAATAATTAGTGTGTTATTAGTTCAAGCACACCGTGTTTGTCGATTGTTGTGACTAAGATGAAGATCAGATCAAATTGTATGACTCATTTATGCAGAACTCCAGGTAATTCCAAAGGGTTCACATACTTTTTCTTGTCACTGTACTGTATTTTATACCATCCATTGCATCTTGCCTATGCCGCTCGGTCATCGCTCATCCATATATTTATATATACAGTATAGATTCTTATTCCATCCCTTTACTTAGTGTTGTGTGTATTAGGTAGTTGTTGTGGAATTCTTAGATTACTGTTAGATATTACTGCACTGTCAGAACTAGAAGCACCAGCATTTCACTACACTCGCAATAACATCTGCTAACCATGTGTATGTGACCAACAAAACTTGAATTGATTTGAAATACCAACTGATTTGAACTGAATCCTCCTTGGTATGACAATATGTAGCATCAGGAAGATGGCCTAACTCTCATTATCTTCCGGATGCTTTATTATTCTCACAAGACCATTATTGACATTTACTAATGGATCCTGAATGGTCCCTTTATTGGAGGCAACTTAGGGCTTATAAGACACAGCCCCACAGCCTATACAAGATGGCCTGGAATCCAGCACCTGTTTTTCTGTACTCTGTGTCATGAAAACACGTCATGTTTGGCAATCGGCATGACAAAGGGCGACAAGGAGTGGAATGATAACTCAGACTGGTGCCCAGGCTATATACAAGAAGTGATGATGATGAAACACATCAGAGAAACATAATGGGGAATAGACAAGCTGGGTCCAAATCCAGAGCCATTAACGAGGGGCATTTAGTTATGAAGTGTGTGACAAATGAAAGGAGGGGTAGAAAGAAGCCAACAAATTGACAGTGCAGACGAAGCTAGCAGGTGTAGACTGGAAAATTGCCAGGAGGTCATTTTCTATGTACAACAGATTGTAAAAGTATTCACACCCCTTGGCATTTTTCCGATTTTGTTGCCTTACAACCTGGAATTAAAATAGATTTTTTTTGGGGGGGGGGGTTGTATATCATTTGATTTACAAAACATGCATACCACCTTGAAGATGCAAACATTTTTTTTTATTGTGAAACAAACAAGAAATAAGACAAAAAACAGAACTTGAGTGTGTTTTTTGTCAATACTTTGTTGAGCCACCTTTTGCAGCAATTACAGCTGCAAGTCTCTTGGGGTATGCCTCGATAAGCTTGGCACATCTAGCCACTGGGATTTTTGCCCATTCATCAAGGTAAAACGCTCCAGCTCCTTCAAGTTGGATGGGTTCTGCTGGTGTACAGCAATCTTTAAGTCATACCACAGATTCTCAATTGGATTGAGGTCTGGGCTTTGACTAGGCCATTCCAAGACATTTAAATGTTTCCCTTTAAACCACTCAAGTGTTGCTTTGGCAGTATGCTTAGGGTCATTGTCCTGCTGGAAGGTGATCCTCTGTCCCAGTCTCAAGTCTCTGGAAGACTGAAACAGGTTTCCCCTCAAGAATTTCCATATATTTAGCACCATTCATCATTCCTTCAATTCTGACCAGTTTCAACAGTCCCTGCCGATGAAAAACAGGGTGTTGTTCTCAGGTGATGAGAGGTGTTAGGTTTGCGTCTGTCACGTTCTGACCCTAGTTATTGTGTTAATTGTTTGTTTTAGTTGGTCAGGACGTGAGTTGGGTGGGCATTCTATGTTGTGTGTCTAGGTTGTTTTTCTGTGTTCGGCCTAGTATGGTTCTCAATCAGAGGCAGGTGTCGTTAGTTGTCTCTGATTGAGAATCATACTTAGGTAGCCTGGGTTTCACTGTTGTTTTGTGGGTGATTGTTTCCGTGTCTGTGTTTGTTTCACCACACAGGACTGTTTCGGTTTTCACATTTATTGTTTTGTATTTTTGTAGTGTTCTCGGTTATCGTCTATATTAAAAGATGTTTAACACTAACCACGCTGCGTTTTGGTCCTCCTCTCCTTCAGAGGAAGAAAACCGTTACAGCGCCAGACATAGCGTTTTCATCTGACCAGAGTACCTTCTTCCATATGTTTGAGGAGTCTTCCACATGCCTTTTGGCGAACACCAAACGTGTTTTTTCTGGCCACTCTTCCGTAAAGATTAGCTCTGTGGAGTGTACGGCTTAAAGTGGTCCTATGGACAGATACTTCAATCTCCGCTGTGGAGCTTTGCAGCTCCTTCAGGGTTATCTTTGGTCTCTTTGTTGCCCCTCTAATTAATGCCCTCCTTGCCTGGTCCATGAGTTTTGGTGGGTGGCCCTCTCTTGGCAGGTTTGTTGTGGTGCCATATTCTTGACATTTTTTAATAATGGATTTAATGGTGCTCCGTTGGGATGTTCAAAGTTTTTGATATTTTTTTATAACTCAACCCTGATCAGTACTTCTCCACAACTTTGTCCCTGACCTGTTTGGAGAGCTCCTTTGTCTTCATGGTGCCTCTTGCTTGGTGGTGCCCCTTGCTTAGTGGTGTTGCAGACTCTGGGGCCTTTCAGAACAGGTGGATACTGTATATACTGAGATCATGTGACACTTAAATAAAGTCCACGTGTGTGCAATCTAACTAATTATGTGACTTCTGAAGATAATTGGTTGCACCAGATCTATTTAGGGGCTTCATAGCAAAGGCGGTGAATACATATGCACGCACCACTTTTCCATGTATATTTTTTTAAACAAGTTATTTTTTCCACTTCACTTCAACAATTTAGACAATTTTGCGTACGTCCATACTTTTGCAAGGCACTGTGAATGAGGAGGAGGCCCTCCCACATATGTTTGTGTAAATTACAGACAGGTACGAATCATTGATGATCTCCTGTAATAATAGACCAGTCACAGATCACATAAACTGTGTGAGAGAAGGTGGGAATGGGATGGGCACACACACACACACACACACACACACACACACACACACACACACACACACACAGACAGACAGAGGCACAGTGCTCTCAAGTTCTCATGAGTGAGATTGAAAGAGTGAAGAAATGAACATCAACAACTGGGTTGTGGCATACAGCTAATTGAGCCATTAAAAAACAGTTAAATGACTGAGCAACAGCAGCAAATTGACGAGTGAACAGCAGCAGGCAGCTATGTAACCTAATTGGTTTTCAATGCTCTCGTGTGTGTGTGTGTGTGTGTGTGTGTGTGTGTGTGTGTGTGTGTGTGTGCAGTAGCAGTGCATGGGTAAAATAACTGGGGAAACCAACCCACCACCCCAACCCCCCAAAAAAGCCGTATTACAACTGATGTATTGTGATTATTCCGTTGTTTGCTCTATAACCTGTTAATTCATATGCCCTGCGTCTGTGATATACTGGCATCTTCAGTAAATAGTACCCGCAAAACAACCATCTTAACGTCAACAGTGAAGAGGCGACTCCGGGCTGCTGGCCTTCTAGGCAGAGTTCCTCTGTCCAGTGTCTGTGTTCTTTTGCCCATCTTAATCTTTTCTTCTTATTGGCCAGTCTTGTGAGGCATCTGTTTCTCAAACTAGACACTCTAATGTACTTGTCCTCTTGCTCAGTTGTGCACCGGGGCCTCCCACTCCTCTTTCTATTCTGGTTAGAGTCAGTTTGCGCAGTTCTGTGAAGGGAGTAGTACACAGCATTGTACGGGATCTTCAGTTTCTTGGCAATTCCTGGCATGGAATAGCCTTCACTTCTCAGAACAAGAATAGATTGACGAGTTTCAGAAGAAAGGTCTTTGTTTCTGGCCATTTTGAGCCTGTAATCTAACTGCTGATGCACCAGATACTCAACTAGTCTAAAGAAGGCCAGTTTTATTACTTCTTTAATCAGAACAATAGTTTTCAGCTGTGCTAACATAATTGCAAAAGCATTTTCTAATGATCAATTAGCCTTTTAAAATGGTAAACTTGGATTAGCTAACACAACGTTCCATTGGAAGACAGTAGTGATGGTTGTTGATAATGGGCCTCTGTTTGCCTATGTAGATATTCCATAAAACAAATATGTTTAAAAATCGTCCGTTTCCAGCTACAATAGTCATTTACAACATTAACAATGTCTACACTGTATTTCTGATCAATGTTATGTTATTTTAATGGGCAAAAAATTAGCTTTTCTTTCAAAAACAAGGACATTAAGTGACCCCAAACATTTGAACGGTGGTGTATGTTATAGGCCTAAATGCCGAGACAATAAGAAGACTCCGTGGCAGAATAAATTCAACCACAGCTTTGTTTAATCACAAAACTGGATAGCATTCTCTGTCCAGAGAAGTCCACAAAGGATATCGCGTGTACAGTAAAAGACAGAGTTACATGACCTACAGCATGGAAAAGCAAGTTAATGTTTCTGACATTTTCGTGCCACTAAACAACTATCGATTTAGAACCACAGAGTTACCGCAAGTCGCAAAGGCAACAGGGGCTGCCTCCACTATTCCAGCACCATTTCAACTTCAGCATCATCAAATAATCTATGCTTAGTCTAATACAGTGACAACTAAAAAATACCAAAAACAATTCAGTCCAATTCAGTCCAAGCTACATATGATGTCCTTAGTTCTGATTTATGTGTGTGTGCACATTATGCGATTACAAAAACATGCCAATGCCATCCTCCTCTCTTTCATGTTGACGAAACAGTTGTTGTCCTAGGCAACCTGGCTAAAATGCTTCCTTGCCTAACTTCCATTCATGGATAACAATAGCTAGTTAACATTAGCTTTCTACATCTAGCTACATATTGAACGTCCATCCTCTCAGGCCAGGTGCATAACAATGTATGAATGAATGGCTTTTGGATTATCCAAACTCAGTAACGTAGTCTGATTACATTCAGTTACTTTTAGATTACTTTCCCCTTAAGAGGCATTAGAAGAAGACAAAAATGTATGTTAACAATTGAACTGACATCTATTGCAGGATAAATCAATGTAAAAATGTACGCAGCTGGCCATATGTGGATGTAAAATTTTACTTCAAGGGTTGGTTATGTAGGCTTCTTCTAACCCATCGCTTTCTACTACATATAATAATACGATTCAATTATCTTCACATTAAAAACCGAAGTCTGTCAGAATTCCAGTCATTCCAATAAATCTTATACCCCTTGCCTACTGTTTACCATTTTGTTGGTGACACTTTGATATCTTGATAATATACAGCTGTTTGAAGGGAAAATCCACAGATAAAACAATAACAAAATGGTCGGCCCGCCTCTGTTTTGGTAAAAAGCTGAGGGATGGGCCTGGAGAAATGTAACCAGTCACAGATTAATAGACAGAGCTATGGATGCAAGGACTGACCATGCATGATATAAAAATGATATATATAATTTGTAAGTCCAAAAATGGATGTAGCAACTACAAATTGCCCCTTTAAGTCTATCAAAAGTGTGCTAGTTTGAGCATGTGTCCATTAGCCTATGGATTAATTTATTTTATCAGCATGAATTAGATTGAGCAATAAAAGCCCCACTTTTATTCCATAGGCTGGGATCCCCACTATGCAGCTGTTGCAAGAGCGCATTTTTCACTGGCTGTCCACTGGTTTCAAAAACAGTGATTGATAGGCAGCTTAAACTTCTTGAAAATCAACCATTATTGGGTTCAAATACACAAACATCCACAACAAGGCGCAAATAGGCGCAAACAGCTAAATGAGAGAGCAGCAGTGTGATTCACATCAATGCCCTATGTAGATATCAATAATAAGTGATATCTGTATCACCATAGACTACACCACTGCTGTCATCCTTACCTCCAAGCGTTGGATAATCTTTGGATGCCGACAGCAGTCGCACCATTGGAAGAAGTAGCTTGGACTGTAGCCTACAAAAGCCTATTCTTGCTATTTTCCGGCAATTTGATCAAACACATTTGGTGTCATCATGATGGTCTCTGACTTGTGTTCAGACTCACTCAGGTGGAACAAACTTAAACATGCTCCTTTTTTCAATGCTGATTTGAATGTCAATGAGAAAACAGAGAAGTGTCAAATACTTTTTTTTCGCAAACATCCTTTCTGAATTTAAAAGTAATCCAAGAAGTAATCAAATTTTTCTGTATCTGATTACAGTATCTGTATCTGATTACAATATATTTGCTCGTAACATAACAGATTACAGTTACAGTTTTTATTGTAATCCCTTACATGTAATGGATTACAGTTACTTACCAACCCTGATTAATGATTGGGTCAGAATCGCTGTTATAATCATTGGCCAGTACAGAGAATTTAATAAAACCACAAGTCCAAATCCCTATCTACATCCATGGCTAATTTAGAAAAGGGACAATTTTATCTAGCAAGCTAGCCACCTGAGGACGACAACACAACAACACAGAAACAAATAAAATAAAAATTGTCAATGATGTATGCTCCAAATTGGTTTTGATAGGAGTGACACCAAAATCCAAGCTGGCTTCCCTTGATGTTTTTTTTGGTGTGCCTTGACCATTCACAGTTGAGCTCGCTCAGTTTAGCTCAATGCTGCTTGGCAAATGTTTATAATTTTTTCATCAAGGGAGGCCAAATGCTCACTGGTTTCCCTTACCTTCAATACTATGGCAGCAACAATGTCATCCTCGTTTGGACCAGACAGCATCAGATAGATGGCCTACACATAGAGAGACAGAGGGGTTTCCCTCGCCTGGATGCTTTCTCCAGTGAGATACATTAAGCCTCTTGTGAATTGAAGGAAAATTATGAAACACAGAGGAAAGATACATTATTTGATGTATTTTTATTTTTTTCTTGGTCAATTTTTTTGTGAAGCCTGGATTCCCTAGGCATCCATGAATGCACGCCACTGTATGTGTGTGTGTCTGTGTGTATCACTGTCAAAGTTACATATAGGGAGAGAATGAATTGTGAATAGGCCTTATGACTGAAAATATACTGCAAGTGCACCCTGTCTCAGAATCAACCTCTGAATAAACAGTGCATTCCCGTTGCCTAATTAACTCGAAATGCAAAAATTAGGCTACGTCAAGATGACAAATGCCTATTGCCTACCCCGTTACTTCTCCATTAGACAATCACCATTATCCCAACCAGCCGGTCCTGTTGATGCCTGTTGGGATTCTACTCCATACCCGCGACGAATAACTGGAGAACACCTGTCCACTGCACAAACAGCGAGTGCTCAGTGTTTACCAAAATAGATAGGCTAAACTTTAAAAAAGTAAAAAAACAAAAGAGTCTTACCTTGAAGGTTTTACCCGGTCCTTTAAGGAACAATGTTTTATTCCGTTTCACCTTCGCCCACAATCCTCAATACTGGCGGGGAAACTTCTTCTCAAAAGTCGGTGTTGCTCTGTGGACGTTGGCTGAAAGTGGGAACGAGGAGGAGGAGGATGAAGGGACGGGAGTGTTCGAGCTTGTGCTCCCGGAGAGGAACTCTGACGCGTGATGTAATTCAATACGCGGCGACAGACACCAAGCGCTGCTTTTACGCTCAGCAAGCAGATGAGGATAGGTTGGCACCTAAAGCGAAAGAGAGCGAGAGAGAGAGAGAGAGAGAGAGAGAGAATTCGATAAAGGAACGTGCACCTGACAACCGGTATAATGTTCATGTTGGCAGGCGCCAGTTAACGACTGTTAGCTGTTCTTAAAGGCGCTTCATTGGTCATTCTGCCATCTGCATTGGCCGTGCAGCATTTATGGTGATACGGCCTCTGCAGAAGTCAGGGCATTCATACTTCTCTCTCTTCATGGGGCAGTTGTCATGGAAGAGTTTAGCTGTGTTCGAATACCCATACTAACATACTGTATACTACATACTGAATGAGTATATACTACATACTATAAGTTCATTTTAGTATACGTAAACAAACTTGTTTTCTTTCGTATTGTTCCAGTTGTGTGTACTAGTGCTTCGCCGGTCTACTGGAAGTTGATGCCGTTGCTATGCAACCTCTTGCTAGCTTGTTACCATAACAAATTACCAGCTAGACATTTTACAACTTCGGGTGTGTTCTTAAATTCAATCTGGAGTGCCAGGGTGCGCTCAGAGTGCACTCTGGGCGTTCGAAAATTCAGAGCCTTGTCAGATTGTCCAGAGCACACTGGACGCTCTAGCAGAGGAAGGTTGATTCAAGCTTTTTGACCTTACAACAGCAGTCAAGCACTCAAGCCAACTGGCTAGCTACTTCCAGACACAAATGAGAGAACACCTCACTCTGACCATTTTACCATTTTACTCGCGGTAGCCGAGCTGGTTAGGCAGCGTTGTAAACTGTAACTGTGCTGCTGGCAACAATTTAATTGCACTTTTTTGCCAACTGTGTTAACTAACCTCCAGACGAGCTTCAATGGCATACAACTCTCCTTCTGTGGCCTCCAACTGCTCTTAAATGCAAGTAAAACTAAATGCATGCCCGTTTTCAGAAGAACTGCATTATTGGCCCTAAAAGCACAGAAATAGTGTCCACTGTTTGTATATTTCGTATTTTGGCAAATGTGGTATGACATCCTGGAACTTTTGGCATACTAACATGCTATGACCAATAAGCATTTTATATTCTCAATTTATGTCACAAATAGTATGGTTTGTGCGGTTAGTATCAGTATACGAACACAGCTACCATCATGCCCCCACCTACCATCAACCATTCATGTCAATGCAGAGCTATACTGAGCCCTCCGAATTGTTCCAACATTTGAGAGGCACACAGTGATGTGGTATAGAGCTCAATGTGGCCTTTGCGTGCCTCCTGAGGCTCCGCAATTGCGTCACAACATCCATACAACGCCTCCGACCACATTTATCGGATCAAGCATAAATTGGCTCTTATATAGTGATGTAGAGTGGACGAGATAACGTTGTGACATTACATTGGGACTATCCGTAAGACTACCTATTCATATGTGCCTAACTGATGTCTAACTGATGTCATAGTGTATGCATTACTTCCATATTCAATATTTGCACTGTATGACTGACATGTACAGTAACCTACAGTAGCCAACATATAAATGTGAATGTATATAGTACTGTATATGTCTAAATGCACCATTTTCAACATGTAGTAGATGTAAATGTGAATGTATATTGTAGGCTATATGTCTGCAATAACCATTTTCAACATGCAGTTGATGTTATTGGACACAGAGATCCTGTGAAATGATGATGTGTCATTCGATATGTAAATATATGTTATTGGACATAGACTGTGGGATACCCCTCTCCCATTGAAAGTATCCCCCCCACACACACACACACAATTGTCTGGAAGGTGCATTTTCACACTCGTATAGATACAACTCACTATAACAGAGAAACACAGTCCCTTTGCTCTCATCTTGTCCAGGGGTCACAGTTAACATGTGGACAACAAGGCGTATGTGTTTTTCTTATTGTCAAAGATGTGATCTCCCCACCCCAAGTCACCCATTCCATAAACAGTTTGGACCGACTTCTGCAAAATGAATGGCCATCATCCCCATGGAAACCAGCAGCCTATACACTGAAATTGGATGTAAAACATGGCAGTGAAAAAGTGAAATCCAGCCAAACCCCCACCACCACCCTTTCCACTTATCATACATCCCAGTTCGGGTGATTGGGTCCTGGGATACAGGGAGCACTGCAAAAAAAACAACACCACGGTTTGTGTATAGGTTTGTCTACCCTAGAACAAATTGGGACATGTTAGGTGTTTTCTATTCTGTTGTGTTTTCAGTGGGAAGCCCTTGAATAATTGACTGCTCTAGGTAATGCTTTGTTGAGTTCACTAGCTGGCATTGATGTGGAATCATCATGCCTGGTTTGTTGTGCCACCACTCTGTTGCGGCACCATTTCCTCACCAATGTTATCATGGCTTGGCTGTATAAAAAATAGGTCTGATCAATGGACAAAATGTCACATTTTATATGAGGTGGTTTAGTTAAATTACAGTTGGAAAGAGATATTAAGAGTGGGGAAGGAGAGAGGAAGCGGTAGAAAGATAGAAAAGAGAAAAAGGGAGACTCCTGACCACAGCGAGGGTGCAGGGGAGTCTTTCTCACCATGACAACCAGGAGGGGGAATCTGAGTGCAAACATTGGTCGGATCAACCACTAAGATCCTCCCATGCACTCATAATATACAGAGCACTGTTTCACAAATCAACATTCTACTATTATCTAAAGTTCTATCCAAAGGTGTGAGAAGAGGAGTTAAAACACCAGTTACTGTAAATAACATAGTAAGTTGCAACTTTGATACATGTGGATAGAATGTCATTTTTTTACGAAAATGCTGTTCAAATCAAAATCAAATCAAATTTATTTATATAGCCCTTCGTACATCAGCTGATATCTCAAAGTGCTGTACAGAAACCCAGCCTAAAACCCCAAACAGCAAGCAATGCAGGTGTAGAAGCACGGTGGCTAGGAAAAACTCCCTAGAAAGGCCAAAACCTAGGAAGAAACCTAGAGAGGAACCAGGCTATGTGGGGTGGCCAGTCCTCTTCTGGCTGTGCCGGGTGGAGATTATAACAGAACATGGCCAAGATGTTCAAATGTTCATAAATGACCAGCATGGTCGTATAATAATAAGGCAGAACAGTTGAAACTGGAGCAGCAGCACGGTCAGGTGGACTGGGGACAGCAAGGAGTCATCATGTCAGGTAGTCCTGGGGCATGGTCCTAGGGCTCAGGTCCTCCGAGAGAGAGAGAGAAAGAAAGAGAATTAGAGAGAGCATATGTGGGGTGGCCAGTCCTCTTCTGGCTGTGCCGGGTGGAGATTATAACAGAACATGGCCAAGATGTTCAAATGTTCATAAATGACCAGCATGGTCGAATAATAATAAGGCAGAACAGTTGAAACTGGAGCAGCAGCACGGTCAGGTGGACTGGGGACAGCAAGGAGTCATCATGTCAGGTAGTCCTGGGGCATGGTCCTCCGAGAGAGAGAGAGAGAGAGAGAGAGAGAGAGAGAAAGAGAGAATTAGAGAACGCACACTTAGATTCACACAGGACACCGAATAGGACAGGAGAGGTACTCCAGATATAACAAACTGACCCTAGCCCCCCGACACATTAACTACTGCAGCATAAATACTGGAGGCTGAGACAGGAGGGGTCAGGAGACACTGTGGCCCCATCCGAGGACACCCCCAGACAGGGCCAAACAGGAAGGATATAACTCCACCCACTTTGCTAAGCACAGCCCCCACACCACTAGAGGGATATCTTCAACCACCAACTTACCATCCTGAGACAAGGCTGAGTATAGCCCACAAAGAACTCCGCCATGGCACAACCCAAGGGGGGGCGCCATCCCAGACAGGATGACCACATCAGTGAATCAACCCACTCAGGTGACGCACCCCTTCCAGGGACGGCAAGAGAGAGCCCCAGTAAGCCAGTGACTCAGCCCCTGTAATAGGGTTAGAGGCAGAGAATCCCAGTGGGAAGAGGGGAACCGGCCAGGCAGAGACAGCAAGGGCGGTTCATTGCTCCAGAGCCTTTCCGTTCACCTTCCCACTCCTGGGCCAGACTACACTCAATCATATGACCCACTGAAGAGATGAGTCTTCAGTAAGGACTTAAAGGTTGAGACCGAGTTTGCGTCTCTGACATGGGTAGGCAGACCGTTCCATAAAAATGGAGCTCTATAGGAGAAAGCCCTGCCTCCAGCTGTTTGCTTAGAAATTCTAGGGACAATTAGGAGGCCTGCGTCTTGTGACCGTAGCGTACGTGTAGGTATGTACGGCAGGACCAAATCAGAGAGATAGGTAGGAGCAAGCCCATGTAGTGCTTTGTAGGTTAGCAGTAAAACCTTGAAATCAGCCCTTGCTTTGACAGGAAGCCAGTGTAGAGAGGCTAGCACTGGAGTAATATGATCAAATTGTTTGGTTCTAGTCAGGATTCTAGCAGCCTGTTCCAGTAAAGATATGACAATTAGAGTAGCCTATGGGTTACAACAAGCTTCACTTCATTGATCTGCGTGCCTGCGCGCGTCTGGGTGGAGTGGGAATTTTGGAGTAGCATACACCTTTTGGTAACATCCCAAGGGGGCGATAGCCGCATTTTTTTTCTTTTTTTTTCTCCATTTGGTAAAAACATAGAAGAGTCGCTTTCACTTGCTAGTAGGAACCAGCCCCCAGTGTAGGGTCTGGGGCTTGAAGTCATGAGCTCTGCTTGTCGGCTACTGCGTAGCAGCCTAACAGTGCCAAAAGCCCTGATCTGCCCTAGATAACTGAACACAAATATAAACAACATATAAAGTTTCATGAGCTGAAATAAAAGATCCCCGAATTGTTCCATACGCACAAAAACATTTCTCTCAAATGTTGAGCACAAATTTGTTTATATCCCTGTTATTGAGCATTTCTCCTTTGCCAAAATAATCCATCCATCTGACAGGTGTGGCATATCAAGAAGCTGATTAAATAGCATGATCATTACACAGGTGCATCTTGTGCTGGGGACAATAAAAGGCCACTTTAAAATGTGCAGTTTTGTCACACAACACAATGCCACAGATGTCTCAAGTTTTGAAGGAGCATGCAATTGGCATGCTGACTGCAGGAATGTCCACCAGCGCTATTGCAAGATAATTTTATGTTAATTTCTCTACCATAAGCCACCTCCAACGTCATTTCAGAGAATTTGGTAGTACATCCAACCGGCCTCACAACCGAAAGCGTGTTTCAGTGCCTGACAATATCCAGCAACTTCACACAGCCATTGAAGAGGAGTGGGACAATGTTCCTCAGGTCACAATCAACAGCCTAATAATCTCTAAGCGAAGGAGATGAGTCGCGCTTCATCAGGCAAATGGTGGTCCCACCAGATACTGACTGGTTTTCTGATCCACGCCCCTACGTTTAAAAAAAAGGGATCTGTGACCAAAAGATGCATATCTGTTCCCATTCATTTGAAATCCATCGATTAGGGCCTAATAAAAAAAAATCAATTGACTGATTTCCCTATATGAACTGTAAATTACGATCGCCAGAACGGCCAAACAAAAAATGTTTAGGCGGCTGTTTTGGGCTCTAACTGTCGTTTATTATGATCAAGTTCCATCCCCATGGTAAATTATTTGAAAGTTTGTAATTTAATTCAATAGTGATCCATTCTGACTACTACATTTGTCGTCACACAGGACCACGTGCTGACACAGACCAATAACGGACCAGCAGGCTACGAGGAGGCTCTCAGGCAGGATGAAAATGACTAAATCGACCATGATCCTTTGCTAGTTACAGCTACATTCACCATGATCCTTAGCAATTTTTTTGTGACATTCACCCTTATTCAACTATATGGCACGCTTAAAATTCTGGCTTCATGTGGCATCAGGAGTTTTTCATATCAATACGTGGATGACATCAGCTCTATCAATATATACTGGTTTTAAAGTCTGTGGCAGTATCTAGCTGGCAGCCTGGCTATCTGGTTTTAGCCTGGCTAAAAACATTGCATGCTAGCTAGCCTTTTTAGCTTCCCACATATCCATGTGACATAATCAGATTAATAATAAATAATATGCCCTTCCTAATATTTTTACAGTTGCCGGTGTAACCTCAAACATTTTCCCAGTTGGATTGCTGCTTGTGTATTCATTCCCATATCAGCTAAAAATAGAACATTATCATGTTTTAGTCATGGAGAAAAAAGCACATGGCTAGCTAGTTGTCAGGTTCTACCATTTCACAATAGGTTGTAATCACTAGTTTTTACTTCTAAACAAAATAGCTTTTTGAGTGGGTTCTTTGTTTACTGTTTGAACAGTCCCTGAGAATATATTTGGTTATCAAAGCAAATTCTATAGATCATATCAAGGAACCAAGTGACAACATTGCCCACATGGCTGTGGAAGGAATGATACGGCATGTCTTTTCAGGTAGTAAAAAAGTATGTTGAATGCCAGAGTGTATTATAAGGAGCCACCCTCTAAGTGACGGAAAAACAACATTGCAACATTGTGCTATGCTCCGAATCTTGCGTCTCCGTAGAGCTTGTAGTAAGCTTTTGGATCCCCACCCAGCATTGTTCTCTAGCCAACCCCCTTTTTAAACTGCTGATAAAATGAGTTTGACTGGGCAGCTAACAGCCACGTAAATAAAGAATTAAAACTAGGATTGCAAAATGAAGTGCTAGTTCACACACACACACACACACACACACACACACACACACACACACGTCACATGTCACACGTCACAAGGGACAAGCAATATTCTCAATCAGCATAGCCATTAGGAAAACGTAATGTTATGACTATAACTACTGTTCCCTGAAGGAGGTCAAATATACTGGGGAAGTATAACTCTCGTGACTTCTGTTGAAGGAACTAAACACACGCCTCACAAGGCCGACGAAATTCATGCCATGCTAGAAGCCCCGCCTTCCACAGGATAAGCATGAGACTTGGATTCATTCCTTCAATATAATACTGCACTTCACTGAGTCAAGGAACGGGCAGTGCGGGGCAGAATAGGTGTTGTCCCTCGTTTCCTTCAGGGAACAGTAGTTATAGTCATAACATTTACGTTCTCTTTCAGTCAGTCAATATACTATGGGGAAATGGAATCCCGCCCCAAGCCGACCCCAAAGGATACTAAATGAAACGGCTCATGGTAGACCACCTAGACATGACCCCGCAAGATGCAGCATTCTGTGTATTGCGAACAGTCTGTGTATTGTGCCCAACGCTTTTAGCCAAAGCCACAAGCAGGGTTGTCCTGTAGGAGAGGGTCTTCAGATCCACAGCCTCCAGTGGTTCCAAAGGGGGCCTCACACAGACCATTCAAAATTATTGTGGACTGAATAGAAGAAATTATGTTCCGCAGTAAACTTCAAGCCCACAGATCCCAAATCTCTGGCCGAGGGTGCCAAACCTGCCAGTGTACCTGGGACAACAGAACGGGACCGGGACCGCGACAACAGGCGAACGATCTCCGTGAACCGAGTTAGCTAACCTGGCTAGCACGCTATGCAGCGCTTGTTAGCTAGCCTGGTCTCGAAAGTCTATGTAAGACCAAATAATCGATAAGTCTGTATCGGTAAGTCTAGGAAGAGAGGCAAGCTTTGCTTAACCAAAGCAGACATAGGTGGCAAAGGGATGCCCACAGAACCTAGTCACCCTCTCTCTTCAAGTAGCCTCCATTAACTAGTGACAGAGTGCACAGGAGTCATGAGACATTTAACCCGACCAACAACCCAATCCATCTCCAGGTCCCACAACTCAGACGAGGTACGGCTCCCCCGGGAGAGGAAGTAATTATATGAATCTCCAAGCCCCCTAAAAAAATGCTACACGATTGTCAGGAACCTGTGCCACGGACTATTAGGGAAACAGTGCCAGCCGTCCTCTAGTCCCGCACACAAACAGATTCGAGCGAGGGCAGCCTGAGCATGCATGGACCGAGCTGAGACATAGAGTTGAAGTCGGAAGTTTACATACACTTATGTTGGAGTCAATAAAACTCATTTTTCCAACCACTCCACAAATTTCTTGTTAACAAACTATAGTTTTGGTAAGTCGGTTAGGACATCTACTTTGTGCATGACACAAGTAATTTTTCCAACAATTGTTTACATACAGATTATTTCACTTATAATTTACTGTATCACAATTCCAGTGGGTCAGAGGTTTACATACACTAAGTTGACTGTGCCTTTAAACAGCTTGGAAAATTCCAGAAAATGATATCAGAAGCTTCTAGAGCCATGGCAAGCTAATCGACATCATTTGAGTCAATTGGAGATGTACCTGTGGATGTATTTCAAGGCCTACCTTCAAACTCAGTGCCTCTTTGCTTGACATCATGGGAACATCAAAAGAAATCAGCCAAGACCTCAGAAAAAAATATAGACCTTCACAAGTCTGGTTCATCCTTGGGAGCAATGTCCAAGCACCTGAAGGTACCATGTTCATCTGTACAAACAATAGTACGCAAGTATAACACCATAAGACCATGCAGCCATCATAACGCTCAGGAATGACACATGTTCTGTCTCCTAGAGATGAACGTACTTTGGTGCAAAAAGTGCAAATCAATCCCAGAACAACAGCAAAGGACGTTGTGAAGATTCTGGAGGAAACAGGTACAAAAGTATCTATATCCACAGTAAAACGAGTCATATTTTCACATAACCTGAAAGGCTGCACAGCAAAGAAGAAGCCACTGCTCCAAAACTGCCATAAAAAAAGCCAGATTACGGTTTGCCAATCCACATGGGGACAAAGATCGAACTTTTTGGAGAAATGTCCTCTGGTCTGATGAAACAGAAATAGAACTGTTTGGCCATAATGACCATTGTTTTCTTTGGCGGAGAAGGGGGAGGCTTGCAAGCCGAAGAACACCATCCCAACTGTGAAGCACGGGGGTGGCAGCATCATGTTGTGGGGGTGCTTTGCTGCAGGAGGGACTGGTGCACTTCATAAAATAGATGGCATAATGAGGGAGGGAAATTATGTGGATGTATTTAAGCAACATCTTAAATGGGTCATCCAAATGGACAATGACCTCAAGCATACTTCCAAAGGACAACAAAGTCAAGGTATTGGAGTGGCCATCACAAAGCCCTGACTTCAATCATATTGAACATTTGTGGGCAGAACTGAAAAAGCATGTGCGAGCAAGGAAGCCTACAAACCTGACTCAGTTACAATAGCGCTGTCAGGAGGAATGGGCCAAAATTCACCCAACTTATTTTGGGAAGCTTGTGGTAGGCTACCCGAAACATTTGACCCAAGTTAAACAATTTAAAGGCAATGCTACCAAATACTAATTGAGTGTATGTAAACTTCTGATCCACTGGGAAAGTGATGAAAGAAATAAAAGCTGAAATTAAATCATTTTCTCTACTATTATTCTGACATTTCACATTCTCAAAATAAAGTGGTGATCCTAACTGACCCAGGACAGGGAATTTTTATTACGATTAAATGTCAGCAATTGTGAAAAACTGAGTTTAAATGTAGTTGGCTAAGGGGTATGTAAACTTCCCACTTCAACTGGACAAGACAATAAACGTGAATATCTATCTTTCAGTCGCGTTAGCCATCTTACTTATTGCTATAGCCAGGCCAAGCAATCCGAAGAACAACTAATTGCTTGTGATTAGGAAACGTATGAGAATCAGGCAAACTTCAGCACACAATATCCAGGGGGTGAGCATGCTCTACCACTAATGGACAGTTTAGTACAACGTAAGACAGTCTAGTGTTCAACTTGTTTTTAGCAATGTGAATCATTCCTGTTTACACTGAGTTGAAGAGTGGAATATTTTAAGGAATGGATCTGAGCCTATCACTTGTTACCTGTGAAAGGCGGGGCTTCCAGAGAGGCCCAGATTTCATTGGTGATTTTAGTTCCTTCAACTGAAGTCGCGAGAGTGCGACTCCCCATACTATGTTGTACCGAAGTTCACTGAACTGGGTCCATTTCTGTGTATGAAAACTTGTATGCGCCAGTGCAATGCTCACTTCTATCTGAAACAGTTTATGCGATAAGACATTGCACAGGATTGACACTGTCACTCCAGGAGTTTTACTGTAGCAATCTGCATGTCACTGTCCTTGCACTCCTACACAGTGGAGGCAGACCTAATTTTATATTGTGAGACTATGTAGGGCACACAGAAATCTGTATAACAGAGAATGAGAAGCCAACGAGAACAGATCCATGGCAGAGTTTAGAGTCAGAAGACAATGGCAAGTCTTCACCCTAAAACCCAGAGTGGCGTGCCCACTAACACGGCAAACAGACACACATACACAGAGTGAGGCATGACCAAAACCCAGGTAGAGCAAACATACACATGTCAACACATTATTGGACTGTGATGTAGCATTTCGAGAAATTTTCAATTGAGTGTCTATGCTATATGAGTAACCTTCCCCCCACGCTCCCTACCATCCACTGGCTCTGCATTTGGCTTGTTCTGCAGCTATCTACCATGACCTTCCCCTCCCCCCAAAGGAAATACAAATGTAAATGTTATAGTAGATTAAAACAAGTCTTGTATGCAGTATCTGACCTTAGAGTGATACTGTGGACCAAAGAGAAATATGTTTGTGTTCAACACCTGCATGAATCACTTGGGATTGTGGTCAATGGTAGTTAATGATGATCATTTGTCTGGCTAAAACACCTAAGTATTAAGCCCTAGTCATGAAAAAGATATGTCCCACTTAAGTGGTAGTTCCTTGCCTTTTCACAATCACTCCTGTACTCGTTCACCCTTACACATAGGGGTGTCGAGCACCCCAAAAATCTAAGGGGGCACAATGTCTGGATGGCTGATAGGTGGTCCGGAGGGGGGTTAGGCCCCCCCGTAAATTGGAGAATTTAGCATTTTTCATTGTTCCTGCAATCTAGAGCCATAACCATTATGCTTAATTCTATGTAAAAAATATTCATATTTTTCTGCATATTTAAGCACAACTCTTGAGCTTTCTGCATCCTCCTGACTGGTGGTTCTTATTTTTTAAGAAAATAAATATGCATCTCTGCTTCATTTAGTTATTATTTGCTTTACTGAAGTCTACCAACCTTGCCAGCAGGCATGTCAGCTAAGGTAGTAAGACAAGCTAGCTACTTGTAACTTGATTGATCGCCTAAAATGGTTTCTTGGTAGCTAATTATGAGGTTGGGAGATTGGGAACATATTTAGCTAACTTCATAAAATTGCTAAGTAGCTAGAAGCATTACAGAGAAAAAAAACATATATATTTTTTTTACAGTACAAATCTGAGGGTGCACTTACCCCTGTACCCCCTATGGGCATGACCCCTCTGCCTACGCACTTCTCTCACACACACATGTGCACACACACACACTCACAAAGCCCATTAGAAGGTCCAATGCAGCCGATTTTATCTCAATATCAAATCATTTCTGGGTAACAATTAAGTACATTATTGGTAAAGAAATATCTGGGTAACACATTAATTGTAACACATTAACACATTAATGGTCAAAAGAAAGAAAAATAGCTTCTAAGCAAAGAGCAATTTCTCAAGCAATAATTTAACTACGACTGTCTGGGAGTGGTCTGAGTGGGAAGGGGAAAACTAGCTGTTATTGGCAAAGAAGTTTGGAACTCTCTTTCTTAATGGTCTATTAAAAATATACCACCTGGTTATGTCACCAAGCAGGCTAAAACCCCATTTCACCAAAACAGCTTGAAATTTCAAATGGTCTTTTCAAACAGTTTTTACAAAAAAGGGCATGAGCAACCTCCCAGATGTTTTCACCTTCATTCGTCTACCCTCTCTCTCACACTTTCTTTGTCTCTCTGTTGCAGTTGGACACAAGTGGGTCAGAGGAAACTGGTTGATGGAAATGAGCATTTAGCAGGTCAAGGGGTAAATTAGGAAAGAGGAATGAGAAATGTGACATAGACAGTGCCTTCAAGAAAGTATTCATACCCCTTGACTTATTCCACATTTTGTTGTGTTACAGCCTGAATTCAAAATGGATAAAATTGTTCGTTTTTTTTCTCACTACACACAACTTCATAATGACAAAGTGAAACATGTTTTTAGAAATGTTTGCAAATGTATTGAACATGAAATACAGAAATATCTCATTTACATAAGTATTCACAGTCCTTAGTAAATACATGTTAGAATCACCTTTAGCAACAATTACAGCAGTGAGTCTTTCTGGGTATGTCTCTTAGAGCTTTGCACACTTGGATTGTACAATATTTGCACTTTTAAACATTCTTCAAGCTCTGTCAAGTTGATTGTTGATCATTGCCAGATAGCCATTTTCAAGTCTTTTCATAGATTTTCAAGTTGTTTTAAGTGAAAGCTGTAACTAGGCCACTCAGGAACATTCAATGTCATCTTAGTAAGCAACACCAGTGTATATTTGGCCTTGTCTTTTAGGTTATTGTCCTGCTAAAAGGCAGTGGTGTAAAGTACTGAAGTAAACATATTTTAAAGTACTATTTAAGTAGTTTTTGGGGTTATCTGTACTTTACTATTTATATTTTTGACTACTTTTACTTTTACTTCACTACATTGCAAAATAAAAAAAATGTACTTTTTACTCCATACATTTTCCCTGTCGCCCAAAAGTACTCGTTACATTTCCAACGCTGAAGCAGGACAGGAAAATGGTCAAATTCACACACTTCAAAATAATATCCCTGGTTATGCCTACTGCCTCTTATCTGGCAGATTCACGAAACACAAATGCTTTGTTTGTAAATTATGTTGGAGTGTGCCCCTGGCGATTCGTAAATTAAAATAAAAACAAGAAAATAGTCTGGTCTGGTTTGCTTAATATAAAGAATGTGAAATGATTTATACTTTTACATTTACTTTTAATACTTAAGTATATTTTTTAAAACCAAATACTTTTAGACTTTTACTCATGTAGTATTCTACTGGGTGACTTTCACTTTTACTTGAGTAATCTTCTATTAAGGTAGCTTTACTTTTACTCAAGTATGACAATCAGGTACTTTTTCCTCCACTGCTAAAAGGTGAATTTATCTCACCGGGGATTTTAGAAAGCAGACTGAATCAGGATTTCCTCTGGGATTTTGCCTGTACTTAGCTTTACCTATTGCAAACAGGATGCATGTTTTTGAATAAAGGCCCTTATTTGCGAGGCATTCTAAAACATCACTGTTTGAAAATCATTGCTCGACTGAGGGACCTTACAGATAATTGTATGTGTGGGGTACAGAGATGAGGTAGACAATCGTGTTAAACACTATTATTATGTAACATGTGAAGCACATTTTTACTCCTGAACTAATTTAGGCTTGCCATAACAAAGGGGTTGTATACTTATTGACTTAAGACATTTCGGCTTTTAATTTTTAATTAATTTGTAAAAATGTCTAAAACATAATTCCACTTTGACATTATGGGATATTGTGTGTTAACCAGTGACACAAAATCTAAATGTAATCCATTTTAAATTCAGGTTGTAATACAACAAAATGTGGAAAAGGTCAAGGGGCGTGAATACCTCCTGAAGGCACTGTAATTCAGTTAGGTGCACCATTCCCCCACGATAGAACATACAGAGAATTCCTTCAGTATAAAAACATCATAGCCAGGGGTTTGGGTCAACTCTATTTCAATTCAGTCCTGAAATTAATGGAAGACAAACGGTTGAATTGTATTATCCTCATTGATTGTTCAGCACGCTGAATTTATGAATTGGATATCAAGTAACCCATTACATTCTACATCTGGAATTAATTATTTCATAAATAAATAAATTAAATACATTACAAATAAAAAAGGATTCTGTCATGTCAGGGACTTGAAATTATTTATTTGGTGTCAGGGTAAGGCATCAAAAAGTGTATCTGGACTGCAATGAACAGTTCTGTGTAGGTGTATTTCAGTATTTTTTTTAGCAGAATGGATCAAGAGCGCTGCCCTGTGGTAGGATATGAAAAGTAATATTTTCATAATATTGAGAGAGAAACATGAATATGGTTGCTCCCTCTGTGCACTTTTATTTATAAATGATACCTCAAGCCTAAACCCAAACTGTAAGGAGTGAAGATTTTGATATTGCAAATAAGGAAAAGATATTTGATAGTAAGATAGTTAACTTGGAGACATCACTGAAAGAGAAAACATCTCCCTCTGATGAAGTTCTGCTTTCTTGGTTCTGGTCATTGTCCTTTAGATTTGTTGACAACAGGATCTAAAAAAAAAATGTTTGAATGGGAAGTATTAATTGTAAACGGTAGGTAATCCTTCTTACTTTAAGATTAAAAACATATGGTACCTTTTGGGAAAAGCAACTCGGTCCGTCGCGTGTGTCCGTTTCGGCAGAGTTGTTTCTCCTCCCGCACACTGTTCAACACACACACTTCAGTTTTAATAGTATTTTAATAGTATTTTAATAGTATATTGGTAGAGAAACAACATAATTATCATTTGAAATAAGTGCAAGAATATAATAACTACACAGTTGTGCCTTGACAAATAACAATTACATTAGATACATTTGGCTTACAGGTCATATATGTCTGAGATTGGGAGGTCCTGCCAGTCTCTCCAGACGAAGTAGGCTCTGCAACCTTTCTCCTTACAAGGGGTGTGGACATGTTGGGATAGGCCAGGCCACTGTCTAGACAGCTCCACTAGCTTTGTCATCACCGACAGGAAGAGATCCCAAGAACGATGGAACTCTTCTGGGGAAAAAAAGAGAAATATGCTGATGTAAACAATTTAATCTCATTGACAACACATTAGTGACATACTTGTAAATGTTTTTCCTCATTAGGACTAAATGTTTTATGTTCATAGCGTAACAACATAGTTTGAGCTCAAATGTCATCTGCCCTTGAAAACCAACTTCTCTTTTTGAAAACGGTCTATGGCATCGATATGTGTCAGAAACATTTATTATAGTTTCCAAACTGACTACAAAGTGTAAATAGGATAATTTTGGTTATGAAGTCTCATCCAAAATGGAATTTGGTTAGTGAATGCGACATGACTTACTGTACTTGAGGGTTTCGTTTGTATTACAATCATGTGAACAATTCATGTCCTATTTTGCCTAGGAGGACCAATGGAATGGTAAAAATAGAGCGAACCCCGTGCACCCGGGGCACCAGGTCACGCAAAACGAACTTGGAAAATAGCTATTCTAGTACAAATGGCTTTCCATAAAGTTGTTCAACAATTTTGGGAAGCGCAGATTATGGATGACATCCAACTAGCTTCTACTTGGGCTGTTTACCGTCAAACCTGAGACTGGAATGTTGTTGGTAAATTGCTACGTTTTGTTTATAGCTAGCTAGCTACATGTCATTATTTGATTGCCTATGTCGATATGATACTAGGCTATGATACTTTGATGTAACTAGCTAAATACATAACCTCTCCCTAATGTGTAAATGTGAGGCAGATATGTGGCGCACATGAAGACAGGTTTGATTCCTGCTAGGTAACGTTAGCTCATAATCAAGCAAACCTAACGACATGTGTGATACATGTTGCCAGTTTACTTACAATAATAATTCAACTCGTAGATCAACTGTGGTATTCCAGGGGTTCTATCAATGTAACTGTTTGCATCATTTCTAATCCCCTTTATTTTATGAAATGTTTTCTACATCATTTATTTTCTCTAACCCTACCATTCCTCCTCTGATTGGAGTAAACGAATGAACAACAATACCTCTACTGCTACTTACAGCTATTTCCGCTCACAAATACGGTACATGTATTTAAATTATACATACTGTACATTAAGTGTACACATCACTAGGAACACCTGCTCTTTCCATGACATAGACTGACAAGGTGAAAGCTATGATCCCTTATTGACGTCACTTACAATTGAGATGTATTGTGTGTGTGTGCCGTTCATAGGGTGAATGGGCATGAAAATATTTAAGTGTCTTTGAACGGGGTATGGTAATAGGTGCCAGGCACACTGGTTTGAGTGTGTCAAGAACTGCAATGCTGCTGGGTTTTTCACACTCAACAGTTTCCCGTGTGTATCAGGAATTGTCCACCACCCAAAGGACATCCATCCAACTTGACACAACTGTGGGAAGCATTGGAGTCAACATGGGCCAGCATCCCTGTGGAACACTTTCGACACCTTGTAGAGTCCATGCCCCGACGAATTGAGGCTGTTCTGAGGGCAAAAGGGGGTGCAACTCAATATTAGGAAGGTGTTCTTTACCCAAGAGTATAATGATATTTCCCATTGATTGGTCGTGTTTTTTCAGATCTCCTGGCAATACAGTTTGCAGGTCCATCTGAACTCTTATATTATGACATAACAACCATTCCTGGACCTGACTCCAAAAGCGAGCCAGCGATGGACAGTACCAGAAAAAGATGCTGTATTGATTCGGTTTATAGCAAGTATTTTATATACCGTAATAATTTCAATTGAAACTAATGGATTGATGAGTCAATTGTTGTTTTATATATCAGTTTATAAGTCCAATGCCAAGGTATTGGGACATCAAAGACCTGTTCCCAACGGACTTGACTTTTATACATCAATCTGTCAAACCTTTTGACTAAGTGAGACTGATACATTTTTCAATTCATACTAATAATTTTAAGCCATTATTTGATTTTTAATGGGTGGCAGACAGACTAATTGATTAATTTCTTCTTAAAGGAATTGTCGATTCCAATTATATGGCAGAACTTTAGACTTTTATGAGTTGGTTATCATTTTGTATTGCGCATACAACTCCATACACTGTTCTTAGTTGCTTGTATGATAATTTTACCGAACTTCATAAATATTATACTCTTCTTGTACATTTTTCCTAAGAAACACTTGTTTTTTTCTATATCAATACATTGAAGATTAGCCATTTTAATTGCCTTTAATATTAGATCGGTCTTTTCTGGAGGATGACATTTAAATTGTAGCCAATGACTTAATTTAAAAAGGAGGATCCATTGTCAATCCAAAATGTGAGGGTTTTAATCTACAAAAATGCAGAGCCCAAATCTCTTGTTTGTTGGAAGACCAGTTTGGATTTAGGTACAATTTCAGTACAATGGAGAGAGGTTTAATTGCCTTAATATTGAATAGTTTTAATCCTCCAAACTCACGCTTGTTATATAAATAATCTTGTTTAACTTTATCTAGTTTGCCATTCCAAATAAAGATAAATATTTTTTCTTGCATGATTTGAAAAAGGATTCTCCTGGAGTTGGTAGAGCCATGAATAAATACATAAACTGAGAAATCACTAAATAATTAACCAGGGTAATCTACCTCTAAATGGATAGGTGTTTCTCTCTCCACGGTTTCAAGATTCTATCTATTTAGCTAAGTTTTCTATCAAAGTTAATAGTTACAAGATCTGTCAACTTTAAGTATTTAGTCAGCCACCAATTGTGCAAGTTCTCCCACTTAAAAAGATGAGAGAGGCCTGTAATTTTCATCATAGGTACACTTTAACTATGACAGACAAAATTAGAAGAAAAAAAATCCAGAAAATCATTCATTTTTAATGAATTTATTTGCAATTTATGGTGGAAAATAAGTATTTGGTCAATAACAAAAGTTTATCTCAATACTTTGTTATATACCCATTGTTGGCAATGACATAGGTCAAATGTTTCACAAGGTTTTCACACACTGTTGCTGGTATTTTGGCCCATTCCTCCATGCAGATCTCCTCTAGAGCAGTGATGTTTTGGGGCTGTTGCTGGGCAACACAGACTTTCAACTCCCTCCAAAGATGTTCTATGGGGTTGAGATCTGGAGACTGGCTAGGCCACTCCAGGACCTTGAAATGCTTCTTATGAAGCCACTCCTTCGTTGCCCGGGTGGTGTGTTTGGGATCATTGTCATGCTGAAAGACCCAGCCACGTTTCATCTTCAATGCCCTTGCTGATGGAAGGAGGTTTTCACTCAAAATCTCACGATACATGGCCCCATTCATTCTTTCCTTTACACGGATCAGTCGTCCTGTTCCCTTTGCAGAAAAATATCCCCAAAGTATGATGTTTCCACCCCCATGCTTCACAGTAGGTATGGTGTTCTTTGGATGCAACTCAGCATTCTTTGTCCTCCAAACACGACGAGTTGAGTGTTTACCAAAATGTTCTATTTTTGTTTCATCTGACCATATGACATTCTCCCAATCTTCTTCTGGATCATCCAAATGCTCTTTAGCGAACTTCAGTAAAGTTTGGTGGAGGAGGAATAATAGTCTGGGGCTGTTTTTCATGGTTCGGACTAGGCCTCTTAGTTCCAGTGAAGCTACAGCATACAATGGTATTTTAGATGATTCTGTGCTTCCAACTTTGTGGCAACAGTTTGGGGAAGGCCCTTTCCTGTTTCAGCATGACAATACCCCCGATGGGGTTCAGGTCCATACAGAAATGGTTTGTCGAGATTGGTGTGGAAGAACTTGACTGGCCTGCACAGACCCCTGACCTGAACCCCGTTGAACACCTTTAGGATGAATTGGAACGCCGACTGCAAGCCAGGCCTAATTGCCCAACATCAGTGCCCGACCTCACGGAGTGTGGAGTGTGACAGTTGAACTAAGCTCATGAGGTGAAATTAAGGAATCAAAGGATATATATATATATATACATACAATTAATTTATAAGTCCCAAAAACGGATGTAGCAACTACAGATTGCCCCTTTAAGTCTATCAAAAGTGTGCTAGTTTCAGCATGTGTCCATTAGGCCAATGGATTAATTTATTTTATCAGCATGAATTAGATTGAGCAATAAAAGCCCCACTTTTATTCCATAGGCTTGGATCCGCACTATGCCGCTGTTGCAAGAGCGCATTTTTCACTGGCTGTCCACTGGTTTCAAATACAATGATTGATAGGCAGCTTAAACCTCTTGAATTCAACCATTATTGGGTTCAAATATATATTTAGATTTGTGAACAGCCATCCACAACAATCACAATCCAAAAGGCGCAAATAGCTAAATGAGAGAGCAGGAGTGTGATTCACATCGACATGCTCTGTAGATAATAATAAGTGACATCCATATCGCCATAGACTACACCACTGCTGTCGTCCTTACCTCCAAGCGTTTATTCAAGTTGGATAATCTTTGTATGCCGACAGCAGTCGCACCATTGGAAGAAATAACTTGGACTGTAGCCTACAATAACCTATTCCTGCTCTTTTCCCGCAATCCATCAAACACATTTGGTGTGTCATCATGATGGTCTCTACGCTCAGGTGGAACAAACTTAAACTTGCTCCTTTTTTCAATGCTGATTTGAACGTCATTGAGAAAAACAGAGAAGTGTCAAAGATTTTGTATAGCAAACATCCTTTCTGAATTGAAAAGTAATCCTCGAAGTAATCACCTAGTTTTTCAAAAGTATCTGTAATCGGATTACAATATTTTTGCTGGTAATGTAACGGATTACAGTGACCATTATTATTATTTTGAATCCTTTATATTTTATGTACATAACCTGTAATACATTACATGAACGGAAGGGTCTTCATCACTCCCTGGAGAATTGAAGACAGAACCTCACCCAGAGAGTTGTGCATGTTAGTGTGTTAGATAGCCAAACCCTACATTTTGGGAAATAGACCATAGAAATGCCATTCTAGTTCTGGTTACACAGCTGATGTTGTATGCTAAACACACCGGACTTTGATTTGTTAGGTAAAGTGTAGGCAAACTGTCTTTATAAGAACATCAATATGATATTTACAGCAGAAAATGTTTTGTCTTTCTTTAACAGGAACACATCCATCAATTTTTGTTGTTGATGTACTGCATGTACACTCAAGCAGGGTGATGTTTGTGCAATGTCCACATGTAACCAACACCTGTAGGGGTATTAGTTCTGGGATTTGTATCCCGGGAAAAATCTGACAGTGGACATAAGAAGAGATGAGACAAAACTAGGCAGTTATAGAATATTGTGTTGTAGGACAGCTGAACTGACTGAAGACCGCGGGCATTCAACTCGCAGTAGTTGCTATCGTTTCCAATGTAACATATATTCACATGATGTGATGAAACGTCGAAATTAAGTTGCAAGCTTCTTTCGTAGCAAGGAGTCGTAGATCAAGTGTCTTATGAAACACATTCCAGACACTGGCGCTTGCCATAACTGATTTGACAGAGAAATATCAGCAAGATAGGATAGCCAGCTGCAGCTATCACCAAGCTATGCTAGGTAGCTGGCCTCAGCTTTTTTTATTTTTTTTATTTAACCTTTATTTAACTTGGCAAGTCAGTTAAGAACAAATTCTTATTTACAATGAAAGCCTACCCCGGCCAAACCCGGAAGATGCTGGGCCAATTGTGCGCCGCCCTATGGGACTCCCAATCACAGCCAGATGTGATACAGCCTGTATTCGAACCAGGGACTGTAGTGACACCTCTTGCACTGAGATACAGTGCCTTAGACCGCTGTGCCACTCGGGAGCCCAGCCCAGCTATGGGTAAACACAAGGTAAGCGCAGGCTTTAACCTACACATAGAACTGAATTAGCTGACTATCTTGAGATGGCGAGTCAGTCGGGAAAGGAGAAGTCCTCAACTTCTCAACTGCACACTCACATCAAACCACGCCCCAAGACAACTCTTATTTGCCTTCAGCCATTTCTTAATAAGCATGGATTAAAAACAAGGCCAAATCAGGAAGCGCAGTCGCCCTTCAAATACATTTTTTTCAGTTTCATGTTTTGAATGTTTGAAAACGTCTTTTCTGAACACCAAGTATGTGACCTTATTTAAACTAAAAGTGATCAGCTGGTCCTTATGAGCACTTTTCTTACTATGCTGACTGATTGAATTTACCCCATATTCTCATTAATTTGCCTCTCCAGATGAAATAGAGGAATAGCATACTGTACCGCTGGTCTCAGGTCTCTTGCAGCGAATCTGTATGTGTTGATCTCCATCTTTATTGTCTCCATCTTTATTGTTCTCTCTCATCAGCACCAGTTTGTCTCCAGAGCTGAGCAGGCAGTGGTCCTTCCCTATCCAGTGAGTCGGGTACAGGGAGCACGTCTTGATGATCAGCCTGAAATACAAATAAATGTCGTAAATAACCACATATTTTATCTATCAATAGTTTACTTGTAAAACCATATAAACTGCACATAAATATTTCTTTAGGAACATTTGTGACAATTAAGGTGAAACATCAGGGCAATGAAATGGTAGACTAGATTCCAATGCTACCTGTGGAAGAGGCCATGAGGGATCTCAGGTAGAAAGTAAACACAGACATTTATATCGTCCAGCTTGTCTTCTCCCCACATCTGCACCACCATTTGATTGTCCTGCAGGTAGCTGGGGAAGAGACATGCTCCGTCCAGATGACCCCTGGCCAAGTTGGATGACTTCCACTGCTTCTCCCCGGGTTTGAACTCCGGTGCCGCCGGGTTCAGGGGACTACCCACCTTAGCCGGGAGACAGACCTCAAAGTGCTGCAGGAGGCTAAGTAGCGTCCCCTCCTTAGTCCTACTTCCCACCACCTCCTCCACCAGGTCTTCATCGTCCAGTCGCAGCCGCCTCAGTTCTCTGCGTACCAGGATCCGTGTGGCCGCATTGTGCAGGGTGCCCTTCTCCTTGAAGTCATCCACCCACGTGCCCCGGTGGACCAATAGGTTGCCCTCTTTCCGCAGCTCGTCTCTGGGGATGGCCTCCATCTGCTTGACCAGGTCATGCCTCACGATGGTCTGGTTTAGTAGAAAGTAGAGACGTTGGTAATAGGAGTACGGTGTCCATATTAGGACAGCAGTCAGTGACTCTGGCTCAACTTTCATGGACATATGATGTTGTCCTGATATGGACACCGTACTGGAGAAGACTTTAAATACAACGCTGTAATTCAAATAGATTACAGCATGTTCACTTTGCTACTTAATTGTGCCACCTACAGTGTCTTGCAAAAGTATTCACCCCCCTTTTTCCCTATTTTGTTGCATTACAACCTGTCATTTAAAAGGATTTTTATTTGGATTTCATGTAATGGACATACACAAAATAGTCCAAATTGGTTAAGTAAATGAAAAAAATGAAATACTGAAAAGTGGTGCATGCATATGTATTCACCCCCTTTGCTATGAAGCCCCTAAATAGGATATGGTGCAACCAATTACCTTCAGAAGTCACATAGTTAGTTAAATAAAGTCCACCTGTGTGCAATATAAGTGTCACATAATCTGTCACATGATCTCAGTAAAAGAAAGGCCCCAGAGTCTGCAACACCACCAAGCAAGCGGCACAATAAAGACCAAGGAGATCGCCAAACAAGTCAGGGACAAAGTTGAGGAGAAGTACAGATCAAGGTTGGGTTATAAAAGAATATCAGATACTTTGGACATCCCACAGAGCACCATCAAATCCGTTATTTAAAAAAATGAAAAGAACATGGCACCACAACAAACCTGCCAAAAGAGGGCCGCTCACCAAAACTCACGGACCAGGCAAGGAGGGTATTAATCAGAGAGGTAACAAAGAGACCAAAAACAACCCTGAAGGAGCTGCAAAGCTCCACAGCGGAGATTGGATTTATTAGTCCATAGGACCACTTTAAGCCGTACACTCCACAGAGCTGGAATTTACGAAAGAGTGGCCAAAAAAAAGCATGTTTGGTGTTCGCCAAAAGGCACGTGGGAGACTTCCAAACATATGGAAGAAGGTGCTCTGGTCAGATGAGACTAAAATTGAGCTTTTTGGCCATCAAGGAAAACGCTATGTCTTGAATGATGGATGGTGCTAAATACAGGGAAATTCTTGAGGGAAACCTGTTTCAGTCGTCCAGAGATTTGAGACTGGGACGGAGGTTCACCTTACAGCAGTACAATGACCCTAAGCATACTGCTAAAGCAACACTCGAGTGATTTAAGGGGAAACATTTAAATGTCTTGGAATGGCCTAGTCAAAGCCCAGACCTCAATCCATTTGAGAATTTGTGGTATGACTTAAAGATTTCTGTACACCAGCGGAACCCATCCAACTTGAAGGAGGTGGAAAGGTTTTGCCTTGAAGAATGGTCAATAATCCCAGTGGCTAGATGTGCCAAGCTTATAGAGACACCCCAAGAGACTTACAGCTGTAATTGCTGCAAAAGGTGGTTCTACAAAGTATTGACTTTGGGGGGTGAATAGTTATGCACGCTTATTTCTTGTTTGTTTCACAATAAAAAATATATTGCATCTTCAAAGTGGTAGGCATGTTGTGTAAATCAAATGATACAAACCTCCCAGAAATCCATTTTTAATTTCAGGTTGTAAGACAACAGAATATGAAAAATGCCAAGGGGGGTGAATACTTTCGCATGCCAATGTACTCAAAGCACACTTAACCTAATCCTGGAGAGCTACAGGGGCAGGAAATACCAGTTCTTGCTCTAGCCCAGCATAAAAGTACCTGATTCAACTAATTGAGAGTATGCATTTGTCAAATACTGGGCAAAAAGCCTCCGTACCCCTGTAGCTCTCCTGGACCAAGTATCGTTGATCACTAATTTAGAGGTTTTCCTTCCGTCACCATCAGGTCTCACCTTGAAGAGTGAGATGAGAAAAGATGGCTGAACGAACACCCTATCCTTCAGAGCAGGGATCTCCTCATACCACACGATGATGCCGATACGATGGAGGTAGCGTAGGATGGAGTGGACGTTCTCCTCGCCCAACTCAAGGTGCAGAATGAGGTCACTCAGAAGGTCATCAAAAGAAACTATTCCTGGTGTTGAGGAAAAGAGATGTCTGATTAGAGTAATGTGACCTAGTTATAATGCGGTACCTACCTCATTGTGTCGATATTAGGACAAGCACAATTTGACTGTCCTAACATGGACATATGTCAGTATTGATAATATAATTATGAAAAATGCAATTAACAGGGTTGAAGTTGATTTCATTTCAATTCAGTAACTTGAGAAAGTTAATTATAAAATTACAATTCAAAAGCCATTAACTTTCAATAGGGATTTTTTTTTAAACTTTAAATAACTTACCGTGTTGAGGTATTTGGTTTTGTTTCACTAGGTCATGAATGACTAACTCAACTTCTTTGTAGCTTTTGGGCAGGGTCCTTTCAGCACATGGGAATGTATCCTTTGTTAAGATATGCCTCACAATGTGCTCTTTGAGCTTGACAATGTCCTCATGCATAGTGCAGTCAATAGGTACAAGTTCCAGGACCTGCAAACACATTAGAAACCAATTCATATACTTGCAGATCAAATGTTAGGCCATTTCAAAGAGCAAACACTCTTTACAACACTGAAATTAGGACAGAATACCTGTAAATGATACTCTATAAGCCGGTCAAGTTCGCTCATCTGTTCAGAAAACAGAGAGGGGTTTGTATTGGCCTTCAGGTTCTTCTGCTGTAGTTGTAAAACCTCCTTCCTTTCTTTGAGCATGACTTGAACATTCTCCTCGATGTGTCTCTTCTTCTCCCTCACCTCATCTTGGTCTTGACACTGGTCACAATGAGTTCCCACCAGTAAGACCACAGAGGCAGGGACGCGAAGCTGGATGTTATTGATCCAGAAACACACCTTCTCTTTGTAAGACTGGGGATCTTCCATGTTGTAGCTGAGACATTACAAAGATACATTTTGACATGTAAGGCAAGGTCATGCCCAAGTCAGTAAAACCAACAAACTCCAGTATATTCATCAATATACTGTACTATCAATAAAACATTAGTGATCTTCGAAACGATCTGTTGATGAAAATATTAGAAGACTGTAAAAGACTGATAAATGACAAATGTCAGTTTCCCACAAATTAACACGTGTGCACAGTGATCTCCATCAACTGACATGTTTACCTGGCCAAATCAACAGCGAGGATAACGAGGGCTCTGGGGGTGATGAAGACGTGATGCGTCAGATAGTATTCTTCCTGCCCTGCGAAGTCCCAGAATAGGAACCGGATCCCCTCCATATCCATCTCACTGATCTCTATCCCCTCCGTTCTGTCCTCCTCATCTACCCTCACAGGCCCCCCCTGCTTCAGGCTACGACACAGCGTGGACTTTCCAGCCATGGAGGAACCCAGGAACATGGTCTTGACTGTCCAGGCTGTGGTGTGCGTGTCAGGGCCTTCCTCCTCCATCATGGCGAAGTAGCTCTGAATGTCCCTCACTCCTCCGTCACACACTTCCTCTGGGGGGGTCCTCAGCGGGTTCCCTGTGGCCTTGAACAGGGTCAGCTCCGAGTTCCCCTTCTGGAACAGCTGGGCTGGAAGTTCGGTCAGGCTATTCCGTTCTACAAACAGCTCCTTGAGTTTAGGTAGCCTCACCAGTGCCTGGATGTCCTTCAGGCAGTTATTGGACAGGTTGAGGTAGCTGAGGCTGTGGCATTGACTCAGGTCCACCGGGAGTTTGGCCAGACGGTTGGTGCTGAGCTTGAGGAACTGTAGCTTCCCCAGATGAGGGAAGACATCTTCAGGGATGACCTTGATGTTGTTCTGGTTCATGTAGAGCCGCTCCAGAAGTTTCAAAGATCTAAACTCCAGGGGAAAGTCCACCAGCTCATTCCTGGAGAGGTTGAGCTCTCTCAGGTTTACCAGGTTGGAGATCCAATTGAGCTGTCTCAGTTTGTTCCTCTGGAGGTCCAACCTTCTGACCTTGTCAGCATGCTTCAGGAGATTCGGAGGGACGGACTTCAGTTTTGTACCAGACAGGTCCCAATCTTTCTTACTCTGCCCAGTACCTAAAATGACATACATGTTAGGGAGACCTTGCCATGAAGGCATCTCTTTTACACTGTTGAAGCAGTATATATTCAGGGCAAACAATTAAATGTTGTTACATTGAGGAGCGGCACTTAATACACTTTTATAATCCAATCTGTAATCTATCCACAATAAAAGCAGATTATGTCTGGCCACAACAGCATCAAAATCTATGAAGTCTCCTATCAGCAGTAGTTACAAGACTGAATTAATGTGTGAGGTTTCCATACAAACAAATAAGGAGTAAATGTATGAACACCTTCCTAATATTGAGTTGCACCCCATTTTGCCCTCAGAGAGCCTCAATTCGTGGGGGAATGGACTCTACAAGGTGTTGAAAACGTTCCACATGGATGCTGGCCCATGTTGACTCCAATGCTTCCACAGTTGTGTCAAGCTGGATGGATGTCCTTTGGGTGGTGGACCATTCTTTATACACACAGGAAACTGTTGAGCGTGAAAACCCAGCAGCATTGTAGTTATTGACACCCTCAAACCGGTGGGTCTGGCACCTTCTACCATAAAAGTTAAAAGACACTTAAATTGTTTGTTTTTCCAAATCACCCTCTGAATGGCATACATGCACAATCCATGTTTCAATTTCCCTAAGGTTTAAAAATCCTTCTTTAACCTGTCTCCTCCCTTTCATCTTCACTGATTGAAGGTTACACATGGATTCACCTGGTCAGTTCATATCATGGAAAGAGCAGGTTTTCCTAATATTTTGTACACTCAGTATATGACTCATCAGTTCACTCAGTTGTCATTACCAGTAACTACGATGTTTCCTTTACAATCATTTATGACTGGGTTAAAGTCAGCCTTATATTCCTGAATGTGACTCTGATGTGTATTATTTAATCTAGTTACAGTTGTATTACGCACTCCTTCATTTGATAATAGTTGTCAGTTATACAATAAACTGAATTTCACTATGGCAAAAGAGAAAGTAACGAGACGATAGCAAAGAGAGTTGTCTGTCTTTCATATTTTCATTTCAAATCCCAAATCCTCTCTCTCATCAATGAGTTACATAGGCAGTCATATAATTATTATCTATTATCTAATGCTAGTTTATTATGAAGAGCGTCATGGTACTTGCCTTTAGGTTGAGACATGTTGCCAGACAGTGTTTGTGGTGCGTTGTCTCACCCACTTCCACAACCAGTATGCAAGGAGCTCTACACACAGGCAAATTCACCACTCTTCTTACTTCCTGGTTGTCTCTAATAGGCAGGTCCAAACAGTTCACTTCTCATCCCATTCATGCAAGATTATTGCTCCTTTTTTATAAAAGAAAAGTATAGACTCTGAAGTACAACACAGAATAGGTATTTTAAAAAGAATATATGGGCTTACAAGATACACATTTTTACTGCCAAAACTTTTTCAAAACACATACAAGTATTCTGATCATCTAAATAGGCTGATTGTACAGATGTTTTGCATCTATAAAGAACCAAGTGCGGTTGTGTGACAATGAATGGCAAGGGGAAAAAAGTGGCACTATGCATTTCAAATAATATAGACAATGTATCTAATCAACATTCAAAAATCTAGAACGCTTTGGTTTCGATATCCTCTGTCATACTTGACTTTCGTTTACTGTAAATGTCCCCTCGGTATAGAGCTCACCAGTTTGTAGTCCTAAAAAACGGAAATGAGTTACGTCTGGTTTGTTCAGACATTAACATGGGGAAAATGAATGGGGAAAGAAATAGGGTTTCAGGATAAACGCCAAAAATCAGGTCTGAAGTTAACACAGGCTTAGGAGATCTTATACGTTTTGTTCTAATGAATAATATCAGATAGTTAACATTACCTTTATGAATTATGAAGCCTTTATGTGCTTTTTTTAATGATATAAACACTTCAAAATCCACAAAAAGTCACGTTAGCTGATAAAGATTACCTCATAGAACAAAATGTATAAGATCGCCTAAGCCTGTGTATACCACATATCATATATTCGGCATTTATCCAAAAACCCTACGGCATTCATTTCCCGATTTCCCAACGCACAAGCCCAGCCCACCGGAGGATCTGTCTTTTTCAGCCATCTATTTTCTGCGGTTGAGTGTTGCAAAATCCACTTGAATGCTTTCATTTTACTCCTGTGACCCTTTAATACTCTTGCTTGTGCCTGCCATTTTTGCCTGTTAACATTAAGACTGCGAAAATGTTTGTAATGACCTGTCGAACACACAGGTCTGGCTGAAATGGGCTCAATTGAATACATTGGGCGCGTTCGAGTGGACCAGTTTTGATAAGACGTTGAACAACGTTGGTCACCGCCTTTCAAAGTGTGCTGCATAATGGGTATAAACTTGTCCAACTTGCAACTACATGTCTACTGCATGACCTTTACAACAACCAAATGATCACAGGTCATGAGCTTTCGACTGCAGTCGACTGGAAATGTCTCCATTTGCTCCTCACCAACAACTGCAACTTGAAGTCAGAACCACAGCATTGTGTGAGACCTGTTTTTCTGGAAGTGAAAGGCACCACATGCTCATAAATATAGCCACCTATCATTGGTTATTATCAATGCATGTTTACTGTTTTGGGTGCATGACTATTTAGAACTTAAATACATATTTATCCTTACATCCTTACAATCTAATTACATAGGCCTACATGTGATCCAAATTTCTAACATAAATAAATGCAGTATCCTACTTTCAACAATATTTATCTAGATGTTACTGCAATGTTGTGTCCCATGTTAAAGCCTACAATTGTCTGTAGTATTGCTATCACCAAACAAATTCACATTTGTTGATTGTTGACTTGATTACACACAGGTGGATTGTATTTATCATCATTAGTCATTTAGGTCAACATTGGATCATTCAGAGATCCTCACTGAACTTCTGGAGAGAGTTTGCTGCACTGAAAGTAAAGGGGCTGAATAATTTTGCACGCCCAATTTTTCAGTTTTTGATTTGTTAAAAAAGTTTGAAATATCCAATAAATGTCATTCCACTTCATGATTGTGTCCCACTTGTTGTTGATTATTCACAAAAAAATACAGTTTTATATCTTTATGTTTGAAGCCTGAAATGTGGAAAAAGTTCGCAAAGTTCAAGGGGGCCGAATACTTTCGCAAGGCACTGTACATCCACAGGTACACCTCCAATTGACTAAAATGATATCAATTAGCCTATCAGAAGCTTCTAGAGCCATAACATCATTTTCTGGAATTTTCCAAGCTGTTTCATGGCACAGGCAACTTAGTGTATGTAAACTTCTGACCCACTGGAATTGTGATACAGTGAATTATAAGTGAAATAATCTGTATGTAAATTGTTGGAGAAATTACTTGTGTCATGCACAAAGTAGATGTCCCAACCGACTTGCCAATACTGTAGTTCGTTAACAAGAAATTTGTGGAGTGGTTGAAAAACAAGTTTGATTGACTCCAACATCAGTGTATGTAAACTTCCGACTTCAACTGTATGTCTCGGCTCAGGCTGCCCTCGCTCGAATCAGTTTGTGTGCGGGACTAGGGGACGCTGGCACTGTTTCCTAATAGTCCGTGGCACAGGTTCTCTTGACAATCGTGTAGCCTTTTTTAGGGGGCTTGGGGATTCATATATTTTCTTCCTCTCCCAGGGGCGCCATACCTTAACTGAGTCTGAATTGTGGCACGTGGGTTGGATTGGGTCGTTGATCGGGTCAGATGTCTCACAGCTCCTGTGCACTCTGTCACTGGTTACTGGAGGCTACTTGAAGAGAGAGGGTGACTAGGTTCTGTGGGCATCCCTTTGCCACCTATGTCTGCTTTGGTTAAGCAAAGCTTGCCTCTCTTCCTAGACTTACCGATACAGACGTATCGATGATTTGGTCTTACATAGACTTTCGAGACCAGGCTATCTAACAAGCGCTGCATAGCGTGCTAGCCAGGTTAGTTAACTCGGTTCACAGAGATCGTTCGCCTGTTATCCGTGTCCCAGTCCCGTTCTGTTGTCCCAGGTACACTGGCAGGTTTGGCACCCTCGGCCAGAGATTTGGGATCTGTGGGCTTGGCCCCTGAGAAGTCCAATCTGACGGCTAGAGGTTTACTGCGGAACGTCATTGCTGCTATTCAGTCCGCAATAATTTTTGATGGTCTGTGTGAGGCCCCCTTTGGAACCACTGGAGGCTGTGGATCTGAAGACCCTCTCCTACAGGACAACACTGCTCGTGGCTTTGGCTTTGGCTTTGGCTAAAAGCGTTGGGAACTCCGTGCGTTATCCATGACATCATTTTCTGGAATTTTCCAAGCTGTTTAAAGGCACAGTCTACTTAGTGTATGTAAACTTCTGACCCACTGGAATTGTGATACAGTGAAATAATCTGTCTGTAAACAATCTTGTGTCATGCACAAAGTAGATGTCCTAACCGACTTGCCAAAACGATAGTTTGTTATCAAGAAATTTGTGGAGTAGTTGAAAAACAAGTTTTCATGATTCCAACCTAAGTGTATGTAAACTTCCGACTTCAACTGTATGTGCCTTCTCTTCCCCATGGTCCTTGTTGTTTTTTGTTACCGTGTCCGTTGGTCCTGTGAGTACCTGTGCTGCTGTATCGGCTTCCATGCTATGTGTATTTGTGCATTTGTTTTACGTCCCGTATATTATTTTGAGGTTTACACCTCGCTCTTTTCTTTGGGCGGAGAAAATAAAAACCTCTATTACGTATTCCTGCACCTGTCTCCAATCATTAGACAACATGACACTCCTAGATATAGGACAGACATTTAAAAACCTTATTCCTTATGATTTGTTCTTTGACTGTCTTTTTTGCCATTTATGAATGTGTTATTCAATGCTTTTCTATGGGCTATAGTAGTAAAGGTCAAATTCAATATTTTATCAACAAATAAAATTATATATTTTTTTAGATACCTCAACGGGTCCTAAAATTCAAACTCACATAGCTAAATGATTCAAGGTATGACCTTCTTAAAACAAGTCCATACACTGCAGGCTGTAGTGATGCTGAAATGCAAACCATTACCATACAGTAAGAATCGTTGTGGACATTTAATCACATCTGTTACAATTCCATGTTGCATAAACACAAATAATAATGAGGAAGGTACAAGGGCATGTATTAATGGCAAACAGCAGGGCATAGCCCAAATGCTTATATTCTGATTTTAGTAGCCTATGCACTCACTGCCTGGTTATATTTTGAAAAAACCATCACAATAATACAAAACAAGTCTTGTGAATGTCAGTCTTATTCATTCCTTGGACCATGTTGATCATGTGCAGCTTCGTGTAGGAGAAGTGGAACTTCGATAGCATCCACTTCAATGGCAATAACAAAGGCAAATGCCATGTCTGTCGTCGTATTTTCTAGAAACAGCAAAAGTTGTGTGCATACTTTACTTGTTGACTTCCATCTACAGTCAGCTACTTTCGGCTTACCACTCACACGAGCCCGTTGTCTTTTGTTGCATCTATAAGAATATGATATTTTGGGGGGGTATTGATCCGCAGACTGCCAGTTGCCCATCCCTTGTCTAGACAGAGGAAGTATTTGTGGTTTCAGCCCTGTTCCAGCCCTTTATGTTAATGTCTTCATATATATACATATACACCCAGTGTATTTCTGGAAATTAGGTATATCATTTTCTTTATTTTAGTACCATTAGAACGTTTATATGAGTGCATTCTAAGAAAAAAACTGTGACATTTTACAATAAATTGACTACCTGAATTCCTACCAGAATACCTGAACTCCATTCATTAATTGTTCGTGCCAGTAAAATGTTTTATGTGCTATTCAGTCAACACCTGATGGATCGAAAAATTGTATCTTCATCCATTGTCAAACTGTTGCATTTATTATAATTGTTTTTTAAACCTTTTAACAATTTTGATGACCGTTTCAGTTTTGGTCACATGATTGTTAGTTCCTTTGTCAGGGAGAATATGTGCAGGAATCAGACGCAGAGAGAGAGTAACGGAGTAAAGTGCTTTACTATTGCACACCAAACTGATAAGCCCAATAAAATACAGGGCGCAGGACACTATACCAGACAACCCAAAACCACAGGGTGTCCAGTATAGAAAACAAAATACACCACAACCTAATATGTACACACGTAACAAAAGACAATCCCACACAAAACAAGGGCGGGTCAAACTACTACATATAGGGAAGCTAATTAAACCAAAATACACATAGGTGAACTAATAAGACAAAACCAACAGACAAACGAAAAAGGGATCGGTAGCGGCTAGTAGGACGGTGACGACGACCGCCGAGCACCACCCGAACAGGCAGGGGAGCCAACTTCGGCGGAAGTCGTGACAATAAGAGACAAGGTTAAATATCACTGTCCATCAATAATCCCCAACCAAATTTACAGAACCTGAGCAATTTTGACAAAAACTATGGATATATGTTGCCCTAATCAATCAAATTCAATCAAATTTATTTATAAAGCCCTTCTTACATCAGCTGATGTCACAAAGTGCTGTACAGAAAACCAGCCTAAAACCCCAAACAGCAAGCAATGCAGGTGTAGAAGCACGGTGACTAGGAAAAACTCTCTAGAAAGGCTGAAACCTAGGAATAAACCTAGATAGGATCCAGGCTCTGAGTCGTGACCAGTCCTCTTCTGGCTGTGCCGGGGAGAGATTATAACAGAACATGTCCAAGATGTTCAAATGTTCATACTGTAGATGACCAGCAGGGTCAGATGATAATGATTACAGTGGTTGTAGAGGGTGCCACAGGTCAGCACCTCAGGAGTAAATGTCAGTTGGCTTTTCATAGCTGATCATTCAGAGTATCTCTACCGCACCTGCTGTCTCAAGAGAGTTGAAAACAGCAGGTCTGGGACAGGGTAGCACGTCCGGTGAACAGGTCAGGGTTCCATAGCTTCAGGCAGAACAGTTGAAATTGGAGCAGCAGCACAACCAGGTGGACTGGGGACAGCAAGGAGTCATTAGGCCAGGTAGTCCTGAGGCCTGGTCCTGGGGCTTGGGGGGGTGGGGCTGTTCTATAACTTTCTTTTACCTTTAAAATGTGAAGCAGGTTGTGTAGATCTGTAGGAAAAAGTTCAATCCCTTTTTAGATGTCATTTTAAGGCAGCAAAATGTGTAAAACGTTCAAGGGTGTGTAGACTTTCTATAGGCATTGTATATGACAAATAAATGTAAATAAAAGTGTCACTGTGTTATCCTCAAAGTGGGCGAAGAAGGTGTTTAGCTTTTCCGGAAGCAAGACGTTGTGGCTAGTTTTCCCTAGTCCGTGATTGTTTGATGAAACTGCCATTTACACCTTGTGTCTGAGCCATTGAATTACGACTCCACTTTGTCTCTATACTGAGGTTTGCCTGTTTGATTGCCTTAAGGAGGGAATAACTACACCTTTCGTATTCGGCCATCCCAGTCACCTTGCCATGGTTAAATGTGGTGGTTTGCGCTTTCAATTTGGGTACAGTGGGTACAACATCTCCTATACACTTTCTGATAAAATAAGTCAACATATCTGTGTATTCGTCTATGTTATTCTTAGAGGCTACCTGGAACATTTCCCAGTCCATCAAAACAGGCGTGGATTACGATTGGTCAGTTGAATAGGCCTTAGCATGGGTACCTGTTTTGAGTTTCTGCCTAGAGGAAGGGAAGAGCAAATTTGGAGTCGTGATCAGATTTGCCGAAGGGAGTGCAAAGGAGGGCCTTGTAGGGATACCGAAACTTGGACTAGCAGTGGTCGAGTGTTTTAGCAACGCGAGTACTACAGTCAATGTGTTGATAGAACTTCCGTAGCATTTTCCTCAATTTTGCTTTGTTAAAATCCCCAGCTACAATAAATGCGGCCTCAGGATATATGGATTCCAGTTTGCATAAAGTCCAGTCGCACGACCAAATATGGTGGATAAATGAAGATGTCCCTGCTCCCGGGTGGTGCAGTGGTCTTAGGCACTGCATCGCAGTGCTTGAGGCGTCACTACAGACCCGTGTTTGATCCCAGGCTGTGTCGCAGCTGGCCGTGACCGGAAGACCTATGAGGCAGCGCACAATTGTCCCAGCATCTTCTGGGTTAGGGGTGGATTTGGCAGGCCTGAATGTCCTTGTTCTATCACGCTCTAGTGACTCCTTGTGCTGGGCCGGGTGCTTGCATGCTGACTTCGGTCGCCAGTTCTACGCTGTTTCCTCTGACACATTGGTGTGGCTGGCTTCCAGGTTAAGCAAGCAGTGTGTCAAGAAGCATTACGGCTTGGCAGGGTCGTGTCTCGGAGGATGCACGGCTCTCGACCGTCGCCTCTCCCGAGTCTGTAAGGGAATTGCTGCGATGGGACAAGACTGTAACTACCAATTGGATATCACAAAATTGGGGAGAAAAAGGGGTAAAAGTAAAAAAATATATATTTAGTCCCACTCAGGCCATTTACCATTTAAATAAATGGCCCGTTCCCATCAGCTTAAGGGGTTGGCTCTCCCATAGGCACCATTGCATTAGCAGCTGGGTCTGGCCTGCTTACTTCATTGACTGTATATAAACCAGACAAAAATTGCAAGTGGGATGTCTCACTTCCTCTTCCGTCACTGGAGCGGCCTTGCTTGATTTGGTGGGTAAAACACGTTTTATGCACATGCAGATATCTTTGGTTTGTCTCTACGACATTCAGAAGCTGAGATATGATCAGCTAAAGTCAAGGAGTAAAAAATACAATCGGACTTGCTTTGAATTTGGAAGTTATCTTATACAACGTTAGCCCAAGATTGGACTTTTATTAAGGAGTGTAGGCGACCGTATACAGTATGCTATGTGCAGAGCTGAACTGGCTCAGTCAGCCAAAACAACCAAATACTCTATCTAAATGTGATTTGTCTCAATTGCGGTACGGATCTAGAAACATACAGCGCTTTATTTTTTACATTACATCAAAATAATTTCACAAATGCAAAATATACACTTACTGTACACTACTTTAATCGGGTTTAACACACCTGCACCCGGTAGTATTTTTCAGTTACAATAGAACATTTTTCTGGCGTGTTTCTTGGGTTACACACAGGTGTTCCCAAACGCTTCGATAGCTAGAACAGGTGCGGGAACCCTAATCCTCTGTGTACAATTTATTTATTTTTCTTGCCAATGTGGAAGTTCAATTCAAAATGTTTCTAAAACCGTATTGCAAGCGAGGTGTGTCGACGTTAAGACCAAGCTTTGTGGGAGCATTGCTTCCGGGCAGAAGCTACTGTGCCTTCGGAAAGTATTCAAACCACTTGACTTCTTCCACATTTTGTTAGGGTACAACCTAATTCTAAAATGTATTAAATAGTTTAAAACTGCATAATGACACAGCAAAAACTGTTTTTAGAAAACTAAATATCACATTAACATAAGTATTTAGACCCTTCACTCAGTACTTATGTTGAAGCACCTTTGGCAGCGATTACAGTCTCGAGTCTTCTTGGGTATGACCCTAGTCACACCCCTGACTAGTTTCCCAGTCCCTGCCGCTGAAAAACATCCCCACAGGATGATGCTGCCACCACCATGCTTCACCGTAGGGATGGTGCCAGGTTTCCGCCAGACGTGATGCTTGACATTCAGGCCAAAGAGTTCAATCTTGGTTTCATCAGACCAGAGAATCTTGTTTCTCATGATCTGAGAGTCTTTAGGTGCCTTTTGGCAAACTCAAAGCGGGCTGTCATGTGCCTTTTACTGAGGAGTGGCTTCTATCTGGACACTCTACCAGAGATGGTTGTCCTTCTGGAAGGTTCTCCCATCTCCACAGAGGAACTCTAGAGCTATTTCTCCCCCGATTACTCAGTTTGGCTGGGAGGCCAGCTCTAGGAAGAGTCTTAGTGGTTTCAAACATCTTCCATTTATGAATGATGGAGGCCACTGTGTTCTTGGGAACATTCAATGCCACAGACATCTTTTGGTACTGTTTCACAGATCTGTACCTTGACACAATCCTGTCTTGGAGCGCTATGGACAGTTCCTTCGACCTCATGGCTTGGTTTTTGCTCTGACATCAAATCAAATTTGTCACATACACATGGTTAGCAGATGTTAATGTGAGTGTATTGTGCTTCTAGTTCCGACAATGCAGTAATAACCAACGAGTAATCTAACCTAACAATTCCACAACAACTACCTTATACACACAAGTGTAAAGGGATGAAGAATATGTACATAAAAATATATGAATGAGTGATGGTACAGAACGGCATTGGCAAGATGCAGTAGATGGTATAGAGTACAGTATATACATATGAGATGAGCAATGTAGGGTATGTAAACATAAAAGTGACATTGTTTAAAAGTGGCTAGTGATAACTATATTACATAAAGATGGCAAGATGCAGTAGCTGGTATAGGGTACGGTATATACATATGAGATGAGTAATGTAGGGTATGTAAACATTACATTAAGTGGCATTGTTTAAAGTGGCTAGTGACACATTTTTACATACATTTTCCATTATTAAAGTGGCTGGAGTTGAGTCAGTATGTTGGCAAGAGCCCCTCAAAGTTAGTGGTGGCTGTTTATTAACAGTCTGATGGCCTTGAAATAGAAGCTGTTTTTCAGTCTCTCGATCCCAGCTTTGATGCACCTGTACTGACCTCACCTTCTGGATGATAGTGGGGTGAACAGGCAGTGGCTCGGGTGGTTGTTGTCCTTGATGATCTTTATGGTCTTCCTGTTTCATCGGGTGGTGTAGGTGTCCTGGAGGGCAGGTAGTTTGCCCCCGGTGATGAGTTGTGCAGACCTCACTACCCTCTGGAGAGCCTTACGGTTGTGGGCGGAGCAGTTGCCGTACCAGGCGGTCATACAGCCTGACAGGATGCTCACGACTGAGCATCTGTAAAAGTTTACCATCTCAGTCACTGGCTTCACCGATAAGTGCATCGATGATGTCATCCCCAAAGTGACGGTACAGTTGTGGCCAAAAGTTTTGAGAATGACACAAATATTAATTTCCACAAAGTTTGCTGCTTCCGTGTCTTTAGATATTTTTGTCAGATGTTACTATGGAATACTGAAGTATAATTACAAGCATTTCATAAGTGTCAAAGGCTTTTATTGACAATTACATGAAGTTGATGCAAATAGTCAATATTTGCAGTGTTGACCCTTCTTTTTCAAGACCTCTGCAATCCACCCTGGCATACTGTCCATTCACTTCTGGACCACATCCTGACATTCTTGCATAATCAATGTTTGGAGTTTGTCTGAATTTGTGGGTTTTTGTTTGTCCACCTGCCTCTTGAGGATTGACCACAAGTTCTCAATGGGATTAAGGTCTGGGGAGTTTCCTGGCCATGGACCCAAAATATCGATGTTTTGTTCCCCGAGCCACTTAGCTTGCCTTATGGCAAGGTGCTCCATCATGCTGGAAAAGGCATTATTCATCACCAAACTGTTCCTGGATGGTTGGGAGAAGTTGCTCTCGGAGGATGTGTTGATATCATTCTTTATTCATGGCTGTGTTCTTAGGCAAAATTGTAAGTGAGCCCACTCCCTTGGCTGAGATACCCCACACATGAATGATCTCAGGATGCTTTACTGTTGGCATGACACAGGACTGATGGTAGCGCTCACCTTGACTTCTCCGTACAAGCTTTTTTCCGGATGCCCCAAACAATCGGAAAGGGGATTAATCAGAGAAAATGACTTTACCCTAGTTCTCAGCAGTCCAATCCCTGTACCTTTTTCAGAATATCAGTCTGTCCCTGATGTTTTTCCTGGAGAGAAGTGGCTTCTTTGCTGCCCTTCTTGACACCAGGCCATCCTCCAAAAGTCTTCGCCTCACTGTGTGTGCAGATGTACTAACACCTGCCTGCTGCCATTCCTGAGCAAACTCTGTACTGTTGGTGCCCCGATACTGCAACTGAGTCAACTTTAGGAGACGGTCCTGAGGCTTGCTGGACTTTCGGCACGTGTTTCCTTGCAGGTAACCATGATTGACAGAGGAAGAACAATGATTCCAAGCACCACCCTCATTTTGAAGCTTACTGTCTGTTATTCAAACTCAATCAGCATGACAGAGTGATCTTCAGCCTTGTCCTCGTCAACACTCACACCTGTGTTAACGAGAGAATCACTGACATGATGACAGCTGGTCCTTTTGTGGCAGGGCTGAAATGCAGTGGAAATGTTTTTTGGGGGGATTCAGTTCATTTGCATGGCAAAGACGGACTTTGCAATTAATTGCAGACCAGCATAGTCCCTGTGCCCAATCAATATAATGTGTTGTCATCCCTACTACATCTAATCTGGCGGACTTGTTACAGTGCCTTGCAAAATTATTCATCCCTCTTGGCGTTTTTCCTATTTTGTTGCAATACAACCTGTCATTTAAATAGATTTTTATTTGGATTTCATGTAATGGAAATACACAAAATAGTCCAAATTGGTGAAGTGAAATGAAAGAATATACTTGTTTCAAAAAATTCTAGTGTTGCGTGCATATGTATTCATCCTTTTGATATGAAGCCCCTAAATAGGATCTGGTGCAACCAATTACCTTCAGAAGTCACATAATTACTTATTAAATAAAGTCCACGTGCAATCTAAGTGTCACATGATCTCAGTATATATGTAGGCCTGTTCTGAAAGGCCCCAGAGTCTGCAACACCATTGAGCAAGGGACACCACCAAGCAAGTGGCACCAAGAAGACCAAGGAGCTCTCCAAACAGGTCAGGGTCAAAGTTGTGGAGAAGTACAGATCAGGGTTGGGTTGTAAAAAAACATCTGAAACTTTGGACATCCCACGGAGCACCATTAAATCCATTATTACAAAATGGAAAGAATATGGCACCACAACAAACCTGCCAAGAGAGGGTCGCCCACCAGAACTCACAGAAAAGGCAAGGAGAGCATTTGATGAGAGAGGCAGCAAAGAGACCAAAAATAACCCTGAAGGAGCTGCGAAGCTCCACAGTGGAGATTGGAGTATCTGTCCATAGGACCACTTTAAGCTGTACACTCCACAGAGCTGGGATTTACGTTAGAGTGGCCAGAAAAAAAGCAAGAAAAAATATTTTGCATCTTCAAAGTGGTAGGCATGTTGTGTAAATCAAATGATACAAACCCCCCCAAAATCCATTTTAATTCCTGGTTGTAAGGCAACAAAATAGGGAAAATGCCAAAGGGGAGAATGCTTTCGCATTCCACTGTAGGCCTAGGAGGCATATTTGCGGAACACTGGCCTTGGTGCTCTGGCTGTACTGGCTGTTTCAAGGAATCTATTATGCGTGTAAGTGCTTCAACCTGTGCAGTTGTTGTGTGGTGGTATTTTTGCTTTTATGGGACCTTTTCCTTAGCATTAGGATCTTTACCAGGCTCTTCCTCAAGCTGCATACTGAATACATTTGTAGGTTTATGGCCGGGTGTTGATCCTAGCCCACGTTTTCTCTCGCTTTCATCATTAGTCATTTTCATTACATGCCTCAGTATTTCTTCATCACTTACTTGGTTGTCTGAAAGGAGAGGTTTCAGCTCCCTGTGGACATCACCATGCCTATGCCCTAGTCCTTGCTATACTGTGTGTTGGAATACACCTTGACTGTCACGACTCCTACCGAAGGTGGCTCCCCTTCCTGTTCGGGTGGCGCTCGGCGGTCGTCGTCATCGGCCTACTAGCTGCCACTGATCCTTTTTTCCCCTTGTCTGTTTATTAGTTACACCTGTGTTTAGGTAGGTTAATTGGTTGGGCTTAATTATCCAGCCGGCCCGACTGCTGGGTGTGCTTGATTATTTTCTGTGTACTATTGTGCACGACTGTAAGTCACGGTGTTCCGTCTATGTGTGTTTTTCTGGACTGTTTAGTTCCCCGTGTTTTGGGGCATTTGTTTGGGTTGGCGTCATTTCCACCAGTGTGGTGAATTAAAAGTATCGCTACCTTGAACTCTCTGTTTCCTGCGCCTGACTTCTTCCTCCACTACACCCCGGGCTTTACATGGACTGTCTCTGAGCTGTACTTTGTCAGCATTGGCTTGTTTAGACATGAATTAATTCTCAGTTTTAGCCCTTTAACTTGGTAAATGAACTGTTGTGGCATCTCATGCTCATTCTGTTTGGTGCACACTAGCTCTTGGAATAGTTACATGTATGTGCAATGTTTTTCCCCAGATGAGACTGGAGAAACCCCTTGAGGTCAGCTACTGTGATGTCATCCTTATTTATGAGCATGTCCTTGAAGTTTGCTGGCTTTATTATCCTCAGTACACTTCTGACTATCTCTGGATCACTGAAGTTATCTTTGGTACCTTCTTCCATCTGCAAACATTGTTGTAGCTTATGTCTGACACATGGTCGCTTATTTGACCCCCCTTTATTATTTATTCTCTGCAGTGTTAGGAAGAGATCTCTTCGGGAGACCACTTTCTCATGTGTCTGGTGTGGTACAGATTCAGAATGACTGCTACTGTGTGGTGGATAACTATGTGGTGCTGTGTGCTGAGTCTCAACAGGCTGTAGTGTAGAGATCATTTTGAGAGATAATCTGTAGGGTTGTGGTCTCCTGTAACCTTACCTGATCAGGACAGTCATGACACAACCAACAGGTGGCGCCGATCCTGGACGAGCTCCCAAAAATCTGTTACAAGTCCCAGGCATAGAACCACGTAAAACAGATCATAGTTTGTGTTAAACAGGAGAAAAGATACATTTTGGGTGCGTCACAGACTCACTATGAACAAATACTGCGTTTGGAAATTATTTCTGAGGGTTGGAGTGTGTCAATGTCTGTCGGTAAATAAAATAAAACAAGAAAATTGTACCGTCTGGTTTGTTTAATATAAGGAATTTCATGTATAGCATTTACTTTAACTTTTAACTTTTACTCAAATATAACAATGTTGTACTTTTTCCACCACAGTACTTAAGTACATTTAAAACCAGATACTGTATATTTAGACCTTTACTCAAGTAACATTTTACTAGGTGACGTTAACTTTTTTTTCTATTAAGGTATCTTTACTTTTACTCAAGCATAACAATTTTGTTATTTTTTCACCACTGAGTGTCCGCTAGTTATGAACATTATTATACGCTAAAGTCAATATCGAATATCAAGTTAACTTCACCATAGCGCTTTGGTGATGAAAGGGGCAAGTTACCCACATGACTTTACTATATAAATGTATAGTCACATCCCTAATGCCCTGTGCTGGTTGGGGATGGTTTTACACTCTTAGAAAAATGGTTACTAAAGCGTTCTACTGCCGTCCCCATTGGAGCACCCTGTTTTCTAAGAGTTTAGGCCTTCATGAAATATTGCACTGTCAATCAATTAATGTCTGCTTAAATGAAATTTAAAAAATGAAACTGAGATACATTAAGTCATCTTTATTGCATAGGGAGTACATCTTTAGAAAATTAAAATTTCATAAAATATTTTAAAGTTAATAGATACATTAATACTAGAATGTTGCAGATACTGTATTAAAAGTCAACCAATCCACCGGCTATAGATCTCTCTCTCTCACACACACACACACACACACACACACACACACACACACACACACACACACACACACACACACACACACACACACACACACACACACACACACACAGAGCTATGTCTTACTATACCTGTGAGGACTTTTTGTGAACTAACATTTTCTTCCCATTGAAAATCCTATTTTCCTTAAACCTAACCCTTACCTTAACACTGACCTTAACCCTAACCTGAACCCCTAACAATAAACCTAAACCTATCCACTAACCCTAAAATAGCCTTCTTGGCTAAATGTCCTCACTTCTCTGAATTTTAGTTTGTTGTGAGGACTTTGATACTCACAAGTATAGAAAAACATGTCCGCACGCACACGCACACGCACACGCACACGCACACACCGTCTTGTACAGTTAACCTTGTGGAGACACAATTCAGTACCATTCAAAATCCTATTTTTCATAACTCCTAACCCTAAACCTGACACTAACCTAACCCATACTTTTACCCTTACCCTAGCCTTAACCCTAACTCCAATCTTAAGCCAAAAACCTAACCTTAACCCTAACCTTAAACCTAACCCAAGCTCCTAACCCTAAAACTAACCCTAGAATCTAAACCTTACCCTCAACATAATTCTAACCCTATAACCCCCTAGAAATAGCATTTGACCTCATGGGGGCTAACAAAATATCCCCAGTTGGTCAACATCTTGTTTGTTTACTAGAATAGTTAAACACACGCACACACACACACACACACACACACACACACACACACACACACACACACACACACACACACACACAGTGCAATTGGAGAGTCATCCAGATGCTCCCAGTCTAAAGACTGTTGACATCGAGTGGAGTCAGCAAGTGACATGTCCGGCTCCGCTTTGTGCTGCAGCCAGCTGTGTAGCTCCTCCCTCAGAGTCCAGGGGGCGTCTTCTGGCTAAAGCCATTTGGGAATTGGTTAGATAGGAATAAATGTGTCAAACTGTTTGGCATGACACCAATGAAACATATTAGCATATTAGCATACCTTAATACAGTCAGAGTGTCAGTCTGGTCATCCTCCAGTAGTCCTGCTATGCAGAGGTAAGGCGTGGCGATGGGCTGGAGGTGGGCGTGTGTCTGGTCGGGGAGGGGATGGTCTGAATAAGAGGGGCTAGGGGGAACACCCGTCTGCAGGATGAATTGCTGCAGGTTACACTGCCTCAGCTCCTTGTTCAGCTCCTCCAGCGCCTCACACCTCTCCTGGAGGGCAGAGACAAGATGTCATGTTATTTCAGTGTCAAGCATCAAACAATTTCATGTAAACTTGATTGTTAAAATTTCTTATGGATCAAATCCCGTTAGCGGGATCGATTTGACAACATCCGGTGAAATGGCAGAGTGCCAAATTCAAATGAAATTATTGCAAGTATTTAACTTTCATACAATCACAAGTGCAATACACCAAAATGAAGCTTAACTTCTTGTTAACGTCTCTAGGGTAGGGGGCAGCATTCGGAATTTTGGATGAAAAACATGCCCAAATTAAACGGCCTGCCACTCGGGCCCAGAAGATATGATATGCCTATTTGGATAGACAACGATTTGGATAGACAACAATCTAAAGTTTCCAAAACTGTTAAAATAGTGTCTGTGACTATAACAGAACTGATTTGGCAGGCGAAAACCTGAGAAAAATCCATTCAGGAAGTATTTTTTATTTTGGTTTTGAGGTTTTCTATTCAATGCCATTACAGTATCCATTGACTTAGGACTCAATTTGCAGTTCCTATGCCTTCCACTTGATGTCAACATTCTTTAGAAATTGTTTCAGGCTTGTATTCTTATAAATGAGGGAGTAAGACCAGTCTGAATGAGTGGACCCTGACGTGTCACAGAGTTTTTTCATGCGCAATCCCGAGAGAGTGCATTTCTTGTTTACCTTTCATATTGACAACGTTATTGTCCGGTTGAAATATTATAGAACATTTAGGCTAAAAACAACCTGAGGATTGAATATAAACATCGTTTGACATGTTTCTATGAACTTTACGGATACAATTTCAATTTTTTTGTCTGCCTGTTTTGACTGCATTTGAGCCTGTGGATTACTGAAGAAAACGCGCAAACAAAACTGAGGTTTTTGGATATAAAGAGACTTTATCCAACAAAATGAACATTTATTGAGTAAATGAATGTCTTCTGAGTGCAACCATATGAAGATCAAAGGTAAAGGACTAATTGTATCTCTATTTCTGAGTTTTGTAACGCTTCTGCTTGGCTGGTTACTGTTTGTAATAATTTGTCAACTGGGCTATGTTCTCAAATAATCGCAAGGTATGCTTTCGCCGTAAAGCATTTTTCAATGCATTTTTCATATTGTTTTCTGAATTTTTATTTATTTATTTCTGTATTTGAATTTGGCACTCTGCAATCTCACTGGATGTTGGCCAGATGGGATGCTAGAGAGGTTAATCCAGCCACCATGTCAGATTTCAAAAAGGCTTTCCGGCAAAAGCAAACCATGCTATTATCTGAGGACAGCACCCCATCAAACAAACACATGACAATTATATTTCAACCCGCCAGGAGCGACACAAAACTCAGAAATAACAAGATAATTCCTGCCTTACGTTTGAAGATCTTCTTCTGTTGGCACTCCATTATGTCCCATAAACATCACAAATAGTCATTTTGTTAGATTCATTCCGTCGTTTCATCCCCAAAATGTCAATTTATTTGGCGCGTTTGATTCAGAAAAACACCAGTTCCAAATCTAATAAATTACCTGTAATCTTGGTCCAAAAATTTCAAACAACTTTCCTAATCCAACTTTGGGTATTTTAAAAGGTAAATAATTGATAAAATTTAATACGGGATAAACTGTGTTCAATAGAGGATACAATGAAAGTTGAGCGAGCGCCAGGTCGCGCGCCCCAAACAAAAGAGTATACTTGGCTATACTCCCAGAAAGGAAAGGGCTACTTCTTCACTACTCAAAGGAAAAACATCAACCAATTTCTAAAGACTGTTGACATCTAGTGGAAGCAATAGGAACTATTAAAACGGGCTTGCCGTAGAAACCTAATGGAAAACAGATTGACCTAAAAAAAGAAATCCCTGGATGGATTGTGCTCGGGGTTTCGCCTGCCAAATCAGTTCTGTTATACTCACAGATATTATTCAAACAGTTTTAGAAACTTCAGGGTGTGTTCTACTACAGGGTGTGTTCAAATCTACTAATAATATGCATATCCTAGCTTCTGGGCCTGAGTAGCAGGCAGTTTACTTTGGGAATGCTTTTTATCCGGACGTAAAAATACCGAACCCTAGCTTAGAGAGGTTATTAATGGGGCAGTACAGTTAAAAACATTATTTTCCTGTGGTTTTTATGATATTTCCACGCTATGAGGTCAAAATAACACTTCTGAAAATTCTGATAATGTAGTAGGATTTCATCTGATACTACTCTAGTAATGAGGTTTGTAGCCAAATGGGGGTGGAATAAATTATTCAGGGGAGGGTGAGTATCCAAAAAACTCATAGGGCTGGTTTCCCAGACACAAATTAAGCCTAGTCCTGCACTAAAAAGCATGCTCAATGGAAAATGTCCATTCAAATAACCTTTTAGTCCAGGGCTCAGCTTAATCCGTCTGGGAAACCGTCCCATAAGGAAGCGTAGGGAAAGGCAGTTGTTCTATTATTAACACAGGAAGCCAAAGGCAAGTTTCCATCTCTGGGTAGACAACACAGGTGTATTCCACAGGTGTCCTCTCAAGCTCAATAACTCCTCTTTATTGCTCTCCTGCTATTACAGGATACAATTAACCCCCAGACTGCCGAGTTACACAATGTACTGCCTCTGGACTTACAGTGTCAGATACAAAGAATAATCCCCAAACAAGTTATATAGAATGTGACGCAACCATCTTTGAACAAAGCTCTTTTATACTGAATATCCTAGGATGCTTTCACTGGGTTTAGCTCTTGTGAGACGTTTAGCGGTGAGTGGCTTTGTCAGTCATTTTGTATCATTGAACACAATGAAGGGATTATAGTCGGATTCCTACATGCACTACATACACAAAAAAAGTGCTATCTAGAACCTAAAAGGGTTCTTCGGCAATAGGGGAAACCTTTGAAGAACCCTTTTTGGTTCCAGGTAGAACCCTATTGGTTTCCATATAGAACTCTTTCTCCAGAGGGTTTGGAACCATTTTCTAAGAGTGTAGGCTAGTAATCTAACACAATTGGAGAGGTTAGAGGGATTTCCACATAAGAGGGATTTATTGGCGAGACAAGGGAAATGGTTCAACTCCCATTGGGATCTTCATGAAGCAAAATGGATGCCGTAACATACGGCATCCATAATAGGAACTATGATGTCATCAGATCTCAGGAAAATCTCAGTCAGTGGGTATGTATTGTACCTGTAACCGTAATTCTGCAGTCTGCAATGCTTTTTTAGTCTCTGTCAATGACATGTCCACCTCTGCCCCCTTCTGAAGCCGATTGTGTAGCTCCTCCCTCAGCGGTCCCAGGGCCTCCTCTGGTTGCGGGGTGCCCGGACGAGAGCTCCGTCTGCGGGCCTCAACACGAAAGTCCTGCCCCAGCCTGGATGAATGGCTCTGGAGGTCCTTGAGCCGGAAGTTGTATTCATCCATAGAGGCGTAGAGTTGGTGCAGATGTCCCTGGATATCTGTACGGCCAATACAAATCTGTGTTGGTGCCTGGATGGTCCTACTGTATATGAGTGTAGGCCTACATATTCCTAGTTTACATACATCATTGCTGCATAAATTACGTGTGCATAGGAGATGTGTAACATATACTGATATCCTAAGATGTGTTTTCAAAATTGCCCCTGAGGGGATTGATAGGTGTATTGAAGTGACTGGAATTTAATGGAATACATACCCTGCTCCTTGTCCTTCTCTCGCTGCATCTGCTTCTCCCAGTAATCCCCATGCAGCTCTGCCTCGTTCGGTCTCAGCCTTGTCTCCAGCACATCCATCTCCTCTACTAGGCCTGGATTCAGGCCTGGGACAGGAGTTACCAGCCTCCCCATCTCCCACACCTCTGCCTCCCTTTCCAAAGCCACCAGATGGGACTCCAGGTCCTGTAGCATCTCCTGCTGCTGCAGCACCTGCCTGAAGACCTCCTCCTTGGACGGGTCAGACGGGGAGAGTGGGGGAGGGGAGGCGGTGGGGGAGACCAGGGATGGAACAGGCGAGGCCCTGGGCTCTGGTGAGGCTCTTGGACTAGGTGACCAGGCCTTGTTAGCTTTAGTCCTTCTGGGGATTGTAGAAGGACCAAGGTTGAAAGTGAGGGCCTTCTTCGGCTCTCGGCATCTGGAGGACATGGGTGTAGGGTGCCTGAGCAAAGGGTGGACCCTATCCAGGGTGGCTCTGTTAGGTCCGTCAGTGCTGGAGGGGCCTGTGCGACGCAAGATGAACTGGACCTCGATGGCCAGCTGACCCAGATAAGACAGAGACTCTAAGGGACAGTCATCTGCCACAAGCTGCATCTCTGTGCCTCGTAGCTTCTGGATGAGAACATAGCGACCTGTCTGACCTGTGGAAAAGACACACCAAGACAGGAGTGAGATTGGAGGGAATAAGCTGATAAACTGTGCTCAAAAAGCTTTGAAACGAATGAACAGCAAAGGCAATTACATCAGACAAAGACTGACCAATAGCCTGTGCGAGGGCGATGACCACATCCTGACAGGAAGTCTCCAATGATAGGCCGCACACCACCCTGACCACGCCCTCCACCCATACCTTCAGCTCCATCTTGGCCTGTCAATCAAACTCAGAGGAACATGGCCACCACAGCATCCACCTGTGAGAGAGGAGGGGAAATGTCAATATACTGAGTTCAAATAATAAACTATTTCACAGTACCAAATCAACCTATAACTCCTAGGCGCAAATATCAGGTATTTCAATGGAGGAAATTAGTTTGGTGCGTATTCCCATAACTGGAGCCAAAGACTTCAACAGAAAAACTCTCACATTTCTCTTGTGGGAAAAATGTGACCACCCAACTCTGAAATCCGACACCTACAGTCCTGTACTGATAATCTGTATTGACGCCTGACCAGAGAAGGCAGAACCAACCAGAGAGTAAGGGGAGGTGAGGGGAGGAGGAGGTGCATTGTGTTCCATTCTCATGGTGTCAATATCCTGGTATGAGCAAAAACCAATTCAATGCGGCTTTGCACCTAAGAATTTGATAGGAAAATATGGCTTCCTATGCTGTAAACCTAGAGACAGAACGTAATACCTCTTTGGAAGAGGAGGTTGAGATACAGTAGGAAGAAGAGAGAGAGGAGGACACAGGACACCAAGGCAGCCTAAGAATGTTGCTCTTCAAAAGGCCAAGACCTCTCCATCACAGTTGACAACTCCAAGGTGTCCCCCTTCCCAGAGTGCAAAGAGCCTTGGCGTGACCCTGGACAACACCCTGTTGTTCTCTGCAAACATTAAAGCAGGGATTCGTCCTGCAGGTTCATGCTCTACAACTACCGTAGAGTACGACCCTACCTCACACAGGAAGCGGCACAGGTCCTAATCCAGGCACTTGTCATCTCCTATCTGGACTTCTGCAACTTGCTGTTGGCTGGGCTCCCCGCTTGTGCCATCAAACCCCTGCAATTTATCCAGAATGCTGCAGCCTGATAGGTGTTCAACCTTCCCAAGTTCTCTCATGTTGCCCCGCTCCTCCGCACACTCCACTGGCTTCCTCTCGAAGCTTGCATCCACTACAAGATCACCTAGCTATCTTAATAATTAAGATGAACGCACTAACTCTAAGTCACTCTGGATAAGAGTGTCTGCTAAACGACAAAGAATTCAATGTAAACTACACTCTGGGTGTTTTTCATTTCAGAAACGTTCATTTCTGAAACCTCTTTGACCCTGTTCACATTTCCTTCACAAATCTAAACATGACTGGATTAGTACTACAAAGTATATAAATACATTGGATTTATATAGTACTGTTCTAGGACCCAAAGATGCTTTCAATAATAGTGGAAACAATATGATGATATTGCTTAGCCTTCACCTGCGCCGTGATGTAAGATATGTGAAAGGGAGTGAACTAGAACCCTTGAGGGAGGGAACAACTGTCTTGAATGAAATACAGCCTTCATACTCCCCTTCCCTCCAAAACATGCCCTGCTTTTCATTCACTTGAACTCTTTTGCTTGACATTCTATCTCTCGCTGAAGCACTGAGGGGGAGACCATGTGAGGTTTGTAGGCCTTCTTGCTCAGACACAGATTTTCAGTTCTGTCCACAAATTTTCTATGGGATTGAGGTCAGGGCTTTATGATGGCCACTCCAATACTTTGACTTTGTTGTCCTTAAGCTATTTTGCCACAACTTTGGAAGTATGCTTGGGGTCATTGTCCATTTGGAAGATCCATTTGCGACCAAGCTTTAACTTTCTGACTGATGTCTTGAGATGTTGCTTCAATTTTTCCCCATAATTTTCCTCCCTCATAATGCCATCTATTTTGTGAAGTGCACCAGTCCCTCACCCCCACAACATGATGCTGCCACCTCCGTGCTTCATGGTTAGGATGGTGTTCTTCGGCTTGGAAGCCTCCCCTTGTTCCTCCAAACATAACGATGGTCATTATGGCCAAACAGTTCTATTTTTGTTTCATCAGACCAGAGGACATTTCTCCAAAAAGTACAATCTTTGTCCCCCATGTGCAGTTGCAAACCGTAGTCAGGCTTTTTTATGGCTGTTTTGTAGCAGTGGCTTCTTCTTTGCTGAGCGGCCTTTCAGGTTATGTCGATATAGGACTCATTTTTACTGTGGATATAGATACTTTTGTACCTGTTTCCTCCAGCATCTTCACAAGGTCCTTTGCTGTTGTTCTGGGATTGAGTTTCACTTTTCGCACCAACATACATTCATTTCTAGGAGACAGAACGTGTCTCCTTCCTGAGCGGTATGACGGCTGCGTGGTCCCATGGCGTACAATTTTTTCTACAGATGAACGTGGTACCTTCAGGCATTTGGAAATTGCTCCCAAGGATGAACCAGACTTGTGAAGGTCTACAATTTTTTTCAGAGGTCTTGGCTGATTTCTTTTGATTTTCCCATTATGTCAAGCAAAGAGGCACTGAGTTTGAAGGTAGGCCTTGAAATACATCTGCTGGTACACCTCCAATTGACTCAAATGATGTCAATTAGAGTATCAGAAGCTTCTAAAGCCATGTTTTCATTTTTTGGAATTTTCCAAGCTGTTTAAAGACACAGTCAACTTAGTGTATATAAACTTCTGGAATTGTGAATTATAAGTGAAATAACCTGTCTGTAAACAATTGTTGGAAAATGTACTTTTGTCATGCACAAAGTAATGTCCTCACTGACTTGCCAAAACTATAGTTTGTTAACAAGAAATTTTGTGGAGAGGTTGAAAGGCGAGTTTTAATGAGTCCAATCTAAGTGTATGTAAACTTCAGACTTCAACTGTAGCTCCAGAAAGGGTTGTAACCATAGCTAGAACTATATAGGTGCTATATATGCTATATATTGGTGCTATATAGAACCTTTTGAATGGTTCTTTATAGCACCTTAGAAAGAAAAAAATGTAGCACCTTGGGAAATGTTTTTTTTTATAGCATAATACAGATGCCCTTCAAAAAAGGGTTCTATATAGCAACACAAAGGGTTCCTCTATGGCGACAAGCCAAGGACACCCTATCTGGTACGTCTTTAAATGTGCTTGTAACCAAAATATGTATGGGACATTTAAACATATTCTATGAGTTTGTTTAAAATTTTACATTACGACAAAATACAGTCAGCAGAGGAGAGCCAGTAGTTGTTAGCCCAGATCTCTAACAGACAGTGATAGTGACAGAGTACAGGGTAAATGCAGGATGTAGGTAGGATTTGACTCTCTCTCACAGGCGCAAGTTTATACTGTTGTAGAAACACACACACATGCACACATACATTATTTTGTTTTTTCTATATTCTACACTCACAATGTTTGACCAGGGAGGCTAGCTCTCTCCTCAGTGAGAGAGATCGAACATGAGAGGGAGAGAGAGGGAGAACATGAGAGAGAGAACATGAAAGAGAGAGAGAGAGAGCACGTGTGAGAGTGAGAGAGAGAGAGAGAGAGAGAGAACATGAAAGGGAGAGAGAGAACGAGAGAGAAAGAACCTGAGAGAGAGCACGTGTGAGAGAGAGAGAGATAGAGAGAGAGAGAGAGAGAGCACTTGAGAGAGAGAGAGAACATGAAGGAGAGAGAGAACATGAAAGAGAGAGAGAGACAACCTGAGAGAGAGCACATGTGAGAGAGAGAGAGAGAGAGAGAGAGAGAGAGCACTTGAGAGAGAGAGAGAGAGAACATGAAGGAGAGAGAGAGAGACAACCTGAGAGAGAGAGAGCACATGTGAGAGAGAGAGCATTTGAGAGAGAGAGAGAGAGAGAGAGAGAGAGAGAGAGAGAACATGAAAGGGAGAGAGAGAGCACATGTGAGAGAGAGAGAGAGAGAGAGAGAGAGAGAGAGAGAGAGAGAGAACATGAAAGGGAGAGAGAGAGCACATGTGAGAGAGAGAGAGAGAGAGAGAGAGAGAGAGAGAGAGAGAGAGAGAGAGCACTTGAGAGAGAGAGAGCACATGTGAGAGAGAGAGAGAGAGAGAGAGAGAGAGAGAACATGAAAGGGAGAGAGAGAACGAGAGAGAAAGAACCTGAGAGAGAGCACATGTGAGAGAGAGAGAGAGAGAAAGAGAGAGAGAGCACTGAGAGATGCAGGTATGCAGAATTTCAGGTTATTCCAGCCCAAACTACCACAACCAGCTTTGGTAGAAATAACCCTTTATATTGAGTTGTCCATTTCCGAGGCCGAACTGCAGACCTGCTGGTAGGTTAGCTAAGTGGAGGAATGGAATGTAGTAATGATAGACTGACATTCCTTAGGGCACCTCCCCTCCTACACATACCTCTACACCACACAGTCTGTTTACAAACACATCTGAGAGAGGAGAGTATATGCAGTTCACTCTAGTTTAAACAGAGGTGGTTTTGGTTTGACTATTACCCAAGATAAAGTTCAGGGTGATTGTTACAAGACATAGTAATGTTTGTTTGACTATACGTTATGTAAAGATGTAAAGTTTCAATTTGAGAGTTGCAAACGTTGTCAGATGTCAAAAAATGTAAATATAATCAAAGTTGTATACCTGCACACCAAATTAAATAGATGTGACTCTAAAATGAAAAAAAAAATGGCAGAAGACTAGTTCTCTCCCGCTAACTGAGTGATATTGCAGAGGTAGTTGTAGTAGGTTATTTTTGATTCTTCTTCTTTATTCATTCAGGGAAACCCCATTGAGACCATTGGTCTTATTCACAAGGGTGCCCAACCAATACAAAGTAAAACAAAACCTCAGAGTAATCTCAAGAGTTAACCAACTCCGTCAACAAAATTTGGTAACTCGTGTTTTTATACTTCAACAACAAAGTTAGAAACTTATGTAGTAGAGCTTTGTAAACAAAACGTGAATAGTGAAGTGATCTACGGTTCTTTAATGAGGACCAGCCAACCTTTCGATACAGGATGCAGTGATGATTATTACAACTGTCACCTGTGATAAAGCAAAGGGTGGTATGGTAGACGGCATCCAAAGGTTTAAGAGTAATCGCTGCTGCATTCTGGTAAATTATGTCACCATAGTCAAGAACTGTCAGGAAAGTTGACTTATACAATCTGCTTCCTGCTGTTAAGGTAGAGGCGAGATCTATTTAAGAAAAAATCATAAGCCCACTTTAAATCAGTATGTTTTTTAAACATTAAATCCTTGTCAATCCAAAAGCCCAGATATTTATAGGCGAGAACCCGATCGATGGGAGAACCAGTCAATTAATAAATATGTAGTCCATCTGAAACATTTCTGCGAGAATTAGAAAAACAACATATGTTTAGTCTTGCCCACAATAAGTACACGTTTTAAACCAACCAGGGCATTTTTTTAAGACTACAAAGTGAGATTGCAGCTCTGACAACACCTGGTCTACAGGTGGGGCAATGGTATACATAACAGTGTCGCCTGCAAACAGATGAATATTATGAAGTTTTAGCATAGACCAATATAGACCAATATTATTTATGTGCATCATAGCTTACCTTCCCAGACAAAGACGAGTACTGTGTAAGTGGGCACTGAGTTTTAACCATAGACTGATAACAACCTGAAGCAGAATCACACAACCCCTTTAACACAAACACAAGAACAGTGATTTGCCGTCAGAAAAATAAGAAAACTATTACAGTAGCTTATTCATTTCATTGCACCAATGTGATACAGCAGCTAACGTGTGTAGGTTAGATGTTTCTAAAAGCCACTTTCTGTGAATTAAAAACCTTTTCCAATATAGGCCCAACTCTTGAGATTGCCCGTGTTTGGTACAGCAGTCACCAATTGAAAGCAGGATTTGTGGTCAATTTCAACTCAGTCAAATAAGGAAACTAGCACAACTGTCATTTATGAAATGTTCTCATTATTTACATTATTTTCAAGAAAGTATTCACATGTATTCCAAGGTCTGGGTTTAATAGAGTTGACTCCAACCCTTGTCGAGAAGTCAAAATTGCTCTTGTGAATGTCTTACCTGTCTCCATGCAGTATTAGCCAGCAGTAAAAGCCACTACATTCTGATTTACATCAGACAGAAGGAAGACAAACCTGTTTGAGGTTTACTCTCTTTACCTCTTGGTTTAGGCTTCCTTTTAGTTGGTTGCTCGACTCTTCACTTTGAGAAGTCCAAGTGGAAAGGAAATCCGAGCATACAAAAAGTCAAAAAGCAGTTCGTTGAAATAGGTAATGAGTAGTTGTAGCCCAGATCGGGGAGAGCGCAGTTAAATGGTGCTCTGGAATGTAGCCCTCCCAGGCACACTGTCACACTGAAACTGGAGCTACACTGGTTCAGATTCTCTCTCTCTCTCTCTCTCTCTCTCTCTCTCTCTCTCTCTCTCTCTCTCACACATACACACACACACACACACACACACAATGAACTCACTCTGTGATCTAGCCTTGCTCTTCCTTCATTGAAGGTAGTAACAAAGGTTAATGTTTTCATTCTGACTAACACACACACATTCCAGGCTTCATTGTTGTGTACAATACCATTCTCCAGAAACCCTGATGGTGATTAGCAACTCTCCAGGTGTCCCCAGTCAACTGATCCTGAACAACTCCAGCACTCACAACAGACAAATAGAGGCAAAGATACACAAACACACACAGACACAGACACAGACACAGACACACACACACACACACACACACACACACACACACACACACACACACACACACACACACACACACACACACACACACACACACACACACACACACACACACACACACACACACACACACACACACACACACACACACACACACACACACACTCAAAATAGAATGGACTGTCATCGCAAGTTTAATATTAATATGGAATGATCAATATTAAATGCAGTAGGACTTCAATGGTTTACGTTCTGGAATGAGCACATTTGAAACTCAAGCAAGGACAACCGTGTCACTCCTTCTATTGGGCAGTCATTGAAATGGCTCTGAACCAGAATTAATCAATACCAATCAACTTGCATTACAGTTTTTTACAATTGTTAGGACCCATTTCTCAATACTTAGGTCACTTTTTCAAAACTCTTCACACTGTGAGCATAACAGCAGTCTATGTGGGCTAAACTATGTATCATTTTTCATTGCTTTGGCACGAAATGCATTCAATGACTACATCTTTCAATTTTCATGAACTCTTTTCTCACTCAGACACAACCACCACCAAAACTCTATGTACCTACAGGCCAATTTGCACATGTTGACATACTCTTTTCAAAAATGTTAAACTTAAGTTCAAAACCTAAAATAACACAAAATTGAATAAGACATACATTTGCTACATTTTCTACAGGAATACCGTATTGAAATATATTCCAAATCTAAAAAATGAAATACTATCAAAACAATTAGAACAACCACGGCTGATTCCCATTGTAGCTGAACACCTACTCAGGTGTTAGTCTTTCAATTACATTACCATCTATACAAAAGGGGGCATCTTAAGAATAATGCTGTACTGTAATGTAAACATGGTACCCAGCCAGAGATAGAGAAGTGGCTGACAGAGGAAGAAGACTGGCTGGGAGAGGGAGAGGGAGAGGAGTACGTATGCGCGGTGGTAGAAGACTGAGAGGAAGATCAAGAGCTGTAGTCTCAGATGAGATTAGGGCTACTATAATTGATCATGTAATAAATCATGATCCATCAATGAGAGAGGCTGGTCTGAGAGTGCAGCCAAATCTGCAACGCTCCACAGTGGCATCTATTCTGAGAAATTTCTGACAAAACAGCAGGTAAGATGTGCATTCTGCAAGAGGCATCTGACTGAACTGCACATTACACAAGTAAAGTGAACAAAGCCTCCAAACCTACTTGTTTGTAATTGTAATTGTTTTTGTACTGCTGTGCATTTTCACTGCTGTGCAGAAAACTACAACCGTCGATATAGTCAACAGGAACAATGGCATAAAACTCACAGAGATTCGGGACGAGTGTCGGCAGACAATGTAAGCGTAACTCTTATGTAGCCTTGTGGATTTATTTTTAGAGGAGATCATGGAGATTGAAGCCAGGCAAACACCCCACATATTCATCTTTGTGGATGAAGCTGGTTTCAACTTGGCCAAAACACGGCGGCGAGGAATGGAATGTGATTGGAAAAAGAGCCACAGTGGATGTCCCGGGCCAGAGGGGTGCCAACATCACAATGTGTGCAGCAATATCCTCTGATGGATTGTTGATACACAAACCACTAATTGTGGCCATACAACACCGAGCGTCTCATTTAATTCCTGGGTGACCTCTATGGGAGGGTTGTGTCAGGTGAGGAAAGGGTTGCAGTGAGGCGAACTCGGCCATCGTTTGTAATTGTATGGGACAATGTGGCATTTCACCAGTCCCGTGAAGTCACAGAGTGGTTTGCAGCCCATCCCAGGATGATGTCACTTTTCCTCCTTCCTTACTCTCTATTCCTCAACCCCATAGAGGAATTATTTTCCTCATGGAGGTGGAAGGTTTATGACCACCATCCACATGATCAAATGTCCCTCCTGGATGCAATGAATGCTGGATGCCTGGACATATCTGCAGAAGATTGCCAGGGATGGACCAGGTATGGCAAAAGATTATTTCCTAGGTGTATTGCCCAAGATGACTTAAGAAGTGACGTGGATCAGAACCTGTGGCCAAATGCACAAGACAGGGTTGACTAGTATTGCTACTGTATATGTATCGGTAGATGGTGTATATACAAATTATTGTATTTTGCAATCACTCAATGCCATAAAATGCCATAAAACATATTGAAGCATATTGTATCATGTCTGATAAATTCCTGTAACATAAACTGCAGTGAATTCTAAACAGCAGAGAGGTGTCATTCTTGTTTTGTAAAGAAAACATTGTGTGATACTACCTGTTGTTAGTGTTGTTTAGGTCATTGTTTTATGAGTGACAATGTGTGCTTGTTGAGTGACAACCTTTGCTAGTGTTATGGAAGAACAAGTTGATTTGAGACATGTCTGAAGTGTTTTGATAGTTTTAAGGCATTTTGAACGTGAAATTAACTGCTGTGCCAAGCTGAAAGTTAGTTAGGAGAACTGTGTGAAGAGTTTTGAAAAAGTGACCTAAGTATTGAGAAGTGGGTCCTAGCGATTGTAAAAAACTGTAAGACATAGTTTAGAAAACACTGGCACTTTGGAGAAAGACAGTGCAGAAGAGGGAGAAGACGGCTAAACAGAGGAAGGTCATGTTGGAGAAGATGGCAGGGGAGATTTAGAAGAGGGAGGTGGAGATGGAGAAGAGGGGAGTGGAAGTTGGGAGAGGAGAAGAGGGGTGTGGTTAGGAGCAGAGAGGATGAGATGGAGAAGAGGGGAGTGGAAGTTGGGAGAGGAGAAGAGGGGTGTGGTTAGGAGCAGAGAGGATGAGATGGAGAAGAGGAAAAGGGAGGTGGAGAAGAGGAAGGGGGAGGTGGAGAAGAGGGGAGTGGAAGTTGGGAGAGGAGAAGAGGGGTGTGGTTAGGAGCAGAGAGGATGAGATGGAGAAGAGGGGAGTGGAAGTTGGGAGAGGAGAAGAGGGGTGTGGTTAGGAGCAGAGAGGATGAGATGGAGAAGAGGGGAGTGGAAGTTGGGAGAGGAGAAGAGGGGTGTGGTTAGGAGCAGAGAGGATGAGATGGAGAAGAGGAAAAGGGAGGTGGAGAAGAGGAAGGGGGAGGTGGAGAAGAGGAAGGGGGAGGTGGAGAAGAGGGAGTGGGAGGTGGAGAAGAGGGAGTGGGAGGTGGAGAAGAGGGAGGGGGAGATGGAAAAGAGGGAGGAGGTGGTTAGCAAGAGAGGAGGAGATTGCAGAGGAAGGGCAGCAAGAACAGCAAGAACATTGAGAGAGAGAAGGGCGAAGTTAGGAGGGAGAGAGATGATATAATGAAGATTTAAATGAAAATATGGATATGGAGATGGAGAAGATGAGGAGGGTGGCAGGAGAGAATGCTGCAGGAATGGAGTGCCATGGATGTCATTGACTGTCTGAGGCAGAGAATCATAGAGATGGAAGAGAAGGAAAGAGAGACAAGATGGTACATATGGTAGAACACACAGTGACAGTTGCCATAGGAATCTATGGCCCCTCACCTTTGACCTTAACACAAACCTTAATCTCTTCTATGTCTTGTTTTGACTTTGTTTTAGAATTCAGATGGACCTTGCTCCAACCTATTGGTGTTTCCCATTAGTGGGACCCCTTTCAGGGTTGGGTTCCAAGGGGTCCTCTTTTCACTGGAAGATACCATAAAACAAAAAAACAAAGAGATGTCTTTAAAAGGTGACAGGGTAGCATTAAAAAATAAAAATAACTGCAGATCCTAACCAGATATTGGGTGTTAGTGCCTTTATTTGATCACTAGAGGGCAGCCTCTTATAGACTGAGGAACATTGATGACAAATCAGGAAGCAAATGAGTCCATAGAATTAGGAATTAGAATACTTGTTTAATAGGATCTCTATGTGAAAGTCATTGTAGGAAGAATGCATGTTTATATCAACCAGTTTAGCATAACAGCCCTGCTACAGTTACCATATTATGGAAATGTAATAAATGATTCTCTTCGGTTATAGTCACAGCCGTGTATATTCCCCCTCAAGCCGATGCCACGATGGCCCTCAAAGAACTTCACTGGACTTTAAGTGGAACCACGTATCCTGAGGCCGCATTTATTGTAGATGGAGATTTTAACAAAGCAAATTTGAGAAAACGTTAACAAAGTTTTATCAACACATTTACGTAGTACTCGCGCTGCTAAAACACTTGACCACTGCTACTCCAACTTCTGGGATACCTACAAGGCCCTCCCCCGCTCTCCCTTCGGCAAATCTGATCAGGACTCCATTTTGCTGCTCCCTTCCTATAGGCAGAACTCAAAACAGGAAGTACCCGTGCTAAGGACTATTCAACACTGGTCTGACCAATCAGAATCCATTGTTTTGATCATGCGGACTGGGATATGTTTCGTGTTGCCACCGAGAACAACATAGACAAATATACTGATATGGTGACTGAGTTTATAGGGAAGTGTATAGGAGATGTTGTACCCATTGTGACTATTAAAACCTACCCTAACCATAAACCGTAGATAGATGGCAGCATTCGCACTGAACTGAACATGTGTTTAACCATGGAAAGGTGACTGGGAATATGGCTGAATACAAACTATGTAGTTATTCCCTCCTTAAGGCAATCAAACAGGCAAAACGGCTCAGACACGAGACCTTTGTGGCAGGGTCTACAGACAATCACGGTCGCAGACATCGACGTCTTGCTCCAGAACAAGATAAACACTTTCTTCGCCCTCTTTGAGGATAACACAGTGACACCGATGCGTCCCGCTACAAAAGACTGTGGGCTTTCCTTCTCTAAGCGTGTTAACCCTCGCAAGGCTGCCAGCCTAGACGGCATCCCTAGCTGCGTCTTCAGAGCATGCGCAGACCAGCTGGCTGGAGTGTTTACGGACATATTCAATCTCTCCCTATCCCAGTCTGTTGTCCCCACATGGTTCAGGATGCCCTCCATTGTTCCTGTACCCAAAAAAGCAAAGGTAACTCTACTAAAAGACTATTGCCCCGAAGCACTCACTACGGTCATCGTGAAGTGCTTTGTGAGACTAGTCAAGGATCATATCACCTCTATCTTGCCTGACACCCTAGACCCACTTCAATTTGCTTACCGCCACAACAGATCCACAGACGATGCAATCGCCGTCGCACTGCACACTGCCCTATCCCATCTGGACAAGAGGAATACCTATGTAAGAATGCTGTTCATTGACTATAGCTCAGCATTCGTGCGTGCTCAACTCAATCATCAAGTTTGCAGACGACATAACAGTAGTAGGCCTGATTACCAACAATGACGACAGGGAGGAGTTGAGGGCCCTGGTAGTGTGGTGACAGGAAAATAACCTCTCATCCAATGTCAACAAAACAAAGGAGCTGATTGTGCTTTAGGAAACAGCAGAGGGAGCACCCCCCTATCCACATCGACAGGACTGCAGTGGAGAAGGTGGAAAGCTTCAAGTTCCTCGGCGTGCACATCACTGACAAACTGAAATGGTCCACCCACACAGACAGTGTGGTGAAGAAGGCACAACAGCGCCTCTTCAACCTCAGGAGACTGAAGAAATTTGGTATGGTACCTAAAACTCTCACAATCTTTTACACAAGAGGGTAGTACCCTGCAGGACACCTACAGCACCCCGATGTCACAGGAAGGCCAAAAATATCATCAAGGACAACAACCACCCAAGCCACTGTCACGGCTGGCTGAAGGACTGGACCAAGGCGCAGCATGGTAAGCGTACATTTTCTCTTTATTCAAAAATGACGCCGACAAAAGGAAGAATAAAAACCAAACCGTGAAGCTTTGGGCTATGTGCCCTAAACAAAGACAAAGTTAACTTCCCACAAAACAGGTGGGGGAAAGGGTACCTAAGTATGGTTCTCAATCAGAGACAACGATAGACAGCTGTCCCTGATGAGAACCATACCAGGCCAAGAAATATAAATATAACATAGAAAAAAGAACATAGACTACCCACCCCAACTCACGCCCTGACCAACCTAACACAAAGACATAAAAAGAAACTAAGGTCAGAATGTGACAGTACCCCCCCCCCCCAAAGGTGTGGACTCCGGCCACAAAACCTGAACCTATAGGGGAGGTTCTGGGTGGGCGTCTGTCCGCGGTGGCGGCTCTGGCGCGGGACGTGGACCCCACTCCACCATAGTCTTGGCCCACTTAAGTGGCGCCCTTGGCGAGGCGACCCTCGCCGCCGACCTCGGACTGGGGACCCCTGCAGCGGGCCCCGTATGGACAGGAGATGCCGGCAGCACCGGACAGGCGGGAGACTCCGGCAGTGCCGGAGTGAAGGGCGGCTCCGGACTCCAAGCTGGAGGGAGACTCTGGCAGCTCCGGGCTGGAGGGAGACTCTAGCAGCTCCGGGCTAGAGGGAGACTCTGGAGGAAGGAGACGGAGAGACAGCCTGGTCCTTGGAGGAGGCATAGGATAGACCGGGCCATGGAGGCGTACTGGAGGTCTCGAACTAAGGGCCTGCACAACCCGTCCTGGCTGGATGGTGATTTTAGCCTGGCACGTGCAGGGCGCAGGTACAGGACGCACTGGGCTGTGCAGACACACGGGAGACACAGTGCACAGCGCCGACGCAGGATATCCTGGCCCGAGGAGACGCACTGGAGGTCTGGAGAGCAGGGCTGGCACCATGCGTCCTGGCTGGATCCTCACCCTGGCCCGGCAGATGCGGGGAGCTGGGATGTAGCGCACCGGGCTAAGAACACGTACTGGAGACACCGTGCGCTCCACCGCATAACACGGTGCCTGACCAGTACGATGCCCGCCATGGTAAGCACGTCTTGGAGAGCTGTAGCGCCGAGCTGGCACAAGACGCGCAGGGCTAGGGAGGCGCACAGGAGGCCTGCTGCACGGGGCTGGCACAGTCTTCACCAGACGGCTAGCATGCACCTCAGGACGAGTATGGAGAGCTGACTCAGGTAACATCAAATTCCAGACACGCTCCGTCGGGCGGAAGTCGTGCCTCATGCACCAACACAGCAACTCCCTCATTACTCTCTCCTCCAATCTCCCCATTAACTCCTTCACTGTCTCTGCTTCGCTTCTGTCGCTCACCTCCAATTTCGCCCTGACCGGCTCTGGTTCCATCCTTGGCTCCTTACGATAAGCACAGGGAGTTGGCTCAGGTCTGACTCTTGACTCTGCCACACTCCCCGTGTGCTCCCCCCCAAAACATTTTTGGGGCTTCCTTGCCAGCCGAGCCAACTCCTCGTAGTGTTTCCGCTCAGCCTTAGCTGCCTCCAGTTCCTCCTGTGGATGGCGATACTCCCCAGCCTGTGCCCAGGGTCCCTTGCCTTCCAGTATCTCCTCCCATGTTCATTTCTCCAGATAGCTCTGCTGCTCCTCACCATGATGCTTGGTCCTTTGGTGGTGGGTAGTTCTGTAATGGCTGTTGGAAGGAGAAGGTGAGAACCAAGGTGCAGCGTGGTAAGTATTCATCATTTTAATGGTAAAACTGAACACTATCAAACAAGCAACTAAAGAACAACCCGAAACAGCTCCGTCAGGTGCAAAACAAACTAAACAGAAAATAAACACCCACAACCAAAATGGGGAAAACAAGCTACCTAAGTAGGATTCTCAATCAGAGACAACGAACGACACCTGCCTCTGATTGAGAACCATACTAGGCCAAACACATAGAAATACAACAACATAGAAAAAGGACATAGACTACCCACCCCAACTCACACCCTGACCAACCTAACACAAAGACATAAAAAGAAACTAAGGTCAGAAAGTGACAGCCACTGCCTGTTCACCCTGCTATCATCCAGAAGGCGTGGTCAGTACAGGTGCATCAAAGCTGGGACAGAGAGACTGAAGAACAGCTTCTATCTCAAGGCCATCAGACTGTTAAATAGCCATCACTAGTACATTAATGGCTGTTGCCCTATAAATAGACTTGAAATCACTTGGATTTGATTTACAGCTCACTCAGCTCTAACATGTAGCGAAATATCCTGTGAGTGTATCTCCAGGCGCTGTCCAGCTGGAATCTGTATGTATGTATCTGTATGTATGTATGTATGTATGTATGTATGTATGTATGTATGTATGTATGTATGTATGTATGTATGTATGTATGTATGTATGTATGTATGTATGTATGTATGTGTGTATGTGTGTGTGTGTGTGTGTGTGTGTGTGTGTGTGTGTGTGCGTGTGTGCGTGTGTGCGTGCGTGCGTGCGTGCGTACGTACGTACGTACGTGTGTGTGTTGGTGTAAAGGAGGGGGTGGTGTCTAAATCAACAGCTTGCTTGCTCTGGTAGTTAAAACCCGGGCCTTATCCTAACTTGGGATAGACATGAATGGCTCACAGAAATATCCCATTGATTCAAATGCATGATTTAGGCTGCATACATGTTTAGAATTACAAGTTTAGATCCCAAGCCAATAGATATCCACCCCCTAGTTGACACTACTTGCTCCTGTTTCAACCTCCATAACTTGTTATATCACCTGGTACATACATACTGCATACTCTAATTATCTAAATGCTATAGCCTCATGGATGGAAAAACTGATTCTCTTCACTGCAGACCAGCAGGTAACCTTGGATTTGCCCTGGATGTTAGTGGGAATCAGTTCAGTTTCAATTGCCTGCCCCTCACCTAGAGTGGCAGCTATGGCTAAGAGCGACAGCACATAGGTGACAGAGAGGAATTGCCTGCCACCTAATAACCCAATTCCGAATCGACCACTCACCCTGATCTCATACACTGTATCCCCTAGGTACCTGTGTACAGTGGTGAAAGTACTTAAGTAAAATACTATAAAGTACTACTTATGTTGTTTTTTGGGGTATTTGTACTTTACTGTACTATTTACATTTTTGACTACTTGTACTTTTACTTCACTTACAAAGAAAATATTGTACTTTTTACTCCATACATTTTCCTTGACACCCAAAAGTACCTGTTACATTTCAAATGCTTAGCAGGACAGGAAAAAAGTCCAATTCACACACTTGTCATCCGAACATCCCTGGTCATCCCTACAGCCTCTGATCTGGCGGACTAACTAAACACACAGGCTTTGTTTGTAAATGATGTCTGGGAGTTGTAGTGTGCCCCTGGCTTTCCGTAAATACATTTGCTTAATATAAGGAATTTGAAATTATTTATACTTTTACTTTTGATACATAAGTATATTTTAAACCAAATACTTTTCGACGTTTACTCAAGTAGAATTTTACTGGGTTGGGTACTTTTTCCACCACTGCCCGTATAGATCTGAAATGGGTGGCTACACTAACTGGTTTTAGCATGGTGAAAATTACACCTAGCTTATTAGAGGACAAGGTAGATGGAGCTATTAACATATTGCAGAGAGAGAGAGAGAGAGAGAGAGAGAGAGAGAGCGAAAGAGAGAGAGAGAAAAAGAGCAATTACAACCTAACAGCTTCACTACCAGACAGCCTGGCAACCCCTCACCGAGATGGCACCCCAGGCAACATCAATCACAACAGAGAATATGAGCTCAGTGGACGAAATGTCTAAATCATCATCATAATTTGTCAAAAAGAAGGAAGTGCCTCAGGTAATCAGTTGTCCATTGGTTCTATTCCATCCAAGCTTTCAGCTCATTCAGAAAGTTAATAGATTCAGATAAAGAGAGTGGGGATGGAAAACAAGATCTCAAGGTTTCTACTATTATGAATGAACATCTCATTTTTGTACACATTTATTCCCCGTGGTTACAGGGTTGATTCACTGTGGTTACAGGGTTCATTCACTGTGGTTACAGGGTTGATTCACTGTGGTTACAGGGTTGATTCTCTGTGGTTTCAGGTTTGATTCACTGTGGTTACAGGGTTAAAACAGAAACAACTCAAAGGTTGAGGTTTAGGTATTAATCCCGAGTGGTTGAGGTTAGGGCTATGTTTTGGCCATTCTTTAAAGAAAATATTTATAAAACGACGTGCTATTACCGTCAAGTATTCTTGCGGCTTGCTCAAGCATTGTGAACTGTGGACGGGCAGTGGTTTAAGCAGTGCTCTTTGACACCGAGTATAACAACTTCAATCCCAGTGCTGGGCAGTTATTTTTAGTTGATTTTTCTGAGTGCCGAGGACGGCATACAGTAAGAGTCAAAAGTTTGGAGACACCTACTCGTTCAATGGTTTTTCTTTATTTTTACTATTTTCTACATTGGAGAATAACAGTGGAGACATCAAAACTATGAAATAAAACATATGGAATCATGTAGTAACCAAAAAGCATTAAACAAATCAAAATAGATTTTATATTTGAGAATCTTCAAAGTAGCCACGCTTTGCCTTGATGACAGTTCAGTACACTCTTGGCAATTTCCCACATATGCTGAGCACTTGTTGGCTGCTTTTCCTTCACTCTGCTTTTCAACTCATCCCAAACCATCTCAATTGGGTTGAGGTCGGGTGATTGTGGAGACCAGGTCATCTGATGCAGCACTCCATCCCTCTCCTTCTTGATCAAATAGCCCTTACACAGCCTGTAGGTGTGTTGGGTCATTGTCCTGTTGAAAAACAAATGATAGTCCCACTAAGCGCAAATCAGACAGGGTAGCATATCACTGCAGAATGTTGTGGTAGCCATGCTGGTTAAGTGTGCCTTGAATTCTAAATAAATGACAGACAGTGTCACCAGCAATGCACCCCCTCCCCATCACACCTCCTCCTCCATGTTTCACAGTGGGAACCACACATGCAGAGATCATCTGTTCACCTACTCTGAGTCTCACAAAGACACAGCAGTTGGAACCAAAAATCTCAAATTAGGACTCATCAGACCAAAGGACAGATTTCCACGGTCCGTCCATTGCTCGTGTTTGTTGGCCTAAGCAAGTCTGACCATGAAAGCCATGAAAGCCTGATTCACACAGTCTCCTCTGAACAGTTGATGTTGAGTTGTGTCTGTTACTTAAACTCTGTGAAGCATTTATTTGGGCTGCCATTTCTGAGGCTGGTAACCAATGAACTTATCCTCTGCAGCACAGGTAACTCTGGGTCTTCCTTTCCTCTGGCGGTCCTCATGAGAGCCAATTTCATCAAGGCACTTGATGGTTTTTGTGACTGCACTTGAAGAAACATTCAAAGTTCTTGAAATTTTCCAGATTGACTGACCTTCATGTCTTAAAGTAATGATCAACTGTCATTTCTTTTTGCTTATTTGAGCTGTTCTTGCCATTATATGGACTTGGTCTTTTACCAAATAGTTCTATCTTAAGTATACCACCCCTACCTTGTCACTACAAAACCGATTGGCCTAAATGCATTAACAAGGAAAGAAATTCTACAAATGAACTTTTAACAAGGTACACCGGTTAATTAAAATGCATTCCAGGTGACATCTCATGAAGCTGGTTGAGAGAATGCCAAGAGTGGGCAAGGCAAAAGGTGGCTACTTTGAAGAATCTCAAATATAAAATCAATTTTGATTTGTTTAACGCTTTTTTGGTTACTACACGACTCCATATGTGTTATTTCATAGTTTTGATGTCTTCACAATTTTTCTACAATGTGGAAAATAGTACAAATAAAGAAAACCCTTGAGTGAGTAGGTGTGTCCAAACTTTTGACTGGTACTTTATATCGACGTTCTGGGGACCTTTTCAAACGTCCAATATTGCAGTCTATTTCTAGTGGTCAATCTGGAAGGACAGCTTGTCAGGCCCCCAGTGGTTTTTAACAAAGAGCCATGGTTCAAGTGAGAGGATTTTATGGGATGCTGTAAGGCTGGCGTAAGCTGTTTTGAAGGGTCAGGTTTGTATTCCAGGATTAAGCTCTAACAAAGGGCTTTCTAGTAGCTTTGCTGGACGGTTTTTCCTTTTGCCTTTGGGAGTGAGGAAGGTGTTGTAGTGGGCAGTAATATTTGATATGTGTCTATGAAGTATATTATATATACCTCACAAACGGCTCGTAATAAGACTATGCAATTAGCCCATTAACTGAATCATCTGAGTCCATAAGATAGTAAATAGCAATATATGCAAGGACACTATAGTTGAGTTACAGTAATAGGCAATAAAGAAATGCCTGAGAATGGAATTCTAAATACAAGTGTATTTCATTACTTGTAAAATGAATGGATTCACATACAAGGCATAAAGCTTAAGTGGCAATGCATTAACAAGCATTACAAGGCATTATTCCTAGCATATAGATCCTTAGGTTAACTTAGAACACAAAGCATGAACAAAGCAATGCTTACTAGGCCAGAGGCCTAGAAACCTAGGAAATGAGAATTGATCATACAACTTTCCTCCATGGACTGGATACAGGACAGGAGAGAGAACAAAGGCCTTAAGTTCCATTCATAACATCTGAAGGTGTTACCTTCTCAACCCAAAACCAATCACCTTTGATCAATCAAATGATACCAAGTTTACAGTGTAACCCTACCACCAAAATTCTCAAACGGTGGGTAACTGGTGCAGTGAATCAGGCGTAGGAGAGCAGAGATGAGTGTACAAGGTATTTAATTCCACAACAGCACCAGTATACAGACCATACTCAAGGTGCGGAGAAATACCGGTCATTCGGAAATAACGGGCGTAAATGCATAACCCGGCAAACAATAACCAGCTGTCAAGAACCGACATGAACAATCAATAAACACGCACACTAGCATGTGGGAAACAGAGGGTTAAATAATGAACATGTAATTGGGGAATAGAAACCAGGTGTGTGGAAAACAAAGACAAAACAAATGGAAAATGACAAATGGATCGGGGACGGCTACAAGACCGGTGACGTCGACCACCAAATGCTGCCCAAACAAGGAGAGGGACCAACTTCGGTGGAAGTCGTGACAAACGTATTGATCTTCATTTATGTGCGGATGACACTATTATGTGTGCAATTTCTCTTCAGCTGTTCAGGAAGCCCTTACGGACAATGATCTATCATTTAAGAAACATACAGATGAGCTTGTTAAGAAGCTTAAATGTAAAGTGGGTTTCTTATATAGAAATAAAGCGTGTTTTTCTTTGGCTCGCAGGAAGCAAATTGTAGAATAACATTTTGATCTGTTCTTGACTATGGTGATAGCATCTACCAAAGTGCAACTGTACTCTACTCTAAAATCCCTTGATTCTGTTTATCATAACGTGTTTGGTTAAATACATCTGACAGTTTAAATACTTATCACTGGATCTTTTACCAAAAGTTTCCTGGGCCTCTTTAAAGACATGTAGATCACTTCATTGCTCTCTTTTTGTTTATAAAGCCCTTCTCCGCAAGCTTCCAACACACCTAACATCTTTGTTGAACTGTAGAATTTCAGGTTATAATACAAGGTCACAGGGTTGATTAACAATGATGTCTCCCTTGGTAACCACAGAGTTCAGGATATCTGCTTTTTCATATGAGGCACCTTATGTGTGGAATAGTCTCCAGTTGTCCCTGGGTCAATTTAGGAAATCGATTTCTGATTTTTATAGATGAATGTGAATGTGTTTGTGTTATTTGATTATAATGGCTAATGTGTATGTTGTATGTATATTGAGTATATTTTGTATATAATTGTGTTTGTGCTGATGTGACTGTTGTTCCCAGGGCATGATTGTGAATGAGACCTAGGCGTCAATATGTCTCCCTGTTTAAATAAAAGTATAACAGGGTGTCACAGCATCTTGTGTGGGGGGTGAGACCAATAAGACAGAATTCATGAGAATTCTTTTTTTTCTCCCCGTGATGTCAAGCAAAGAGGCACTAAGTTTGAAAGTAGGCCTTGAAATACATCCACAGGTACAACTCCAATTGACTCAAATTATGTCAATTAGCCTATCAGAAGCTTCTAAAGCCATGGCATAATTTTCTGGAATTTTCCAAGCTGTTTAAAGGCATAGTCAACTTAGTGTATGTGAACTTCTGACCCACTGGAATTTTGATACAGTGAATTATAAGTGAAATTAATCTCCCACACACATTCATGAGAAGGCAATAAAAAATCTTTGCATTGAGTAATTCAGAGTTCACCCTGTACAGATATAAGTAACCACAGAAAAACGACATCCATATACAATGCCTTTGGAAAGTAAAGTTTTTCCAGATTTTGTTACTACAGCCTTATTCTAAAAGTGATTAAATTGTAAATCTACACGCAATACCCCAAAATGACAAACCAAAAACATTTACAGTACATACAATGCCTTGCAAAAGTATTCATCCCCCTTGGTGTTTTTCCTATGTTGTTGCAATACAACCTGTAATATAAATGGATTTTTATTTGGATTTCATGTAATGGACATATACAAAACAGTCCAAATTGGTGAAGGGAAATTTTTAAAAGTACTTGTTTCAATAATTTTTTTATTTAAAAAATGCACATGTATTCACCCCCTTTGATATGAAGCCCCTAAATAAGATCTGGTGCAACCAATTCAGAAGTCACATAATCAGAAACAATTCTCAATCCAAATCTTTGAACATCCCACGGAGCAACATTAAATCCATTATAAAAAAATGGAAAGAATATGGCACCACAAGAAACCTGCCAGGAGAGGGCCGCCCACCAAAACTCACAGACCAGGCAAGGAGGGCATTAATCAGAGACGCAACAAAGTGATCAAAGATAACCCTGAAGGAGCTGCAAAGCTCCACAGCGGAGATTGTGGAGTCGTATACTCCACAGAGCTGGACTTTATGGAAGAGTGGCCAGAAAAAAGCCATTGCTTAAAGAAAAAAATAAGCAAACACATTTGGTGTTTCCTGAAAGGCAGGTGGGAGACTCTCCAAACAAATGGAAGAAGGTACTCTGGTCAGATGAGACTAAAATTGAGCTTTTTGGCCATTAAGGAAAAAACTATGTCTGACGCAAACCCAACACCTCTCAACACCCAGAGAACACCATCCCCACAGTGAAGCATGGTGGTGGCAGCATCATGCTGTGGGGATGTTTTTCATCGGCAGGTACTGGGAATCTGGTCAGAATTGATGGAATGATGGATGGAGCTAAATACAGGGAAATACTTGAGTGAAACCTGTTTCAGTCTTCAAGAGATTTGAGACTGGGACAGAGGTTCACCTACCAGCAGGACAATGGCTCTCAGCATACTGCTAAAGCAACACTCAACTTGGAATGGCCTATTCAAAGCCCAGAACCCAGCCCAATCCAATTGAGAATCTGTGGTATTACTAAAAGATTGCTGTACACCAGCATAACCCATCCAGCTTTAAGGAGCTGGAGCAGTTTTGCCTTGAAGAATGGGCAAAAATCCCGGTGGCACACACACAGTAATGACTCCAACATAACCCATAGGGCACAGGTAACCAACCATCAGTCTCTTTTCAAAACAATCATGTGAATTATCTGAACTCTAATGCACGTAGACAGAAGGGGGAAGGGAGGAGGTTGCAAACAACCCAGGGACAGACACAGACAAAGAAGGGGAAAAGAATAGAGAGAGACGAGGAGAATTCAGTCCAATGTTGTTATACATGATTAGTAATTATTGTGTGTTGTAAATGTAATTTCACTCCTCTGGTCTGAATAGATTTGCAATGCAGCATTCTCCATTAGCATTGTGTAATTACCAATGCACTGCAGAAAGACGTATGACTATATTCTCTGCTTGATTTCTGTTTGCGTTTGTTTGTTTTCTCTGCTTGATTGCTGTTTGTCTGTGAGTAGGACTGCTGATCTGTGAGTAGGACTGCTGATTTACAATCAGGCCCCCCCCATTTCATATATTATAATCTAAATGGCAAAACTGATCTTAGATCAGCACTCCTTTATTCAGGTTAGTTAGTCTTATTGAGATCATCTCTCTTTTGTACGACTGACCTGGGTGCTGTATAAGTATACTTCATCTAAGCAGAAGTGTGAAACTCCAGTCCACTCCTTGTAGATGGCATTGTAGTCTCTGACAGTTCTCTCTAACAGTTTACCTTCTCAGCAGGAAATGATTAGACTCGGTTAGCCAGGTGAGTAGTGCATCGTCTGGTGGATCGATAACTTCCAACTCATCAATGAAGTGCTGTGGAGAGCAGAAAAGCAGAATCAGGCGGACCTAAGACACCAGACTGGGCATTGTTAGTTTTCCCCAAACAGACAGAACCTCTACATATGTGTTAGACTGTTAACTAGACAAGACTCAGCAGCGGCATACTACTGAGTGTATCCCCTAGGCAGCAGCACAGCCATATGTTACTGTACTGAAGACACACACAAATATGTGCACACACACATACGGTACACACTAGCAGACATGTACATGTGAGAGCACAGACACATGTACCCACACCCACATACAGTATGTGTGAAAACACAGACACTCACGTGCACGTGCATGCTCACGCACGCACACACACACACACACACACACACACACATAGACACACACACAGATGTGATCTGTGATGTGTCCATGGGGAGGTGTGGTGTGTAACGTGGCTGCTGTTATCGTGTTGGAGCAGGGCTTTGTAGTGATGAGTGGTATTGGTGAAACACACAGGATTACCTATACTCTTAACAAAAAGGTGTTATCTAGAACCTAAAAGGGTTCTTCTGCTGTCCCCATAGGAAAACCCTTTTTGGTTCCATGTACCAATGTACCAACTTTTGGAACCCTGTTTTCTAAGAGTGTATGACTTCTCCTCTGTTGTTGTGCTTAAGTAGCTCTTATTTCTCCCCTATCCTCCTCTTGTATGCACACGCACACACACACACACACACACACACACACACACACACACACACACACACACACACACACACACACACACACACACACACACACACACACACACACACACACACACACACACACACACACACACACAAACACACATTCACACACACTCTTGTTAGAATACTAATCTATTCCCCTGAGACCACCAGCTAAGCAAAGACACCCACTGAACCCTGTAGACTGTACACATAAGTAAGCCTATATAAACAACTACTGGACCAGCAGTACCACTGAATGAATAAATACCTGATTTTCACTCCTTAGCACGTGCTGTTATCATGACGCCCTTTGAGGGTCTGTCTGTGATTCAAATGAATGGTTTGGTGAGTCTGTTCTCTCATCACCATTTAACAGATGTGTCTTCCCCGTTCGCTGTCAATAAAAGCAGATTATATTGAGCCGGCCCTTTTTAGGTTAAGACAGAACAATAAAGCAATACTTACTCTGTCAGAGAACAAAGAGAAACCTGGCTGGATATCAATTCAAACACGGTTCCTTGCAGTGCAGGGAGATTATTGGTCTACCTTGTCTTGAAAATGTCTGGTTATTGTGTTTGATTGAATAGGGGCCTATGAGTGCTTTGAGTTTTACCAACATACTTAGGTAACTCTGAATGTCACTTTGTCCATTTGTTTTGTTTTGTAAGTGATGATATGTAACCACCTGCCTCAGGGAAATAGGTTGAAGGGGATGAAAGGAGGGAGACAGACCGAAATAGAGTGAAAGGAAGAGAGTAAGAGAGAAAGACTTCTCCGTCAACGAGAGAGAGGTGAGGGAGGCAGTTAGAGAGTCAGACGAGAGAGATGGAGGGAGGCAGTTAGAGAGTCAGACGAGAGAGAGGTGAGGGAGGCAGTTAGAGAGTCAGACGAGAGAGATGGAGGGAGGCAGTTAGAGAGTCAGACGAGAGAGAGGTGAGGGAGGCAGTTAGAGAGTCAGACGAGAGAGAGGTGAGGGAGGCAGTTAGAGAGTCAGACGAGAGAGAGGTGAGGGAGGCAGTTAGAGAGTCAGACGAGAGAGATGGAGGGAGGCAGTTAGAGAGTCAGACGAGAGAGAGGTGAGGGAGGCAGTTAGAGAGTCAGATGAGAGAGAGGTGAGGGAGGCAGTTAGAGAGTCAGACGAGAGAGAGGTGAGGGAGGCAGTTAGAGAGTCAGACGAGAGAGAGGTGAGGGAGGCAGTTAGAGAGTCAGATGAGAGAGAGGTGAGGGAGGCAGTTAGAGAGTCAGACGAGAGAGAGGTGAGGGAGGCAGTTAGAGAGTCAGACGAGAGAGAGGTGAGGGAGGCAGTTAGAGAGTCAGACGAGAGAGAGGTGAGGGAGGCAGTTAGAGAGTCAGACGAGAGAGAGGTGAGGGAGGCAGTTAGAGAGTCAGACGAGAGAGAGGGAGGGAGGCAGTTAGAGAGTCAGACGAGAGAGAGGTGAGGGAGGCAGTTAGAGAGTCAGACGAGAGAGAGGTGAGGGAGGCAGTTAGAGAGTCAGACGAGAGAGATGGAGGGAGAAAGAGACAGCTCAGCAGTCTTGTGTACAGTTTAACAGAAGACACAGAGGGAAACTTTAAGAGCAGAGACGGTTTTTCCATTTTGTTGTATTACCTCACAGCTTTCCCAATTGTTTACACACTAAAACTGGCCCATGAGGCACAATGACACAAACCTGTAAATCATTTAGCAGAAGCATACACCAAATCTGCAATACTACTGACACATGTTTTGCTTTACACTCAGATTGCAGTTCTATAACAAACATTTGGCAAAACAACAGACAATTCTCTACCTTTGGCACAACCTTCACAACTAAAATCTCTTGTGTGCAAATGAATAGCAACACTGTTCAAGAAGCTAAGCTCAATTACCAATTGATCACTTTCACTCTTCACATGTGCAAACACTTGAAATCAGACTTTTGGTATGGATAAAAAGACCACAGGTGAGTACTCCTGTGTTTGGAGAACAATGAAAGCAAACTTAGCAGAAAGAGGTAGAGGTGGAGATGGATGAAGACCAAGAACAAGGAGAGTAATCGCTGATGACATTTGGGTGACTGTGGTGGACCATGTGGTCAACCACGGTTTGACCTTGAGAGAGGCTGGGCAGAAAGTGCAGCCCAATCTGAGCTGCTTCATCTTAGCGTCCATTATCCGGACGTTCCAAAATGAGAATAGGTATGTACTGCAGACATGGGACCATCTACTACCTGGAAGTAGTACAACATAAAGCACAGTAAAGACTGTAGATTCCAATACATACTGTAAGGGGAAACAAAGTTAATGTATTACTGTATCTGAAATTGGGAACTATACTATTTTGTAACATGTTTATCTTGTATACTGTATTACTGTAGTGTTTAAAGTACTGTATGCTATTTGGTTTTTGTAGAACTGAGTGACGACCACCACATGGTGGTAGAACGCTTCTACAGTTTTCCACAATTGTTTACACACATTTGCTGAATCTTTGGGCCATTTCCCCCAAAACTCTAAACACAAAACCACGAATACAAAATGTAAAACTCTACAAATCTTTAGCAAAAGCAAACACTGCATTCAAAACTGTTCTTTCAAAATGACACACACGTCATATGAATAGATTTGTCGACCAACCAACACACTGAGGTGCTCAACACAAAACACTAGTATGAATATCCCATTAGGTTTATGCCTTTTGCGTGTTCAGTGTTACACTGTAGCCGGTTGTAAAAGATTGTTACAGTAATGTATACCTACTCAAATTAACACACACATTGTCACATTGGCATGAAGAGATTCGGGAGACAGGCGCAAGAATGCATAATAGTTTTTTTTATTCAGCCCAACTTACAGCTTGTCGTGTAAAGGCATGGGGACGAAGACCAAACACAGGGTTGAAACCCAAACAAAAGAGCGAGGAGTACCTCGAATAAATACACACGCGCACAATGATTAACACGCGGGACAAGACCCGTTATCTGCGCAATCCACAAGGGTGCGAAAGCCCAAAACACACGGCACAGGTACTCACACAAACCAATGGACATAGTAACAGCAGAGAACTGGAAGGAGAGGCGGCCAAAGGAAGAACTGGCTTTGGGGGTGACCAGTGAGATATACTTGCTGGAGCGCTTGCTACAGGTTAGTGCTGATATGGTGACCAGTGAGCTGAGATAAGGTAGGGCTTTACCTAGCAGAGACGTGTAGATGACCTGAAGCCAGTGGGTTAGGCGACAAGTATGAAGCGAGGGCCAGCCAACAAGATCATACAGGTCACAGTGGTGGGTAGTATATGGGGCTTTGGTAACAAAACGGATGGCACTGTGATAGACTGCATCCAATTTGTTTTGAGTAGAGTGTTGGAGGCTATTTTGTAAATGACATCGCCGAAATCGAGGATCGGTAGGATGGTCAGTTTTACGAGGGTATGTTTGGCAGCATGACTGAAGGAAGCTTTGTTGCGAAATAGGAAGCCGATTCTAGATTTAATTTTGGATTGGAGATGTTTAATGTGAGTCTGGAAGGAGAGTTGACAGTCTAACCAGACACCTAGGTATTTGTAGTTGTCCACATAGTCTAATTCAGAACCGTCCAGAGTAGTGATGCTGGATGGGCGGGCAGGTGCGGGCAGCGATCGGATGAAGAGCATGCATATAGTTTTACTTTCATTTAAGATCAGTTGGAGGCCACGGAAGGAGAGTTGTATGGCATTGAAGCTCGTCTGGAGGTTAGTTAACATAGTCTCCGATGAAGGGCCAGAGGAATGCAGAATGGTGTCGTCGGCGTAGAGGTGGATCAAAGAATCACCAGCAGCGAGAGCAACATCATTGATGTATACAGAGAAGAGAGTCGGCCCGAGAATTGAACCCTGTGGCACCCCCATAGAGACTGCCAGAGGTCCGGATAACAGGCCCTCCGATTTGACATACTGAACTCTATCGGAGAAGTAGTTGGTGAACCATGCGAGGCAATCATTTGAGAAACCAAGGCTGTTGAGTCAGCCAATAGGAATGTTGTGATTGACAGAGTCGAAAGCCTTAGCAAGGTCGATGAATACGGCTGTACAGTAATGTCTCTTATCAATGGCGGTTATGATATCTTTTAGGACCTTGAGCGTGGCTGAGGTGCACCCATGACCAGCTCTGAAACCAGATTGCATAGCAGAGAAGGTACAGTGAGATTCGAAATGGTCGGTAATGTGTTTGTTAACTTGGCTTTCGAAGACCTTAGAAAGGCAGGGTAGGATAGATATAGGTCTGTACCAGTTTGGGTCTAGAGTGTCTCCCCCAGCCTCAGGCTCTGTCATAACCGGGTTGGCAGAATGTGCTAAAGTGGTGAATAAAGCAAAATTAGGGGGTAGGCTTCTAATGTTAACATGCATGAAACCAAGGCTTTTACGGTTACAGAAGTCAACAAATGAGAGCACCTGGTGAGTAGGAGGTGAGCTAGGCACTGCAGGTCCTGGATTAACCTCTACATCACCAGAGGAACAGAGGAGAAGTAGAATAAGGGTACGCCTAAAGGCTATAAGAACTGGCCGTCTAGCACGTTCGGAACACAGAGTAAAGGGAGCAGGTTTCTGGGCACGATAGCATAGATTCAAGGCATAATGTACAGACAAAGGTATGATAGGAAGAGAGTACATTGGAGGTAAACCTAGGCATTGAGTAATGATGAGAGAGAAATAGTCTCTAGAGATGTTTAAACCAGGTGATGTCATCGCCTATGCGGCAGGTGGAACAACATGGTTGGTTAAGGACAGTGCCAAGATGGCTGCTTGAACAGACGCTTTTTTACCGAGCTCCGTACCAAACTTCAGAAAGATTGTGAAAAATAAAAAAAATAAAAAAGTTTAGTCATTATTATTTTTATTTGTTCAAGATATTAGACTTTTCCTGTGACTGGAATGATAATTAGATCATTTATTTCAGCATGTCCATGCAAAGTCGTGACAAAAAAAGAAAGGAAAAAGTTAGCCGTTCTATTGCTAATCAACAAGAGAGAAACGTGCTTATAGACAACTGCCATAACTACACTTGGCCTATGGATAATATCATGCTTTCGAATGCTGAAGATGACGAATTCCCCTCTTTACCGGTTACTCCGTGCAAACCTCCACCCTCCAAAAAACCCAACATGAACTCTGACATCGTGGCTACCCTCTCCTTACTCATCAACTCCAGGTGTGACGCCATTGAGAAAATGGTAGGCGCGAACACCATGGTTATCGAAGGCTTGAAAAAGACTGTGAAGTTTGCATGTGGTGAAATTAATGATGTGAAAACGAGAGTGGCAAAAGTTTTAAAAAATGTGGAAAGGGTAGAAAAGAATAACAATGTCTACCATAGACGTCTCAATGATCTGGAACAATACACAAGAAAATGGAACCTGAGACTCTACGGCTTGCCAGAGGTGGAGAATGAAGATGTGCGAGGAGAGGCTATCCGTATCTGCCAAGAGGTTTTGCCTGCAGAGAAGAACAAAGTTGGTGATAACATCGACGTTGTACATCGCCTCGGCAAGAAGCAACAGCAAAGCGATTCAAGACCCAGGGGTATCATCATCCTATTCACTACCAGATTCTACAGGGATGCTGTCTGGAAAGCTGCTAGGAAGAACGCCTTCCTTCAGAGCCATGGTATGCGTTTCGCCGAGCATCTCAGCCCGGAAGACATAGAAAGAAGGAACAAGTTGTGGCCAACGATCAAGATAGCACAAAGTGAGGGAAGGCTGCTTACTTCGTCGGAGGACGAGGTTTCATCAACGGTTCAGAAATCCATATTCCTCCCTAAAATCTCACCAGAAGGAACAGGTTGATGGTTTCAGCCATGGTATTCTCATTTTCCTTATGTGGTTTACCTAACAAGCATCAGGTGACTATTTTACAGGAATACTCAGGTATTTCAATTCATTAGTTTGTTCTTGTATGACCAGAAGTCCTATTTTGTTTACAAACTTACGAAGAAGATTGAAAGCTGAATTTATGTTTTATGTATAAAGTAACTAAGATACTGTTTTAAATGGCATACAGGTCTGCTCTGACTTTACACGGTTATTGTTCTATTTAGTTATTAATACTTATTTCCAAAAAAGGTCTTAGGAACGTTTATATGTGAAACATTTTGTTATTCAATTATTTTATGATCAGTTTTCATATGTACTTAAAATAGTAGGTACCCTTTTATTTAAATTATTATTTGTTGTTTTATTTCTCAGAATAGTTCCTGATTACACTAAAGAGGGTTTTTAGTCTCTCTTACTACAAGAACCCTTGGTTTGGTCTTGAACATAATTTCCAGTTGAGTTGAATTTCAAAGGTTATGGAATAAGCTATTTTCACTTTAAATTGACTTAAATGGTGCAGATCTCGGTTCCTTATCGTTTACGTTCACTGCTCCTACATCTTTGACTCATCCTACTACAGTTTATACTTTTATATAATCTTTGTTGTTTTGTCTTTGTCTATATTATCTCTTAATGCTAGGGGTTACGAAACAGTGTGAAGCGCAAGGCCTTATTTTTATTTGCTAAACAATTTCAAACAGATTTTTGCTTTTTCAAGAGTCTCACTCAATTTCTGCTGATGCCAACTTCTGGAGGTCACAGTGGGGCAACGATATTTGGCTTTCCCATGGATCTGAACGCTCTGCTGGTGTCACTACAATGAAAAATACCTTTGGTGGTAATATTCTACACTCGGAATGTGACCCCTTTGGTCACTTTATTTGTCTTGTGATCAGTTACAATGACATTACGCTGATTACTGTAAACTTCTACGGGTACAACACCAAACATGAGAATGATGAGTTGCTTGAATCTATAGAGAAACATATACTTCATTGGTTATCTAAATTTCCCAATTCGATATTATTGATAGGAGGGGACTTTAACATTACAATAGATAATTCAACTGATAGATGGCCCCCAGGTAGGCCAACCAATCACAATTTGGGTTTAATACTTTTTATGGAAAAGTTTGATCTTACTGATATATGGAGAGAGAGGTTCCGGCCAAAAGATCATTCACTTGGAGTAACAAAACAGGCTCCAGACAATCCAGAATAGATTTTTGGCTTATATCCAAATGTATTGATAGTGAGTGTGTTACTACAAATATTTGTACTACTCCCCTCACAGACCATAAGGCTATTTACATTGATATCAAAATATTTACCCCTGATACGAACCTTGGTAGAGCATCCTACTGGAAGCTAAATAGCTCATTATTAAATAATGATATAGTTACATTTGAGGTTAAAGATCTGCTCTCACACTTTTGGGAAAGGGCTTGTGAAGAAAAATCTTATTGCAAGAACTGGGGGCTCTTTAAATTTGAGGTGTCCAAATATCTTAGAATATATGGTAGTAATCTTGCTAAGACCAGAAGAGCTGAGGAGGAAAAGGTGATCATTAAGATAACTTCCCTTTCTCAGAGGTCCCCAGCTGACCTCTTGGGGGAGGAGAAGATGGAACTAATTGAGTTACAAAATAAACTGGATAATATATATAAATTAAAAGCAGAAGGAGCCTTTATTAGATCTAGGAAAAAAATGGATTGAGGAGGGAGAACAGAATTCATCCTATTTCTTTAGACTTGAGAAATTTCACTCTAAAAATAACACTATCCATAAGTTAAACATTGATGGTGTTATTACAGATGACCAAAAATTAATCACTAAATACTGCAGCAATTTTTACAGAAAATTGTATAGCTCTACGTACTGTCAGGAATCCACAGATATGTTTTTTAACTCACTGATGTTTTTTAACTCAATAATGTTCACTCTATCAGTGATATAGAATCTAAACAGTGTGATGAACCCATCAAAGTTGAAGAGATTATAGAGTCTATCAAACATCTAAAGAACAATAAATCAGGTGTTGATGGAATTACATCAGAATTTTACAAATTATTTTCTGAACAAGTAGCTCCCTTCCTATTTGAAGTCTTTTTAGAGAGTATTAAAAACAATGTTCTCCCTCCTACAATGAGTCAGGGGTTAATAACACTGATACCTAAGCCTAAAAAAAGAAGTGCTGCTCATCGATAACTGGCGTCCAATTTGTCTTCTTAATAATGACTATAAGATATTAGCCTCACTACTTGCAAAAAGAATTAAAGAAGTCCTGGATGCAATCATTGATAAAACACAGTCTGGCTTCATGAGGAACAGACATATTTCTAACAATGTCAGACTAGTATTAGACGTAATTGACTACTCAGACATAATAACTGAGGATAGCTTCATATTATTTTTAGATTTTTATAAAGCATTTGACACAGTAGAGCATCAGTTTCTCTTCCACTCCCTTGAGAGACTTGGCTTTGGGGATTTTTTCTGTAAGGCTATTAAGACTCTCTATGCAAATGGTAACAGCTCTATCAAATTGAAATATGGCACCTCACCTAGATTTGAGTTAAAGAGAGGAATTAGGAAAGGTTGTCCTATCTCTCCGTACCTGTTTTTAATAATCACCCAACTTCTTGCAAATTCTTTAAATAATAGTCCTGTACAAGATATTTCCATAGCTGGTAAAGAAATTATTATAAGCCAGCTGGCTGACGATACTACACTTTTTCTGAAAGACGCTAACCAAATTCCCATATTGATCAATGTGATACAATCCTTTTCCAAAGCGTCTGGTCTATATCTTAACATTAAGAAATGTGAACTCATGGCTGTCAAAGATTGTGTGACACCTTCATATTATGGTATTCCAGTAAAAGTAGAACTTACATATTTAGGCATAACCATTACAAAGGATCAGAAGTCTAGAGGCTTACTAAATTTTAACCCTCTTATTAAAAAAACCCAGAAGAAACTAAATCAATGGCTACAGAGGGACTTATGTGTCACGTTCTGACCCTTATTTCCTTTGTTTTTGTCATTATTTAGTATGGTCAGGGCGTGAGTTGGGTGGGCAGTCTATGTTTGTTTTTCTATGATTTGGGTATTTCTATGTTTCGGCCTAGTATGGTTCTCAATCAGAGGCAGGTGTCATTAGTTGTCTCTGATTGAGAATCATACTTAGGTAGCCTGGGTGTCACTGTGTGTTGGTGGGTGATTGTCCTTAGTGTCTTTGTTCCTGTCTCTGTCTTTGCACCAGATAGGACTGTTTAGGTTTTCCATGTTTATTGTTTTGTAGTGTTCATGTTTACATATTAAAAGAACCATGGACACTTACCACGCCGCATATTGGTCCTCTGATCCTTCTCGCCTCTCCTCTTCGGAAGAAGAGGAGGAAATCCCTGACATTATCTTTAAAAGGTAGAGTCCTAATAACCAAGGCTGAAGGTATCTCTAGACTATATGGTGCTCTATCTTTATATCTTGACCATAAAATAAGCAAGGAGATAGACCAGATGCTTTTCAACTTTCTTTGGAGAAACTGTACCCATTACATTAGGAAAACTGTTGTAATGAACACTTATGAGAATGGTGGACTGAATATTCTGGATTTTACTACTTTAAATAATACTTTCAAGATCAATTGGATAAAACAATTCCTAAGAAGACCCACTTCTATCTGGAATTTTATTCCTCATCATGTCTTCTCTACTTTTGGTGGCCTTAACTTCATGTTTTGCAATTATAATATTGACAAAGTTCCAGTGAAACTTTCTGCTTTTCATCGGCAGGTTTTCTTGTCATGGTCCTTAATTTATAAACACAGATATTATATATGGAATAATCGGGATATATTATACCTCTCTGTTTTTGAATATTGGTTCAGAAATAATATCCTATTTTGAGAAACTGGTAAATGCAGAGGGTCTTTTATTCAGTTATAAAGAATTCTTATCACTTTACAAGGTCCCTGTAACACCTAAAGATTTTGCAATTGTTTTAGATGCCATTCCCTCAGGTGTTGCTATGTTATTCAGGAACATGTCAAGACCTGACCCTCAGAGCCTACCTTCTATTGACCCTGTTGACTCATCAGTAGGAAAGATTTGTTTCTCTTTTGGTCCATTCAACAACAGAGCGATACGATCCTTGTTTCAGCAGGATGTTGTATCTATACCTTATGTCATGCCTTATTGGAATGGATTTATTGATAATATCTGTTGGAAAAAAAGTTTGGATGTTGCCACACACATACCTACTTGTTAACAAAATTAAGGAAGTTTCCTTTAAAATTATTCATAAACATTATCCTGCCAACCACTATATGAAGAAGTTTAAGGAAAACATCAACTGAAATTGCTCCTTTTGTAATGACCACCCAGAAACAGTTGTGCATCTTTTTTGGCATTGTATGCATGTAAGAAAGCTGTGGCAAGACATCAGTAGGTTTATAATTGAACACATTTATGAAGATTTTACACTATTGTGGAGAGATGTACTGTTTGGATTCTTTACATACAATAGAAATAAGCGGAATCATTTTTATGTAATTAATTTCATTATTCTTTTGGCCAAATTTCATATACACAAATGTAAATTTACAAACAGAAAACCACATTTCCGTACCCTACAAAAAGAAATTGAACTGTATTTTAAGACGGTTAAATGCTCTACTAACAAAAAAGCTGTTAGAATTGTAAGTATATGTGTAACGGCTTTCTTCTATCTCCTCCTCAGACGAGGAGGTGTAGCAAGGATTGGACCAAAATGCAGCGTGGCTATTGCAATCCATGTTTATTTAATAATAAAGAAACAAACTTTACAAAAACAATAAATGTAATGTGAAAACCGAAACAGCCTAAACTGGTACAAACTAACACAGAGGACACTAAGGACAATCACCCACAAAACACTCAAAGAATATGGCTGCCTAAATATGGTTCCCAATCAGAGACAACGATAAACACCTGCCTCTGATTGAGAACCACTCCAGACAGCCATAGACTTTGCTAGATCACCCCACTAGCTACAATCCCAATACATACCAAAACCCCAAGACAAAACACACCACAATACAAAAACCCCATGCCACACCCTGGCCTGACTCAATACATGAAGATAAACACAAAATACTTTGACCGGGGCGTGACAGAACCCCCCCCTAAGGTGCGGACTCCCGAACGCACCTCAAAACAACAGGGAGGGTCCGGGTGGGCGTCTGTCCATGGTGGCGGCTCCGGCGCGGGACATGGACCCCACTCAGTCAATGTCTTTGTCCCCTCTCCTCGCGTCCCTGGATAGTCCACCCTCGCCGCCGACCATGGCCCAGTAGTCCTCACCCCGAACCCCACTGGACTGAGGAGCAGATCGGGACTGAAGGGAAGCTCGGGACTGAGGCAGCTCGGGACTGAGGGGAACCTCGGAAGTGAGAGGAAGCTCAGGAGTGAGAGGAAGCTCCGGAGTGAGAGGAAGCTCCGGAGTGAGAGGAAGCTCCGGAGTGAGAGGAAGCCCAGGCAGGTAGATAGATCTACCAGATCCTGGCTGGCTGGTGGTTTCAGCAGATCCTGGCTGACTGGCAGATCCTTGCTGACTGGCGGATCTGGCGGATCCTGGCCGACTGGCGGATCCTGGCCGACTGGCGGTTCTGGCAGATCCTGGCTGACTGGCGGATCTGGAAGAGTCTGGTTGACTGGCGGATCTGGAAGAGTCTGGTTGACTGGCGGATCTGGAAGAGTCTGGTTGACTGGCGGATCTGGAAGAGTCTGGTTGACTGGCGGATCTGGAAGAGTCTGGTTGACTGGCAGATCTGGAAGAGTCTGGTTGACTGGCAGATCTGGAAGAGTCTGGTTGACTGGCAGATCTGGAAGAGTCTGGTTGACTGGCAGATCTGGAAGAGTCTGGTTGACTGGCGGATCTGGAAGAGTCTGGTTGACTGGCGGATCTGGAAGAGTCTGGTTGACTGGCGGATCTGGAAGAGTCTGGTTGACTGGCGGATCTGGAAGAGTCTGGCTGACTGGCGGATCTGGAAGAGTCTGGCTGACTGGCGGATCTGGAAGAGTCTGGCTGACTGGCGGATCTGGAAGAGTCTGGCTGACTGGCGGATCTGGAAGAGTCTGGCTGACTGGCGGATCTGGAAGAGTCTGGCTGACTGGCGGATCTGGCAACTGAAAGATCTGGCTGCTCCATGCGGATCTGGAAGAGTCTGGCTGACTTCATCTGAAGAGCTGGCTGACTGGCAGATCTGGAATGTCTGGCTGACAGCTCCTGGCAGACTGAAAGACTGGCTGCTCCATGCTGACTGGCAGCTCTGGCTGCTTCACGCTGACTGGCAGTTCTGGCTGCTCCATGCAGACTGGCAGCTCCTTGCAGACTGGCAGCTCCTTGCAGACTGGCAGCTCCTTGCAGACTGGCAGCTCCTTGCAGACTGGCAGCTCTGGCTGCTTCATGCAGACTGACAGTTCTGGCTGCTCCATGCAGACTGGCAGCTGCAGACTGGCAGCTCCATGCAGACTGGCAGCTGGCCTTCATGCAGACTGACATCTCTGGCTGCTTCCATGCAGACTGACATCTCTGGCTGCTCCATGCAGACTGACATCTCTGGCTGCTTCATGCAGACTGACATCTCTGGCTGCTTCATGCAGACTGACAACTCTGGCTGCTCCATGCAGACTGACAACTCTGGCTGCTCCATGCAGACTGACAGCTCTGGCTGCTCCATGCAGACTGACAGCTCTGGCTGCTCCATGCAGACCGACAGCTCTGGCTGCTCCATGCAGACCGACAGCTCTGGCTGCTCCATGCAGGCTGGCAGCTCTGGCTGCGCTGAACAGGCGGGAGACTCCAGCAGCGCTGTAGAGGAGGAAGGCTCTGGCTGCGCTGAACAGGCGGGAGACTCAGGCAGCGCAGGAGAGGAGAAAGGCTCCGGCAGCGCTGGAGAGGCGAGGCGCACTGTAGGCCTGATGCTTGGTGCTGGCACTGGTGGTACTGAACCGAGGACACGCACAGGAAGCCTGGTGCGGGAGCTGCCACCGGAGGGCTGGTGTGTGGAGGTGTTACTGGATAGACCGGACCGTGCAGGCGCACTGGAGCTCTTGAGCACCGAGCCTGCCCAACCTTACCTGGCTCGATGCCCACTCTAGCCCAGCCGATACGCGGAGCTGGAATATACCGCACCGGGCTATGTAGCCCCCGCACTGGGGACACCGTGCGCACCACTGCATAACACGGTGCCTGCCCGGTCTCTCTAGCCCCCCGGTAAGCACAGGGAGTTTGTGCAGGTCTCCTACCTGGCGTAGCCATACTCCCTGTGAGCCCCCCAAGACATTTTTGGGGCTGACTCTCGGGCTTCCGTCCGCGCCGCCGTGCTTGCTTCGCCAACTCCATTCTCCGATAACCTTCTGCGCACTGCTCCATCAAATCCCAGGCGGGCACCGGCACTCTCCCTGGGTTGACCGCCCACCTGTCTATCTCCTCCCAAGAAGTATAGTCCATACTGTCCTCCTCTTTGGGCTGCTCCTGTTGCCTCTTCTCCTGCTGCACCTTTGGGCGGCTACACTCCCCTGGTTTAGCCCAGGGTCCTCTCCCGTCGAGGATTTCCTCCCATGTCCAGAAATCCTTATTGCGCATCTCCTCTTTGGACTGCTCCTGCACGCTGTTGACACGCTGCTTGGTCCGTTTGTGGTGGGTGATTCTGTAACGGCTTTCTTCTATCTCCTCCTCAGACGAGGAGGTGTAGCAAGGATTGGACCAAAATGCAGCGTGGCTATTGCAATCCATGTTTATTTAATAATAAAGAAACAAACTTTACAAAAACAATAAATGTAATGTGAAAACCGAAACAGCCTAAACTGGTACAAACTAACACAGAGGACACTAAGGACAATCACCCACAAAACACTCAAAGAATATGGCTGCCTAAATATGGTTCCCAATCAGAGACAACGATAAACACCTGCCTCTGATTGAGAACCACTCCAGACAGCCATAGACTTTGCTAGATCACCCCACTAGCTACAATCCCAATACATACCAAAACCCCAAGACAAAACACACCACAATACAAAAACCCCATGCCACACCCTGGCCTGACCCAATACATGAAGATAAACACAAAATACTTCGACCAGGGCGTGACAATATGCATGTCCCTTAAGGTCCTTGTGTAATTGTAATGTGATATTGTACCCCCTAGGTCGATTGTCCATTGTTTGTAATCTATGTATGCTTGTGTTCCCTCATGTGCTTTATGTATTGATTTGATATTAATTTAAAAAAAATAATTTAAAAAAACATGGTTGGTTAAAGCATATTGAGCAGGGCTACAGGCTCTACAGTTGCTTCGGGACAAAAACCACAGGAGTAGTCAACCCGGGTTGCGGTTAGCTAGCTGCCATGATCCAGATGAAAGGGTTCAGAGTTTGCGGTAGGAATCCGGGGATATGGAGAGAAAAATAGGTCCGGTATGCTCTGGTTTGAAACGCGTTGTACGAGCTGGCGAAAGCTTTCCGAGCTAAAGGTTAGCTGACTGATAGCTGGTAGCTAGTTAGCTAGCTAGCTTCAGTTGAGGTATTCCAGTTCAGAGGTAAATAGAAATACTTTAGAAGAAAAAAAAACGATCCACACCACATTGGGTGAGGCGGGTTGCAGGAGAGTATTTTGAAGTTGAGGTTTAGGAAAAATATGAAAAATGCGAAGAAAAAGATATAAAAATATATTATATATACGAGACAAGACAAAGACAAATATATTTACTGTATTTATGCATTTTTACTGAATGTGTGCTTACAGTATGCTGTTTGACGTGTACTGAGTCATGATGAAATGTGAAACAAAATTGTTTTGCATTTGTGTTCCTTTCTTGTTTGAGTACACACAAACAATATACATTATAACAACATCTTAGTCATTACACTGAAATAGGTTCTGATAGTAGTGTTTTGAATATGTCACATTAGTGTGATCTCGGTTGTTGCTAAATTAGATTAATTTGATGGTTGGTGTTTTGTGTTTAGAGTTTTGAGTACCTAACAGGTCCCTCTTAGGGATGGACACATGGGATGCATAACAACATTGTGACAACAATATTATATCGTGTGGTTGGATTATTTGTGTGTATTCGTTTAAAATGTTTTGATGTTTCCCAGAACTTCCAGGAAAACGGTGACGACTGTTGCTGAGTGGACTATGTTGGTTAAAGTGAGTAAAGACGCGGTATGTCTGTGTTTTACCGAACAGTGCAAACTGACCCCGGCCCATATTCATAATCATAAAGCATCACAGAGTAGGAGTGCTGATGTAGGAACAGTTTTGCTTTTTAGATCATAATGCATGAGATTACATAGACAGGAGGGACCTGATCCTGGATCAGCACAGAGATGCTTTATGAATATGGGTTCTGATAAGAATAAATAGGTCAGCCAAACAGGTGGTAGTGTGGTATTCCTATCAGAGAGGTTATTGCTGATACCATGCTCTGTCCTTGTCCTAATAACTGCAATGTTAGCAGGTGTTTTAGTGGGGAAATGCTCTCATTGGGGAGCCTGGTTTCACATGACCCCTGTCTTTATCTGTGTCGTGTCGAGTTGTGTTACGTTTTGCTGTGCTGTGTTGTGCTGTGCTGTGCTGCGCTTTTTCTATGCTTTGATGTGCTTTGTTGTGTGGTGCAGTGTAGGGCAGTGCTGTGTTGTGCTTTGTTGTGTTGTGTAGTCCTGTGTTGTGTTGCTCTGTGATGTGCTGTGTTGTTGTAGTGTACTGGGTTGTACTGTGTTTTTATTATTTGTTGTGTAACATTGTGGGGAGATATTTTCTCCATTAGTCTTGAAATATGTCACTGGAGCTTATGTTGGCCAGACAGCCACAATAGAGCTGACTAATGCAGAAATAGACTGCAGGCTAAGCCTCCACTAGCACTAGATGCCTCTAAATGTCAGAGACTGGAACTTATGTTTTTGCTGTATCTATTACTGTATGTGCATACTGCTTCTCTAAACTGTCATGCATGTGTTTATGTCTCTGTTCTGTATCAGTCACAAGATTTTTGCATGCATTTTTATTTACAGAGGGAATGGCCACAGAACTTTCTAGAGTAAACATAGAACTATCACCCAAACTCAAAGTGTTGTGTACAATCTGCAATTTATCAGACCTCATTCTGTCATAGGCAGTCACAGTGGTTTCTAAAACATGATTCTATTTTTGACAGTAGTTGATAATTCATTAGCTCTTGCTCAGTAAAAAAAAATCTAAGGTTGTTGCTTGTATACACTCTTAGGAAAAAAAGGTGCTATTTAGAACCTAACTGGGTTCCTCGGCTGTCCCCACAGAACAGGGGTGGGCAAGTCCCGTCCTAAAAGATGTCTGCGGGTGCTGTGGCCTGTGTGTGTTTGTCTCTGACGTGATGGCTGGAACAGCCACTTAATTGTCTCTGGTGCTAATGGCTTGTTCATACACTAATCATTAAGTGTGGGTGACTTGGGGTGGAAGGAAAGAGATGGAGCGGAGGAAGAGATGGAGGGGAGGGGAACGAGAACTTGATTGAGGGAGAGATATCTAGGGAGAGAGAGTGAAGGAGGGAGGGAGAGAGTGGGAGGAAGGGGTTGAGGGTCAGAGATGAAGGGATGGAGAGGCAGAGATGGAGGGGAGAGGTAATGGGACGGAGGGATGTAGAAAGACGAAGGGATGGGGAAGAGAGACGAAGGGCTGGATGGGGGAGGTCAAGAGATAGAGGGATGTAGAGAGATGGAGGGGTGGAGGGGAGCAGAGGAAGAAAGATGTAGGGAGAAAGCGAGGGAGACGAGAGAATGGGTGGTGGGAGAGGGAAGGAGAAATGAATGGGTGGAGAGATGTTGGAGGGAGGGGAGAGGTAGAGAGAGACAGGTAGAGAGAGAGAGAGATATAGAGGGGAGAGGGAGAGGGGAGAGAGGGAGAGGGAGAGGGAGAGAGGGAGGGAGAGGGAGAGGGAGAGGGAGAGGGAGAGAGGGAGAGGGAGAGGGAGAGAGGGAGAGGGAGAGGGAAAGAGGTAGAGAGGTAGAGAACAATTAACAGCTAGAGAAAAAAACAAGCATGCTCTTTGCTGTCTGCAGCAAATAGTCTCAGCTAACAGTGTTCCTCACTGCCTGTGATCTCTCACTGGTTCGACCATGCTCTGATAAAACAATGTTTTTACTCAAATCAATACACTATTTGGACTTCATAGCACTTTGTACAAAATAATTTGTCACAATCTGTTTGACAAAAACCTCAGGGCCCAAACCTTCAAAAGAGCAAGTCTGGGTTCTGTGTAGACTACATTTATATACAGCCAACAGGACTGTGTAACTCAGTAGCCACAATAAATTAGCTAGAAATTAGATACTACATGTACACTCTTAGAAAAGAAGGTGCTACCTAGAACCATAAAGGGTTCTTCAATTGTCCCCTAAAGGAATCTTCTGAAAATAAAATGTTTTGGTACCACATGGAACCCTTTCACCACTAAAATGTTCTATCAGTACAGCCATAGACTACTAACACGGTAAAGAAAGTCCGGGACACTCAAATTAGCATGATATGTTACATTTGGAATGGTTACATAAGACGTATGGTTACTTAAGGCAAAAACAAAAGTAGGGTGGTTGGTCTGGTTGGATGAATAGGCGTATAACGCCGGAAGTCTAGCAACCCAAAGGTTGCGAGTTTGAATCTCGTCAAGGACAACTTTGGCTAATTACCAACTTTTCAACTAAAGTACTTACTACTTTTTAGCTACTTTACAACTACTTAGTATGTTAGTTAACCCTTGCCCTAACACTAACCTTAACCATTTTAGCTAACCCTTCCCACAACCCTAACCATAACCTAACTCCTAAACTTAACCCTAACCCCTAGACAAGCTAATGTTAGCCACCTAGCTAGAGTTCATAACATATCATACGTTTTGCAACTACGTAACATATGATTTGCTAATTCGTAACATATTGTATGTTTTGCAAATTCGTCACATCTTGGAGGAATTGTAATTCATAACATATCATATGAAATGGGTGATGGACATTCACAAATAAATACATACCATACGAGTTGTAACATATCATACGAAAAGGAGTGTCTCGAATTTCTGTACAGAATAATACGAAATGCTCTTAGAACCGTGTTCACCACCCAAGGGTTCTATATGGAACCAAAAAGGGTTCTCCTATAGGGAAAAAACAAATAACCCTTTTTTGTTAAGAGTGTACTTGCAATGCATGTGTACTTGCAAATGCAATGCATTTTATTGGTGCAGTGTATTTCAGAGGGGTTGTCTACAAATGTAACTCCTGTCAAGGCTCGGGAGAAGAACCAAAGGCAAACAGTTTCAAAGTAACAAAAGTTTATAACAAAAACAGGGGGGGCAGGCAAACGACAGGTCAAGGGCAGGCACAGGTCAGTAATCCAGAGCAGAGTCCGAAAGGTATAGAACGGCAGGCAAGCTCAGGGTCAGAGCAGGCAGAATGGTCAAAACTAGAAAATAGGAACTAGAGAAAGACAGGAGGACGGGGAAAACGCTGGTAGGCTTGATGAAACAAAACGAACTGGCACACAGATCGTGCAGGCGGCGACAAACGCAAAGACGTCAGGAACCATGGTAGGCCACCAAAAGCGTTACCGCACAAAGGCCAGGGTATGACAAGAGCCCAGGTGGCAGGTAAGCCTGAAGGAGTGGGCCCCACTCCAGGACCGAGGGGTGGACAACATCAGGAACAAACATCCCGTCAGCAGGGCCCAGCTAGCTTGCCTGGAATTGATTTGCTTGGCGGTGCGGAGATATTCCAGGTTCTTGTGATCTATCCACACAATAAACTGCTGTTCCGCTCCCTCCAACCAGTGTCTTCACTCCTACAACGCCATCTTCACCGAGAGAAGCTCACAAATCCCCACATTGTGATTCCTCTCTGTGGCATTGAGGTGATGGGAGAAGATGGCGCAGGGATGTAACTTGGGGTCCAGGGCTGAACGCTGGGACAGGACAGCCCCCACTCCGACATCAGAAGCATTGGCCTCCACCACGAACTGACGGGACAGGTCAGGATGAACCAATTTGGGAGCTCTGGTGAAGCAGTGCTTGAGGTCCCGGAATGCCCAGTCAGCAGCTGGGGACCACGTGAACGGAACCTTGGGAGAAGTAAGTGCAGACAGGGGAAGCCAGGGTGATGTAACCCCAGATAAAGCGACAATAAAAGTTGTCAAATTCCAGGAAATGTTGCAGCTGCACTCTGAACGTAGGCTGGGGCCAATCCACCATCGCTCTCATCTTCCCGGGATCCATCTGTACAGTCCGTGCAGCGATGACGTAACCAAGGAAGGGGATGGTGGAGTGATGGAATTAGCATTTTTCTGCTTTCACAAAAGGCTGGTTCTCCAGGAGGCGCTGGAGGACTGAGTTGGAGAAAACAAGGATGTCGTCGAGGTAGACAAAGATGAACCAGTTCAACATGTCACGGAGAATGTCATTAACCAGGGCTTGGAGCACAGCTGGGGCGTTGGTAATGTCAAATGGCATGACCAGATATTCCTAGTGACCGCTGGCCTTGTTGAAGGCAATCTTCCACTCTCTCCTTTCCATATCCGCATCAGGTGGTAGACCATGCAGGTCCAACTTGGAGAAAACGGTGGCCCCTTGGAGAAGTCGAAGGCCGAGGCGATGAGTGGTAGCGGGTAGCATAGACCATAGCCTTGGTCTCTGGACCCGACAGATTGTACAGTCATCCCGGGGCAGTGTGGTGCCTGGGAGAAGATTCATCCTGCAGTCATAGGGTTGGTGCGGAGGAGGTGAAGTGGCCCGGGCATTACTGAAAAACTCCCAGAGGTCCTGGTACTCTGCCGAAATGGCGGAGAGGTTCGGGGAAACCTCAGAGTATCCGGAGATATTTCAACTGGTTCCCACACAGCAGGATGGCATGGAAAGTGGTGCAAGTAAGGGAAAGTTCTCCGTATGGCCCACCAGAGTACTCTCCCCTACCAGTGAGCCTGGTCTTTCAGTGGACAGGAGGACACGAAATGACCAGTAGTCCCGCAATACAGCATCTCTTTGTGTGAAGCCTGTGTAGACGTTCGGCTGGGGACACCATAGCTCTGCCTAGTTGCATCGGCTTGGGAAAAGGTGAATCGGCAGACTTCGGAGGAACTCGGGTAGCCTCGGGTCCTCTTGGCCACGGATACATCGGGGACTTCTGGTATGCCTCGGAGGCAAAGTGGAATTGGACCTTCTCTCCTTCCTACATTCCTGTAGCCGCCCATCGATCCAAATGGTGAAGGCAATGAGCACTTCAAGATTGTTTGGTAGTTCCCAGGCTGCTAACTCGTCCTTCACTTCCTACAATATTCCGTGCAGGAACGTGTCGAACAGCAATTCCGGGTTCCAGGCACTCTCCGCTACCTACGTGCCTAAAACCACTGTATAGTCTTGTCGAAGCTGGAGTAACTTCCAGGCAGCCTCTCTCCCGGACAACGTAGACTCAAAAACCTTCTCCTACGCCACAAACTCCTCCAGACTGAAGCCTTGGCTACGGCTGTTGTTCCCTCCTGGAAATCAACGTGATGAGGTAAGCTGTCTTTGAGCGGTCCGAGGGGAAGGAGGAGGGCTGCAGCTCGATGAATAGAGAACACTGCGTGAGAAACACCTGACAGGTTCCCGACTCTCCAGGGAAGCATTCCGGGGGAGGTAAGCGGGGTTCTCTGGAAACTGGGATGGCTGTGCTGCTAACAGCCGGGTTACTAAAAGGCTGAGAGGTTACCGTTGTGGTAGGCTGCCTGACAGACAAACCAATGAATTGCTCCAGCAATGTGTTCAACGTGTGGTCATGGCGTTCGGCCAAGGTCTGGAACCCCTCCGTAAGACCATGAAGGAACTCCTCGTGCCTTCCAAGGGTGGCTCCTTGGGAGGAGATGGGGTTGCAGAGCTGGTCCAAGTCTGCTGGGTCCGTCATGGCCAGATTGTACTGTCAGGGCTCAGAAGAAGACCCAGATGCAGACAGTTTTGAAGTAACAAAAGTTCATTACAAAAACAGGGGGGCAGGCAAACGACAGGTCAATGGCAGGCACAGGTCAGTAATCCAGAACAGAGCCCGAAAGGCACAGAACGGCAGGCTCAGGGCAGGCAGGGGTCAGTAATCCAGGGTGGTGTGACAATGCATGGAACGGCAGGTAGTCTCAGGGTCATGGCAGGCAGAATGGCAAACTCGGGAAAACTAGATAGGAACTAAAGAAAGACAGGAGCATGGGAAAAATGCTGGTAGGCTTGATGAAAAAAAAACTGCCAACAGACTAACAGAGAAAACATATATAAATACACTGGGGATATTGGGGAAGATTGGTGACACCTGGAGTAGGGTGGAGACAAGCACAATGACAGGTGAAACAGATCAGGGTGTGAGAACTCCAGCGTCTTAACAGATTAGACACCTGGACTCCACATTGAGTATGGATACTAACATCCCCTTGGAGATGTCTAGTGGCAGAGCCTTCTGGGCGATTCCACACCTGCGGGAGCGGAAAATATTTTTGGTATCTCAGATTGTTCTGGTAATTCTCACATAGAAACTTAAATCACCATGAGTGATGTTTTAAATGCTTTTTACATCTATTTCACAAACCTTTTTTAAGAATATGATGATGAAAGTGGACATTTTTAAGCCCTTTTTAGACATGTACATGCCTCCTGTAAGACCCTATGATCTGTGCACCGTTCATGATACAAACAACATCTTGGTTGCATTATACTCCACATGGTGTGCTCCAAATAAAATATTGAGTATGTGTTGACACTGAAATAAACATCTTCAAATTCATTATTTCAACATAAAAAAAGATGAAAAGCTCAAAACGACTCTTTTTGATTTGGTTCATTTTAAGACATATTGTTTGTAACAATATACTCTATAAATACATAACATTTACATAGTGGGCTCTCCGCTAGTTCTGAAGGTATGATACCTTTTATAAGCACCACCAACATTGTGAATCGAAATCTCCCTTTGCTCGTGACTTGCCGAATGTGCAATCCTAAAGGAGGGTTGTGATTGGTTAATGTCATATAATGTACATTTCTATGTACAAAATGGGTCATATCATTAAAAGTACCAGAGCCCACTCTGAAAATGTACATGTTTGAAGATTATATTGTTCCAAACAATATTTCTACAAATAAGCAAAATAAATTAAGGTTGTTTGAGATATTAATATTAATATGTTTACTGTTGAACTAATGAATGTGAAAATGTATCTTTCAGAATCTAGACATACTCCATATTTGAGAAAAAACTAAAGGAGAATAATGACACCAAAATGTTGTCCGTGTCATGCGTGGTTCACAGATCATAGGGTGTTACAAGAGGCATGTACAGGTCTAAAAAAAGGCCCTAAAATTGCCAATTTCATAGAGTTAAAAAAAATGTAAATAGCATGTTAAACATTCTTCCTCCCAATATGGAAGAATTGCCAGAACAATACTGAAAATATTTTCTGCTCCCTTTGGCGTGGAATCACCCTTCCAGTTAGGATTAAGGGATTCATACTAAAAATAACCCCCATGGCTATAGTGTTGCTCGGTGTTGTCTAACACAGTGGAAGTATGATGTCGCCAGCTACCTCAAGCTTGCAGTCCATTCAAGGTGCATTATGATTGATGCTCCGTGATGATGGCTGTATGTTCTAATATGGGCACTGTATGTAATGTCGGAAAAGGGCGGGTTTTTGCCTTCAATTTCCATTGTCCTCCAAGTGTGGCTGAATATCCTCTATCCATCCTGTTGGCATGGACTGGTGTTTTGTCAAATCGTGTATCCATCCATAAGGGATCATAACACGGGGGGGGATAATGTCCTCAGTGAAGACACATTGCGCCGTAACATCAATTTAAGAGAAAGCACATGATGGATCCCTCGCATAGGTACGGGTCGGGGGAGGGGTCACAAATAATTAACAGGAAGTGGTTTTGAGTGAAAGCTCTCTTGTGAGGGACCAACACTGTCCCAGGGTGCATCTGAGAGCCCTTCCTTTGTTAGCAGCCGAGGTGGGGGAGGACTGGGAGAAGGGGGGGCGGAGGCGGAAGAGAGGAGAAGAGAGGGGGAAGCCCCATCTGTCACAGAGCTGGTTGGGTCAGTACTTTTGTTGTTCAGGACTGATGAGATAGATGTGTGTGTGTGTGTGTGTGTGTGTGTGTGTGTGTGTGTGTGTGTGTGTGTGTGTGTGTGTGTGTGTGTGTGTGTGTGTGTGTGTGTGTGTGTGTGTGTGTGTGTGTGTGTGTGTGTGCACGTGTGCGTGCGTGTGTGTATGCATGCATGCGTGAGGAGATAGATGGTAGTCAACATCATGAATTAGGGACCAACCACTGGTTTAATAAAGCCAAGTGACACAGTGTGATACACACAAATGCATCATGGCCTCCTCCACAAACATGTGCATGCATATACACGCGAGAGCCCACTCACACACACACACACACACACACAAACAGGTAGTGAAAATATGTATTACATATATCTTTTTATTTTTATTTTATTTTATTCATTTATTTGTTTTTATATTTTATTGGTGGCATCATTATTTCCAGAGGATCTCTCAAAAAAGTTTTTCACCAAACATTTAAACTCACCAGCGACATAAGAAAGAATGGAGAAGGTCCTGATGCAGAGGTAGAGAGAGATGAGAGAGGGAAGAGAGGAAGTGCCAGTGAAGGTATGAGAAGGTTGACCTAGGCAAGATGTTACTGTTGGTGGGGAGGAGGAGGTGGAGAGGGTGGGACATAGGGACACAACCTGTACAGATGTTCAGACTGACATCAAAGTACTGAAGCAGCTCTGAAGTAGTCTCTGAGGAGGAGCAACTGACAGGGAGCCAGAGGTAGGCTACAGTAGCTACAGAGTGTAGTTAATACACCTAATCAGAAAGCCACTTGTTTTATTGGGGTAAAGGCAAAACAAGATTAGGATAAGGTTCGTCACCAATTCTCTTTGCTGGTCACTATTATATTATATAGTTGGCTTGTCAATGTTAATCAATTTTGTGAATATCTACAAACATGCTTGGAAAATACTAGGAGGCTACTACTGCGCCGATTCACCATAATGCTATCCTGTCACTTCGACCTGAATTAAATTAAGGGATTCCTTTATCTGGCCTGGGTTACACCGGTTGAAGGAGTTTAAACCGGTTGAATGTGATTGCATTCGTTTTATAAGCGGGCTGCCTCCCGGCGTGAGCCAGGTGCCACGCTCTGGCCGACAGCGAAGTCGGCTCAAAACAAAAGTGTTGTGATGAGGATTCTGTGTTTTCCCAAAAACGCTTTATCTGCCGTCCCAGTGAAAAATAGATTGACATTTCCAACATTTATTTTTTGGGAAAATAGATGTTGTATGTGTCTGGACGATGCACAATGCTCTCTTGTCGATAACATGCAGCGAGCAGCGCAAACTCAGATTATTGTTTGAGTTGAGGAGAGCGCTCCTCGCTCCCCGCTTTCGCCCGGATAAACCCGGGCCAGAGTAATAAAACTCCCTCAATAACCACCAGCCCCTGCGTTGTGCGCGCTGTACGCATGCGTCGTCCTACAGCTCCGACGTTGGCGTCAGTCAGCACTAAAATGCTATCCGGTTAGATTTACCCGTCAACGGGTTGTGCCAAAACTGTGCTCACTGCGCCTTGCTTCCTCTCCACAGAACGAACACGGACGAAAAGAACACCATGTTATCCAGATTTAAAGACGCTACATTTCAGCAGTGAAAAGAGGAGGGAGAGACGGAGGAGAGTGAACTAACAACATAGGCTAGAAAGGGACTCGGAGAAGAGAGAATCCCACCGACCATCTGCGTGAGGCGAGAGAGAGGAGGAGGAGGCCGAAGGGAGAGCAGCAGCAGACTGCGCTTTGGAATAACCTACGGTTCCCGTTGATTTGAAAAGAGAATTTTGAATTGTATTTATTGTTCTGTGAGACGTTTTACTAAATTCCCACAAAATGTCATCTTCTGGCAAAGACAACAGCGCACACTATATGAACTATGTGGGACCTTATCGTTTGGAAAAGACCCTCGGCAAAGGACAGACAGGTTAGTCCTTGTCTCTTGTCTAGCCGGGGATGATGTGTAGCCTATCGTTCCCGGTTGCTGGCTGTCAGTGAAAGCACTGGTTGTCTTTTATGTGTTATGCTGACATGGGCTAGAACATATGGGCTACTCTGTAGGTCATTGTGGGTTGGATGGATTTGCTTTTAGGTTGCATCACAGACGTGCGGGCTGGTTGCTTCTAGTTCCCACTGATTGCTTTTGACTCATTGCATCAATCGGGGTTGAGAGCTTTCAGTCAGTGGGACTGTGCATTTGAATGTCTGTTGTGGATTATCCTAAAATTCGACTTTCTAATAAAAGGGAATACACTGGTCCGCCCTATAGCCTAGTCAGCTGGCTACGGTAGGGCTACATGTAGTTCACACGGCTTACGTGTGATTATTGAAATATTATAATAATGTCCCTTTAATCCTCATTGCCAGACAACGGGTAGATGGTATCCCAATGTTGCATGTTGTGGGTCTGTTACCTTGTAGCGTGTCGCTGTCTTCCAACATGCACACATTTGTCAGGTTACAATGCTTCTTTGGGGAAGTCTGCGCTGATCTTTGCCAAATAAGACAGGGCAAGCTACTGCACTACACAAGCCTGCTTCTCTGTCAGTCCCCGCAATGACAAGCACTAACACCTATCCGTGAAATTGCTGCTGCAATTTCGATTTTTAATCCCAAACTACACGCATGTGGTGAATTTTTTATATTTTTTATTAACGAACGATTGACATAGTCTAGTAATTTCCTGAACCCCTATTTGTATCCGGCTAAAGCAGTTTTGAATACAATAAATAGACTGTGTGGGAGGCACAGCATCCCCAAAACGACTAGGCAATGATGTGGGTACCACTGTCATGCGGGTACCACTGTCAGAGGCTATAGGCTACTTTTTTGACTGATCAAAAGATCCATAGCCTATAGGCTATAGGCTACAAAGTGCATGCTCAGAGAAGCACAAAGCAAAGTTATAATTCTAAAATGGCTGCTGGGATGGTGTAAATAAAACAAGGCTGCATTACACACTGCAATGGATATTCCAACCTTGAGCTCTTGCCGATCAAAACAATTTGTTTGTGCTGTCTAACCAAGGCTGCGCTGTTTAAGCCTACAGTGGCAGTTCAGGAGGAGGGTCAAATAATTATTTTCCAAAATAATTTGGGATTAGGTCTAGCCCAAAAAATGCATTATCTTGCGTGCGGACTACTTTATGGCCTATGTACTGTTTAATTTGAGAAGGAGAGGTGGAAGATGAGCAAGAGGACAGGAGGTGAACTATGATAGCTTGCTACTACTATAATTGATTTGAATAAAAACAATATGTTTGACCATGTTGCATTTATCAGAGTTATTGACCTCACAATAAGCCAGATTCGAGTCACTTACATTGTGGTGCTGAAACCTGAAGCAGCAGTCAAGGCAAAATCAATTGGAAATGGACAGCTCAGGGTGCTGAAAGTAGTCAAATTCAAGTAGGCATAAGACAATAAACCATCTTAATTTTAATTAGACTACTAACAACAAGAGAGTTTTGTGTTTGAGGCTCTTTCTTCCTATTCAAGAAATCACACTGTAGGCTGCTATATACAGTACCAATCAAAAGTTTGGACACACCTACTCATTCAAGGGTTTTTCTTTATTTTGACTATTTTCTACATTGTAAAATAATAGTGAATACAGAAAACTAGGAAATAACAGATATGGAATCATGTAGTTACCAAAAAAGTGTTAAACAAATCAAAATATATTTTATATTTAAGATTCTTCAAAGTATGCCAGATTACTGAATTGATTACAGCTTTGCACACTCTTGGCATTCTCTCAACCAGCTTCATGCGTTAGTCAACTGGAATGCACTTTAATTAACACGTGTGCCTTGTTAAAAGTTAATTTGTGGAATTTGAGCAAATCAGTTGTGCTGTGACAAGGTATGGATGATATACAGCAGATAGCCCTATTTGGTAAAAGACCAAGTCCATATTATGGCAAGAACAGCTCAAATAAGCAAAGAGAAACGACAGTCCATCATTACTTTAAGACCTGAAGGTCAGTCAATCTGGAAAATTTCAATAACCTTGAATGTTTCTTCAAGTGCAGTCGCAAAACCCATCAAGCGCTATGATGAAACTGGCTCTCATGAGGATCACCACCACTCCTCTGCTGCAGAGGTTAAGTTCATTAGAGTTACCAACTGTTCAGAGGAGACTGCGGGAATCAGGCCTTCATGTTCAAATTGCTGCAAATAAATCACTACTAATGGACACCAATAAGAAGAAGAGACTTGCTTCGGCCAAGAAACACAAGTAATGGACATTAGACCGGTGGAAATCTCTCCTTTGGTCTGATGAGTCCAAATGTGAGATTTTAGGTTCCAACCGCTGTGTCTTTGTGAGACGCGGAGTAGGTGAACGGATGATCTCCGCAAGTTTGGTTCCCATCGTGAAGCATGGAGGAGGTGTGATGGTGTGGGGGTGCTTTGCTGGTGACATGGTCTATGATTTATTTAGAATTCAAGGCACACTTAACCAGCATGGCTACCACAGGGTTCTGCAGTGATACGCCATCCCATCTGGTTTGCACTTAGTGGGACTATCATTTGTTTTTCAACAGGACAATGACCAAAAACACCTCCAGGCTGTGTTGCATCAGATGACCCTGGCCTCCACAATCACCCGACCTCAACCCAAATGAGATGGTTTGGGATGAGTTGAACTGCAGAGTGAAGGAAAAGCAGTGCTCAGCATATGTGGGAACTCCTTCAAGACTGTTGGAAAAGCATTCCAGGTGAAGCTGGTTGAGAGAATGCCAGGAGTGTCCAAAGCTGTCATCAAGGCAAAGGGTGGCTACTTTGAAGAATCTAAAATCTACACTTTTTTGGTTACTGCATGATTCCACATGTTTTATTTCACAGTTTTGATGACAGTATAATTCTACAATGTAGAAAATAGTAAAAAATAAAGAAAAACCCTTGAATGAGTAGGTGTGTCCAAATTTAGAATGGTACTGTAAATAGATTTGTCAGTAAATCCATCCACCCACAATGCACTCTTTAAATAGCCTACCTCAGTGTCAGTGAAGGGTTGTTAAGTTAAAACCAGGACTTGAATTGAGGGGGTATGAGAGGGTATGCCATAGGCCTACCTAGGGATGAAACTGTTACCGGTTTCACGATAAACCACGGTAAAATTACTAGCAATTAGTATTACTGTTTCAAATTTTAATTATCATTAAAACCGTGTTTGATTACCACAGTTTGAAAAACTCCCGGTAAATGCTGTCCAGCATCAACCACAGTTAGCAAAAGTCTGACGCAGGCGCATCATGCAACAAGGGTTTTGTTTTGTGTGAAAACATGGTGGAAGGCAGTGACAGCGCTCGGGAGATTTTTCAGCCTTCTAAGAGGACCAAATCTGAAGTGTGGTCGTATTTTGGGTTTTACAAGAGTGCTGAGGGAAACTTAATCGAAGATGGTCACCCTGTCTGCAGAACATGCAAAACAATTGCTGCGAAAGGGGGCACCACTTCAAATTTCTTGAGTCATCTTCGTGACCACCACTTCACAGCGAATGCAAGGTAAGTTAACTTTTAGCCCAATGATTGATGTGGAAACCTCGGACTGGGGGAAAATGTCATGGTTTGTCTGTCTAACTTGCTAATAGCTCGTCAATAATGTAAACTGAAGCTTTCAGTGTTACCTACTCTTGTAAAAACACTACACGTGGTTCCGTCGCTGTATGCGTCGTGTGTCTGCAGACTCTATTCGCCCATTGCACACGATAACACGTTCTGTAGTTTAGTCAACCAACCATCATATTTTGTTCATTTAAAATCCGGCAGACCGTCGACTTTGTTGTAAAAGTGTTCCAACAGGAGAAACACTATAGACTCCTATATACAACACTCCTGTATTTATGTCAATTGTTGGGCTCATTGCAATTACTATCACTGTCTTCTTAAGACTCATTTGTATTTATGTCAATTGTGCAATGGGGTCATTGCATATACTCAAATGCAACACAGAAGACTGTGTGTGTGTGTGTGTGTGTGTGTGTGTGTGTGTGTGTGTGGGTGGGTGCGTGCGTGCTTGTGTGTGTGTGTGTGTGTGTGTGTAACTGAATAATAATAATAATTTAACAACACCAATAATAATAATAATACATTAGTAATGCTATTCCCTTGTTTACAGAGTGGGCGTGCAGCAGGCAAACCCAGTGATGCTACCGGTCGCTCCTCAACTTCAGTTGTGACACGGACACTCGATCAAGCATTTAAAAAGGCAGGCTGCTTATGCACCCACATCACAAAAAAAAAATGCTCAAGACCTCACTGCAGCCCTTTCATATTACATTGCAAAGGACATGATGCCATTTCAAATTGCTGAGAGGCCTGGCTTTCTGAGGCTGATGAGGGTTGCCGTGCCTCACTACAAAGTGAGTGCTGCTAATGGTATTTGTTGTTTGTTTATTTGCTTATTTAAGGTTGTGTTCATTAAAACCTGCACAAGCGAAATGTTTACCTCTCATGGCCACATGGTGCCATCTTTAATGTTAATGTTATTATTTTAATGTTTATGCACACAAAAAGTGCACAGTGCTGCTCATTTTATTTGTTGTCTGTTGGATTTCAATATAAAACTTGGTGAAATTATTTCAGTGTGTGTATCAGTACTTTTTGAAAATATTTCCAGCACATTTTAACAACACCGCGACAATACTGATAACCGTGATAATTTTGGTCACTATAAATAATCGTGAAATGACATTTTTGTACCGTTTCATCTCTAGGCATACATTTTATTAAAGTAAATGATGAAAAGCACAGGCCTACCCATTGTTAGCTTAAGATTTTTAAGAAAATAAAACTAATCTGGTTATATAAGGTGATCTATAACAGTGCTTTGTTCCACAATGCTTTATGCTAGAAACAAGCTGCAAAATACTCTGGACAGACATGACTCTGATGCATATGGGGATAACATTGTTTCATTTCTTTGACATTCAGAGGCTGAGCTACAACTTTCCACAGCCGAGGAGACAAAAAAATGGTGTAATTCTGTCAGCATCTTTCACTTCCTGTACAATAGAAGATGTTTAAACCCAGACAGCTTTTAAGGAAAGACTTGTGACCTCCTCTCGTTGGGTTAAACCATAGAAGAAGGGTAGCCAGTATTTAAAGCTGACATTTTTCTGCATCAGTAGGCCTACTGTCTGGGGCCTACTGTCTGGGGTGGAAAAGTAGGCCTACCTTTTGAAAGTGCCATGCTCCGATTCCTAATGATATCTCAGATTCATTGCAAACAAGACATACTGATTTGGCATTGGAGAAATATGATAAGATGAACACATAGCCTATCTCTCTGTCCCTTCTTAGCCTGCAATTTCGGTCATTTGTGTGGTATTAAAAAAGATTCTGCTAATATGTAAAATTATGTAGAATCGCATGAAGTTATTATAAAAGACCCCCCAAACATTCTGACCTGCAAAAATGATGATAGATTCATGCAATGATTTTACAGTAAAGGAGATCTTTCCACCTGTACTCTTGTCCACGGTTGTCTGTGAACCCAAACCTTCTGGCCTGCAACCCAGTGCACAATCAAAATCCCTGCGTTGCCATGTATTGCTTATAGGACGAAGAACAGTTTCTAAAATGGCATATCTAAGGCTCTGGTCTGTTCAAGTAGTGAGGGTAAACGGTGAGGATGTTTTCTGCTATATACTTTTAATGATTCTTTTGGATATAGAGGATGGTCACTTTTTTTCAAGCATTCAGAGAGGGTTTAGGTAAAATATACACTGCCGTTCAAAAGTTTGGGGTCACTTAGAAATGTCCTTGTTTTTGGAAAGAATAGCAATTTTTTTTGTCCTATTAAAATAACATAACATTGATCAGAAACACAGTGTACACATTGTTCATGTTGTAAATGACCATTGTAGCTGGAAACAGCAGATATTTATGGAATATCTACATAGGTGTAACAGAGGCCCATTTTCAGCAACTATCACTCCTTTGTTCCAAAGGCACGTTGTGTTAGCTAATCCAAGTTTATAATTTTAAAAGGCCAATTTATCATTAGAAAACCATTTCGCAATTATGTTAGCACAGCTGAAAAGTGTTCTTCTGATTAACTTCTTTGGGATAGGGGGCAGCATTTTCACTTTTGGATGAATAACATGCCCAGAGTGAACTGCCTCCTACTCAGTCCCAGATGCTAATATATGCATATTATTATTAGTATTGGATAGAAAACACTCTGAAGTTTCTAAGACTTTTTGAATGATGTCTGTGAATATAACAATATGGCAGGCAAAAACCTGAGAAAAAATCCAAACAGGAAGTGGGAAATCTGAGGTTTGAAGTTTTTGAACTCACCCCTATCGAATACACGGTGGGATATGGGTTATTTTGTACTTCCTAAGGCTTCCACTATATGTCAACTGTCTTTAAGAAACGTTGTTTCAGGCTGCTCCTGTGAAGCGGGCTGGATGAGAGCTGTTTGACTAAGGGGTCTGCTGGCAGCCTCGTTCTCAGTCATGCGCTTTCTCATGAGAGGTATCTCTCGTTCCATTGCTTTTCTACAGACAATTGAATTCTCCGGTTGGGACATTATTGAACATTTATGATAAAAACAGCCTAAAGATTGAGTCTATACTTAGTTTGACAAGTTTCTTCGACCTGTAATATAACTTTTTGAACTTTTCATCCGACTGGACCATAACGTGCTTTTGGATTTGTTTACAAACACCCTAACAAAAGAAGCTATTTGGACATAAATGGACATAAATGATGGACATTATCGAACAAAACAAGCATTTATTGTGGAATTGCGATTCCTGGGAGTGAATTCTGATGAAGATCATCAAAGGTAAGTGAATATTTATAATGCTATTTATGACTAATGTTGACTACCCAACATGGCGGATATTTCTCTGGCTGGATTGGGCTCTGAGCGCTGTTCTCAGATTATGCTTTTTCCGTAACGTTTTTTTGAAATCTGACACAGCGGTTGCATTAACCTTTTGCGATGAGGAAACCCGTATCCGGGAGTGTAATCATAGCCTCAAACGCATTAGCATAATGCAACAGACATAAATACCCCTATAAACTTTTCCTATTAATGAAAATCGCAAATTAAATAAAATAAATATATTCAAACACAAGATTAGTCTTTTGTTAACAACACTGTCATCTCAGATTTTCAAAATATGCGTTACAGCCAACGCTAGACAAGCATTTGTGTACGTTTATCATGGCATAATGCTATGCTAGGCTCTGCTGGCAGCAGGCAACATTTTCACAAAAATAAGAAAAGCAACCAAATTAAATCATTTACCTTTGAAGAACTTCAGATGCTTTCACTCAGGAGACTCCCAGTTAGATAGCAAATGTTCCTTTTTTCCAAAAATATTATTTTTGTAGGCGAAAAAGGTCCCATTTCTTCACCATGCTTGGCTGAGAAATCGACCGAAAAATGCTACAACTAATAACACAAAACGTTTTTCAAAATTAGCTACATAATATCGACAGAAACACAGCAAACGTTGTTTAGGATCCATCCTCAAGGTGTTTTTAACAAATATATTCGATAATATATCCGTCGAGGCAGTTGGTTTCTCATAAGAAGCGATTGGAAAAATGGCTACCTCAGTATTTTACGCAAGGTTTTCTGCGGGAGACACCATGTGACCACATGCCATATATGGTCCCTTACAGCCATTCTTCAAGGGAAATGCCTAAAAAGATGTCACAATGCTGTAGACACCTTGGGGAAAACGTGGAAAACGTAAGCTCATTCGTAGCTCATTCACAGCCATATAAGGAGTCATTGGCATGAGGCGGTTTTAAAAAATGCGGCACATCCTGGTTGGATTTTTATCTGGGTATTTTCTGTAACATCAGTTCTGTGGCACTCACAGGCAATATCTTTGCAGTTTTGGAAATGTCAGAATGTCTTCTTTCCAAAGCTGTCTATTATATGCATAGTCGAGCATCTTTTCGTGACAAAATATCTTGTTTAAAACGGGAACGTTTTTCATCCAAAAATTAAAATAGCGCCCCCTAAATCCAACTGGTTATTGAGAAGTGTATCTAAAGTTCCATGCATAACACTTGAATTTTCATCAACATTTATAATGAGTATTTCTGTGAATTCATGTGGCTCTCTGCACAATCACCGCATGTTTTAGAACTACTGAACGTAACGTGCCAATGGAATAGGTTTTTATCAAACAAAACATACATGTATTGTGTAACATGAAGTCCTATGAGTGTCATCTGACGAAGATCATCAAAGGTTAGTGATTCATTTTATCTCTATTTGTGCTTTTTGTGACTCCTCTCTTTGGCTGGAAAATGGCTGCGTTTTTCTGTGAGTAGGTGGTGACCTAACATAATCGTTTGTGGAGATTTCGCTGTAAATCATTTTTGAAATCAGACAATGTGGCTGGATTAACGAGAATTTTATCTTTAAAATGGTGCCTAATAATTGTATGTTTGAGAAATTGTGATTTATGAGATTTCTGTTGATTTGTATTTGGTGCCCTAAATTGCAGGGCGCTAGCGGCCCCAGTTAGCCCCAGCTAGCGGCCCCAGTCCGCTAGCGGCCCCAGTCCTAGACAGGTTAAAGAAGCAATAAAACTGGCCTTCTTCAGACTAGTTGAGTATCTGGAGCATCAGCATTTGTGTGTTCGATTAGAGGCTCAAAGTGGCCAGAAACAAACAAACTTTCTTCTGAAATTCATCAGTCTATTCTTGTTCTGAGGATCTGAAGATCTGAAACTGAAGATCTCATACAAAGCTGTGTACTACTCCCTTCCCAGAACTGGCTCTAACCAGAATGGAAAGAGGAGTGGGAGGCCCCGGTGCACAACTGAGCAAGAGAACAAGTACATTAGAGTCTCTAGTTTGAGAGACAGAAACCTCACAAGTCCTCAACTGGCTGCTTCATTAAATAGTACCCGCAAAACACCAGTCTCAACGTCAACAGAGAAGAGGCGACTCCAGGATGCAGACCTTCTCGGCAATGTTGCAAAGAAAAAGCCATATCCCAGACTGGCCAATAAAAATAAAATATTAAGATGGGCAAAAGAACTCAGACACTAGACAGAGGAAGATTGGAAAAAAGTGTTGAAGACAGATGAATCTAAGCTTGTGTTTGGATCACATTCGTGAGATGCAGAAAAAAATGAAAAGATGCTGGAGGAGTGCTTGACACCATCTGTCAAGCATGGTGGAGGTAATGTGATGGTCTGGGGGTGCTTTGGTGGTGGTAAAGTGGGAGATTTGTACAGGGTAAAAGGGATATTGAAGAAGGAAGGCTATCACTCCATTTTGCACTTAATTGGAGCCAATTTCCTCCGACAACAGGTCAATGACCCAAAGCACAGCTCCAAACTATGCAAGAACTATTTAGGGAAGAAGCAGTCAGCTGGTATTCTGTCTGTAATCACCGGATCTCAACCCTATTGAGTTGATGTGGGAGCAGCTTGACCATATGGTACGTAAGAAGTGCCCATCAAGCCAATCCAACTTGTGGGAGGTGTATCAGGAAGCATGTGGTGAAATCTCTTCAACAAATTACCTCAACAAATTGACAACTAGAATGCCAAAGGTCTGCAAGGCTGTAATTGCTGTAAATTGAGGATTCTTTGACAAAAGCAAAGCATAAAGGACACAATTATTATTTCAATTATACATCATTATTTTTAACCTTGTCAACATCTTGACTATATTTCCTATTTATTTTACAACTCATTTCATGTATGTATTCATGGAATACAAGGACATTTCTAAGTGACCCCAAAGAATTCAACATTTTTGTTAAAATGACGCCAAAGCAGAAGGCAGACGTTTTACATGCCCCCACCGATTGTCTATTTTGTTTGTTAATCTGCGTTGTTTGTAACTTATTATTTGACTATTTTTGTACATAATGTTGCCAATACCGTCTCTTATGACCGAAAATAACTTCTAGACATCAGGACTGCGATTACTCACTAGCTGAATCCTTTTTCTTCTTTCCCGACTCTGACGAGCCCGAGGCGGAGGATATACGGCTCTCTCGGGAACAGGCCCCGACCCCAGTGAACTGCGTGAGGAGGCGGCAGAGAAAGAGAGGCCGGAGGACGGGCTGCCTTCTGAGGTGTAGGCGACAATCGAATAAACCCTCACTCCCCTCAATTCTACTCGCAAACACACAATCTTTGGACAATAAAATGGACGTATTGCTTTGATGCAGGGAAACTTAAATGAGTTTTTACCTCGTTTCTATCAACATGTTAAATGTGCAACCAGAGGGAAAAGAACTCTGGACCACCTATAGTCCACACACAGAGATGCATACAAGCTCTCACTCGCCCTCTATTTGGCGAATCTGACCATAATTCTGTCCTCCTGATGCCTGCTTACAAACAAGCAAATTAAAGCATGAAGCACCAGTGACTAGATCAATAAAAAAAGTAGTCAGATGAAGCAGATGCTAATATGTTCTGTGATTCCAATGGCATTGAGGAGTACACCACATCTGTCATTGGCTTCATCAATAAGTGCATCGATGACGTCTTCCCCACAGTGACCGTACGTACATACCCCAAACATAAACAATGGATTACAGCATCCGCACTGAGCTAAAGGCTAGAGCTGACGCTTTCAAGGAGCTGGACACTAACCCGGAAGCTTATAAGAAATCCTGCTATACCCTCCGACGAACCATCACACATGGAAAGCATCAATACAGGAGTAAGATCGAGTCATACTACACCGGCTCTGACGCTCATCGGATGTGGCAGGACCATTACAGACTACAAAGGGAAACACAGCCGAGAGCTGCCCAGTGACATGAGCCTACCGAACGAGCTATACTACTTATATGCTCGCCTCGAGCAGACCACCATAGTGCCTGTGCCCAAGAACACTAAGGTAACCTGCCTAAATGACTACTGACCCGTAGCACTCACGCCTGTAGCCATGAAGTGCTTTGAAGGGCTGGTCAAGGCTCACATCAACACCATTATCCCAGGAAGCCTAGACCCACTCCAATTTGCATACCACCCCAACAGATCCACAGATGATGCCGTCTCTATTGCACTCCACACTGCCCTGTCCCACCTGGACAGAATGAACACCTATGTGAGAATGCTATTCATTGACTATAGCTCAGCTTTCAACACCATAGTGCCCTCAAAGCTCATCAATAAGCTAAGGACCCTGGGACTAAACACCTCCTTCTGCAACTGGACCCTGGACTTCCTGACAGGCCGCCCCCCAGGTGGTAAGGGTAGGTAACAACACATCCACCACGCTGA